>NC_041234.1:83603962-83604602 GCF_002837175.3 Physeter macrocephalus | reverse complement strand
GGTTTTTATCATAAATGGGTGTTGAATTTTGTCAAAAGCTTTCTCTGCATCTATTGAGATGATCATATGGTTTTTCTCCTTCAATTTGTTCATATGGTGTATCCCACTGATTGATTTGCGTATATTGAAGAATCCTTGCATTCCTGGGGTAAGCCACACTGATCATGGTGTATGATCCTTTAATGTGTTCTTGGATTCTGTTTGCTAGTATTTTGTTGAGCATTTTTACATCTATGTTCATCAGTGATACTGGCCTGTCATTTTCTTTCTTTGCGACATCTTTGCCTGGTTTTGGTATCAGGATGATGGTGGCCTCATAGAATGAGCTTGGGAGTGTTCCTCCCTCTGCTATATTTTGGAAGAGTTTGAGAAGGATAGGTGTTAGCTCCTCTCGAAATGTTTGATAGAGTTCACCAGTGAAGCCATCTGGTCCTGGGCTTTTGTTTGTTGGAAGATTTTTAATCACAGTGTTAATTTCAGTGCTTGTGATTGGTCTGTTCATATTTTCTATTTCTTCCTGGTTCAGTCTTGGAAGGTTGTGTATTTCTAAGAATGTGTCCATTTCTTCCAGGTTGTCCATTTTATTGGCATAGAGTTGCTTGTAGTAATCTCTCATGATCCTTTCTATTTCTGCAGTGTC
>NC_041234.1:83600959-83603020 GCF_002837175.3 Physeter macrocephalus | reverse complement strand
GGTTTGTTGTTGTAGGTCTTTTCCTTCTCTTGTGTTTCCTTCCTAGAGAAGTTCCTTTAGCATTTGTTGTAAAGCTGGTTTGGTAGTGCTGAATTCTCTCAGCTTTTGCTTGTTTGTAAAGGTTTTCATTTCTTAATGAAATCTGAATGAGATCCTTGCTGGTTAGAGTAATCTTGGTTGTAGGTTTTTCCCCTTCATCACTTTAAATATGTCCTGCCACTCCCTTGTGGCTTGCAGAGTTTCTGCTGAAAGATCAGCTGTTAACATTATGGGGATTCCATTGTGTGTTATTTGTTGCGCTTCCCTCGCTGCTTTTAATATGTTTTCTTTGTATTTACTTTCTGATAGTTTGATTAGTATGTGTCTTGGCGTGTTTCTCCTTGGATTTATCCTTTATGGGACTCTCTGTGCTTCCTGGACTTGATTACCTATCTATGTGTCTCAGTATGTTTCTCCTTGGATTTTTCCTCTATGGGACTCTCTGCACTTCCTGGGCTTGGTTGACTATCTCCTTTCCCATATCAGGGAAGTTTTCAACTATAATCTCTTCAAATATTTTCTCAGTCCCTTTCTTTTTCTCTTCTTCTTCTGGAACCCCTATAATTAGAATGTTTGTGTGTTTAATGTTGTCCCAGAGTTCTCTGAGACTGTCCTCAATTCTTTTCATTTTCTTTCTTTATTCTGCTCTGCAGTAGTTATTTCCACTATTTTATCTTCCAGGTCATTTATCCGTTCTTCTGCCCCCATTATTCTTGTTCTGGTGGATGAGGCTGGATCTTGTCTTTCTGGTGGGCAGGTCCACGCGTGGTGGTGTGCTTTGGGGTGTCTGTGGCCTTATTATGATTTTAGGCAGCCGTGCTGCTAATGAGTGGCGTTGTGTTCCTGTCTTGCTAGTTGTTTGGCATGGGGTGTCCTGCGGTGTAGCTTACTGGTCGTTGAGTGGAGCTGGGTCTTAGCGTTGAGATGGAGATCTCTGGGAGATTTTTGACGTTTGATATTACATGGAGCTGGGAGGTCTCTTGTTGACCAATGTCCTGAACTTGGCTCTCCCACCTCAGAGGCAGAGCCCTGACACCTGGCTGGAGTACCAAGAGCCTGTCATCCACATGGCTCAGAATAAAAGGGAGAAAACAAAGAAAGAAAGAAAGAAAGAAAGAAAAAAGAAGATAAAATAAAATAAAATAAATATATTAAAATAAAAAATAATTATTAAAACAATATTTTTAAGTAATAAAAAAAAGAAAGAAGAGAGCAACCAAACCAAAAATAACAAATCCACCAATGATAACAAGTGCTAAAAACTATACTAAAAAAAAAGAAAAAAACAATGGACAGACAGAACCCTAGGACAAATGGTAAAAGCAAAGCTATACGGACAAAATCATAAACAGAAGCATACACATACCCACTCACAAAAAGAGAAAAATGGAAATATATATATCGTTGCTCCCAAAGTCCACCTCCTCAATTTGGGATGATTCGTTGTCTATTCAGTTATTCCACAGATGCAGGGTGCATCAAGTTGATTGTGGAGATTTAATCTGCTGCTCCTGAGGCTGCTGGGAGGGATTTCCCTTTCTCTTCTTTTTTCGCACAGCTCCTGGGTTTCAGCTTTGGACTTGGCGCCACCTCTGTGTGTAGGTCGCCTGAGGGTGTCTGTTCTTCTCTCAGACAGGACGGGGTTACAGGAGCAGCTGATTCGGGAGCTCTGGCTCACTCAGGCCAGGGGTAGGGAGGGGTACGGATGTGGGGCGAGCCTGCGGCGGCAGAGGCCAGCGTGACGTTGCACCAGCCTGAGACACTCCGTGCGTTCTCCCGGGGAAGGTGTCCCTGGATCCCGGGACCCTGGCAGTGGCGGGCTGCACAGTCTCCCGGGAGGGCAGGTGTGGAGAGTGACCTGTGCTCACACACAGGCTCCTTGGTGGCGGCAGCAGCGGCCTTAGCATCTCATGCCCGTCACTGGGGTCCGCGCTGATAGCCACGGCTCGCGCCCGTTTCTGGAGCTCCTTTATGTGGCGCGCTTAATCCCCTCTCCTCTCGCACCAGGAGACAAAGAGGCAA
>NC_041234.1:83584981-83600773 GCF_002837175.3 Physeter macrocephalus | reverse complement strand
GTAATAAAAAAAGAAAGAAGAGAGCAACCAAACCAAAAATAACAAATCCACCAATGATAACAAGTGCTAAAAACTATACTAAAAAAAAAGAAAAAAACAATGGACAGACAGAACCCTAGGACAAATGGTAAAAGCAAAGCTATACGGACAAAATCATAAACAGAAGCATACACATACCCACTCACAAAAAGAGAAAAATGGAAATATATATATCGTTGCTCCCAAAGTCCACCTCCTCAATTTGGGATGATTCGTTGTCTATTCAGTTATTCCACAGATGCAGGGTGCATCAAGTTGATTGTGGAGATTTAATCTGCTGCTCCTGAGGCTGCTGGGAGGGATTTCCCTTTCTCTTCTTTTTTCGCACAGCTCCTGGGTTTCAGCTTTGGACTTGGCGCCACCTCTGTGTGTAGGTCGCCTGAGGGTGTCTGTTCTTCTCTCAGACAGGACGGGGTTACAGGGGCAGCTGATTCGGGAGCTCTGGCTCACTCAGGCCAGGGGTAGGGAGGGGTACGGATGTGGGGCGAGCCTGCGGCGGCAGAGGCCAGCGTGACGTTGCACCAGCCTGAGACACTCCGTGCGTTCTCCCGGGGAAGGTGTCCCTGGATCCCGGGACCCTGGCAGTGGCGGGCTGCACAGTCTCCCGGGAGGGCAGGTGTGGAGAGTGACCTGTGCTCACACACAGGCTCCTTGGTGGCGGCAGCAGCGGCCTTAGCATCTCATGCCCGTCACTGGGGTCCGCGCTGATAGCCACGGCTCGCGCCCGTTTCTGGAGCTCCTTTATGTGGCGCGCTTAATCCCCTCTCCTCTCGCACCAGGAGACAAAGAGGCAAAAAAAAAGTCTCTTGTCTCTTCGGTAGCTCCGCGCCCGTTTCTGGAGCTCCTTTAAGCGGCGCGCTTAATCCCCTCTCCTCGAGCACCAGGAAACAAAGAGGGAAGAAAAGGTCTCTTGCCTCTTCGGCAGCTCCAGACTTCTCCCGGACTCCCTCCCGGCCAGCCGTGGCGCACTATCCCCTACAGGCTGTGTTCACACTGCCAACCCCAGTCCTCTCCCGGCTTCCAACCGAAACCCGAGCCTCAGCTCCCAGCCCCTGCCTGCCCTGGCGGGTGAGCAGACAAGCCTCTCGCGCTGGTGAGTGCCGGTCGGCACTGATCCTCTATGCAGTGTGTAGGTCGCCTGAGGGTGTCTGTTCTTCTCTCAGACAGGACGGGGTTACAGGAGCAGCTGATTCGGGAGCTCTGGCTCACTCAGGCCAGGGGTAGGGAGGGGTACGGATGTGGGGCGAGCCTGCCCTCCGTGGCTCTGAAGCTTCCCCCTCCGCCACCCGCAGTCTCCGCCCGTGAAGTGGCTCCTAGTGTGTGGAAAGGCGAGCCTGCGGCGGCAGAGGCCAGCGTGACGTTGCACCAGCCTGAGACACTCCGTGCGTTCTCCCGGGGAAGGTGTCCCTGGATCCCGGGACCCTGGCAGTGGCGGGCTGCACAGTCTCCCGGGAGGGCAGGTGTGGAGAGTGACCTGTGCTCACACACAGGCTCCTTGGTGGCGGCAGCAGCGGCCTTAGCATCTCATGCCCGTCACTGGGGTCCGCGCTGATAGCCACGGCTCGCGCCCGTTTCTGGAGCTCCTTTATGTGGCGCGCTTAATCCCCTCTCCTCTCGCACCAGGAGACAAAGAGGCAAAAAAAAAGTCTCTTGTCTCTTCGGTAGCTCCGCGCCCGTTTCTGGAGCTCCTTTATGTGGCGCGCTTAATCCCCTCTCCTCTCGCACCAGGAGACAAAGAGGCAAAAAAAAAGTCTCTTGTCTCTTCGGTAGCTCCGCGCCCGTTTCTGGAGCTCCTTTAAGCGGCGCGCTTAATCCCCTCTCCTCGAGCACCAGGAAACAAAGAGGGAAGAAAAGGTCTCTTGCCTCTTCGGCAGCTCCAGACTTCTCCCGGACTCCCTCCCGGCCAGCCGTGGCGCACTATCCCCTACAGGCTGTGTTCACACTGCCAACCCCAGTCCTCTCCCGGCTTCCAACCGAAACCCGAGCCTCAGCTCCCAGCCCCTGCCTGCCCTGGCGGGTGAGCAGACAAGCCTCTCGCGCTGGTGAGTGCCGGTCGGCACTGATCCTCTATGCAGGAATCTCTCCGCTTTGCCCTCCGCACCCCTGTTACTGCGCTCTCCTCCGTGGCTCTGAAGCTTCCCCCTCCGCCACCCGCAGTCTCCGCCCGTGAAGTGGCTCCTAGTGTGTGGAAACCTTTCCTCCTTCACGGCTCCCTTCCACTGGTGCAGGTCCCGTCCCTATTCTTTTGTCTCTGTTTATTCTTTTTTCTTTTGCCCTACCCAGGTACCTGGGGAGTTTCTTGCCTTTTGGGAGGTCTGAGGTCTTCTGCCAGCATTCAGTAGGTGTTCTGTAGTTGTTCCCCATGTAGATGTATTTCTAATGTATTTGTGGGGAGGAAGGTGATCTCCACGTCTTACTCTTCCGCCACCTTGAATGTCCTCACCAATAACTTTTTAAATGAATATGATAATGGTTAACATTTACTAAATGCTACCTAAGTGCTCAGAACTGTTGTAATTATTTTCTTTATATACATTACCTCATTGAACCCCCATAACAGCCTGTGAGTTAGGTACTATTATTCGCATTTTGCAGTTATGATCTAGGGTACATGGAGGTTAAGTAACTGTGCCAAGTCACACAAAGTCGTCAGTAATGCAGCCAAGTATAGTCTGAAGGTGTTGCTATCTTTTGTTTGGTCTGTACAATGTGTTTTTTAATTAATTTGTTTTCAACATGTAAAAAGAAAGACAGTTTACGTTTTTTCAAAGATACAGATTTTTCAGCTTCTTTTAAAATATATGCCAAAATCTAGCTACACTTGGCATGTTTTCCCCCATGGCAATGTTCAGCTGGACTTAATGAGCCTCTGCTTTAGACAGAGCATAGGCTCTCATAGACTTCAATGCCTACCCAGCCTGCTTAACTCATTTATGTTATCGGACCGTCCTTGTAGGTACATGAGTCACAGTCCTTAAGGCATGAGACATACCTACAGTTCTCAGGGAATTTTAGAGAAAGACACACATAGATAAAACAGTAATAAATAATACAACTTATAATTTAATAATATACTTACAATTGAAGGCACAGTTTAAAGGTATAGTTATGAACTGGGCATTTTTACAACAGATGGCTTACATTGAAGAGTGGGTGAAAATAGAATCATAGGCAGAGTCGATCTACTTTATGGAAAATAATACTCCGATAATAGTGCTTACTATGTGCTAGGCATTGTAATAAATGCTTTACATGAGTATATCTCTTTGAATCCTGTCAAGGACCCTTTGAAGTAGATGAATATTATTCTCTTTTTACAGGTGAGGAAACTGGTGCCCCTACCAGTTTGGTGATTTGTTTAAGGACACACAGCTACTCAGTGACTCAAGAACGCTGAGCTCCTGATTTCTGGTTCAGTGTCCTTTGCAGAGCAGTTTCAGAAGGAGCTGAAAATCTGGGCAGTTTCCCCCATTCTCTAAGGACAGTTTGTAAACTGAGGAGGTAACAGTGTTGCAGAGAATTTGCAAGTAGGATTTGCCTCAGGTGTTCCAGAGTTGCCTCTCAATTTCTTTCAGGGAGCTGTTGAATAAAAGATGAGACAGATCAGTAGTGGTAAAAAGAGATCCCAAAAGTTAATCAGTACTACAGATTGTCCTGGATTGAAATTGATGTTGTTGCCTGTGGAAAAACTCCTAAGTCCAAAGTGTATCCAATCCCCTATTATAAAGCTTAGTAAATAACCTGTGGGTCAATGGAGACCTCACTATTCACTCTGGCCGGTGTATGATCTATGTCTCCAGCCCTGAAGAAATCCAGTTTCTAAAAAGTGATTCAGTTAAACTTTTTTTTTCTTAAATGGCAAGCCAGCTATTTATGAACTAGTTTACTGAGATAATCCCCTTAAGCTGTAGAGAGCAATTTATATAGGAAAGAATATCAACAACATTCTTGATTCACAGCAGTAAAAAATAGCCTCCTTAAATTTAATCTATGTTAATTAAATATATTAAGGCCTCTGTTAGCTTGTGTTCTTAAAATAGTAGATTGACAGCATTACCTCATTAACTGAGTGTTGAGCACAAACTCCCCTGCTGAAAAATCTCAATAATGCGTAAACCCAGGAGATTCCATGCTGAATTCTTAGTGTGTTGGGTTAGTTAGTGGGTGGATTCTTGGGATCATTATCAAATACTGGTGGCAGAGAGTTGTGTAAGACAGACCACCAGGTTCAGCCTCTAAAGAGCTCTGAAGACCTCTGCTCATTGGCAATAATGAAGTGAGAGGATACCAAGGGAGTCACAGGGCAGAGCAAATGGAAGACTCTTCATTGCCAAATCCTTGGGGGATATTCTTTCTGTACCACCCAGCCTTGAGAGCTTTTTAAAAATATTAACTTATTTTAAATGTGATATGGAGACAAATCTAGTATTTTTTTACCTGTATGTGCTATAATACTACTCCTGTGTCTCCATCGGCTATGAAGTGCACTACAAGTAATATATTAATAGTAACATATAAAATGTGTGGATTTCTTAATATAAATAAAGCAGACTCAAGGTTATTCCTTGTATCAGTCAGGATCTCAGCAATATGGCACACTCAAAAGACTAATAAAAGAGAATTTAATAAAGTGACCATTCACAAACGTGTAGGCATCCTCCCTGGGCACAAAACAGAGTAGAAAAAGGTGAACAGTCAATCTGGAAGAGCAAGAAGAATATCTAGCACATCCCTTAACAATATGTTAGGCCAACTGCAGTAATAAACAAACCCAAAATTTCAAGGGCTTAACATGATAAAGGTCCACTGAGGGTCCATGGAGGAAATAGGAGCCTCTGTTCCATGCAGTCATTCAGAGACCCAAGTTCCTTCCATCAAGTTTGTGTGATGGCCTAAGGCAGAGGTCAGCAAACTTTTCTGTAAAGGGCCAAGTAATAAATACTTTTAGGCTTGTGGGCCTACAGTCTCTGTCACAACTACAACAACTGTTGTAGCGCAAGAGCAGCTATGGATAATACTTAAATGAATGAGTGTGGCTGTATTCCAATATACATATTTACAAAAAAATAGCTGGCAGCTGGACTTGACCCCTGGGCCATAGTTTGCCAACCCTGGCCTAAGGCATCACAGTCTTTCTTAGAATTCTCTGCATCTGAGGGCAAATAAGAGGAGAGAAAGTATGTGGAGGATTGCTTGTTACTTCCAACTTTGCTGTAAACCGTTGTTTCCCAAAGGATGTTCCATATATGTAACATATGCACTGTAGACTTTCTTAGAGGAAAACTGGGTCTGAGGCCATACGAATTGGGAAATATGTTTAGTAGATTCTCCCTCTGCGTTGAGACTTATAATGGATATTAATATATCAAAGGCTCTGAAAAGTCCTTCAGTATATACATTTCTTAAAAAAACTTTGGTGGATGCTGCTTTATAATAAAGTCACTGATACTAACCTGCATTCTGATTGGGAGATGAAGGAAGCAGGGTTACAGGTAATGCTGGGGGTATTATTTGCAATCCCAGATGTGCTCGTGGGAATTCCTCATGCATGAAACTTTAAACAATTGATTGTAAAGCCAATACATGAACATAGTTAAAAATATAAGTAAGATTCCTTCCCTACCGCCTATACCAATTACTTGCTTACTTCAATTTCTGTATATTATGTTTGTATGCCTATTACTGTGCTCTGCCTCATGCCTCTGGCGTGCTGTCCCTCATGCCATCTTCACGTTCAGCTTTAATTTTGATTCCAAAGACATTTGTTTGTTTCATCCCTCACTGTAGTATTGCCAATGCCTACAATACTATTTGACATATAGTGGATCCTCACTCAATAAATGCTGCATAAATGAAATCTTGTGCTGCCTGGTAGACTAGATGTCTTCTTAGTATCCACAGCTATCGATTCTATCTATCTCTCTGTCTCTGTCTGTATCTCTCTCTCCATCCAATAGTCTATTCCAGTTCCAAGCACCCTCCAGTTAGGACAGGTCATTTAGGGTATCAAACACAACCTCCCTATTGTTTAGAGCAGTGATTCAGAAACCCAGATGATAATAAAAATCACCCAGGAGGGATTTAGCAGAATATAGATTTCCAGGTTTCCAGAATCAGAATTTCTAAGGATAGGATCGGGAAATCTGGAACTTTGAAAGACTCAATTGTTTTTCAAATACATAAATACATAAATATTTAATTCAAATACATAAACATTTAATTAAAGATTGTTGGGTACCAACAGGGAACAAAACAGACTAAGTTCTTTATTTCATGGAGTTTGTATTCTAGTAGGGGAATCAGCAAATAAAATAGTTAACACATGTACTATGTCAGGTAGCATTAAGTCCTATGGGAAAAATAAAATAAAGCAGAGTCATGGGGCACAGAATGTCAAGAATGCACATAACGTTTTAAGTAGGGTGGTCAATGAAGGGTGCTGTTTTTTCTCCGATTTCCACCACGTCCCCAATTCCCACCAATTCATTCCATCTGTATGAACAAGAGAATATGGCAAAGGGGACAGTGTGTGATTTTCAAGGCTAGGTCTAAAAGACATTGCAGCTTCCACTCTGACCTCTTTTCCCACTCTGTGGGAAGCTAGGTGCCATGTCAAGAGGACACTCAAGCAGCCCCGTGGAAAGGCGCTGAGATCTCCTGTCAACAACCAGCATCATCTGGTCAATCCTATAAGTGAGCCACCTTGAAAGGGAAGCCTCCAGCCCTAAGTAAGCCTACAAATGACTGCAGCCCCAGCTGACACCTTGATGGCAATCTAATGTGAGACACAGGGCCTGAACCACCAAGATAAGCTGCCCCCAAATCCCTGACTCACAGAAACTGTAAGACAAAATAAACATTTATTACTTGAAAAGAATCTCAGTACTCTGATGCTTCGTTAGGTTTAGAAACCCAGGGTTTGAGCATTCTTCTCAACCTTTTTCTTCATAAGCTTTGACATCAGATGAAAATTCACATACATGACACATAGAAAATTTTTAACAGTGGCTAGTTCTGAAGAAGGAGACTGGAGTGTATCTGTGGGAGAAGCAGGAGTCTGTGTATATATATGTACATCCCAGAGCATGGCTCCAACCCTACAAATAGGATACTAAGCTAAGGGAACTAAAAACCTCAAGCAACATGAACAATCCAGGAAGGGGTGGAAGAAGCCAGTTTCCATTATTAACAAGCATATGGGGTAGTGACCAAGTTTCTTTTAGACTCTCATAGCACCCTAGGCATAACTCTAGCTCTGAAAAAAATGCTATGATATTTTAAGATTACATGTCTGGACCTGACTAAGCTGAGCTATTTCCAAGGCCTAACTAGAGTACCTGGCACATAATAGATGCTCATTAAAGCTTGCTGAAGTGAACTGAATAGCAGAGCCATCAAATTATGAGGACTAGGATACAGAATTAGGGCCAGACTGGCAATGACAGTGGTGCTGTGATGACTATAGACTAGAAAGTTGAGCTAGGGTTCTTTAAATGCTCCTCCTTTCTCAGCTATTATTCATCTTAATCCTAGGGGTTGGAGCCTGGCTGAAGCTGCAGGTGGTAAGCAAATGGGCCCAAAAGGGAAAGCCACAAAAGCTGGAAACCAGGTAGAGTCCTGACTGGTACATTAAGATATCTGAAGAAAAGATAGTGTTGGAATAGGTAAGGGCACCTACTCTATACCAGAATACAAACAAGCACCATCAAAATGATTGAAAAATCTACCGGCCAAATCATTCATGTCTAAATCCCTAGAGATGCTCTTCCCCTTCAGCCTAGCTGAGTGAAGAAGGCACTTCCCTGGAGATGGCAATTAGATTAAAAAGTCTGGAGCCTTCCCCTTGATTACTTAATACTAAGTCCTTGAGCGAACTTAGGTGGTAATGGTATCCAGGGGACAGACAACTCAGAAAAGACAACTTCATTACACTCTTTCCAGTTTACTTACTTAACACTTTGAAAATACTTTTGTAAATTTTATTAAAGAGGCTGCAAGCTTTTTAAAAATGGATCAGAGAGCTCTCTCCTGATTTCAAATAGCTGAATGAAATTCTGCCAAGGGCTGATAATAACAATCCTTCTGTGTCATGGATGGTCAACCCTTACTTCCACCCTTTGAGCGAGCGTGAAGTTCTGATCAGTATAATGAATGAAGTAGTTATTAACATTTCGAAAAAACACCCCAAATTGCTGCTCTTTTGTGAATTATAGTGGTAGATTCTAGCTCTTTTTCTTTGGTCAGACTGCTCGTCCAGGGACTTTGTGATTAAGAAGGCAGGAGGTTATTTACCAAATAGATAAATGAGGGGGCTGTTTACTGAAGAATTCACTCACCACCAGGAACCTTCTCTCTGTGTTGAAAATAGGATTTGATTTATACCCTTTTGACAATTACCTTCGAAGACTAAACTGTCAAGCGCACCTGTATTTTAGGGACCATCCTATTAGTGATTTATGAACAGTAAACAAATGTGTAGAATATCCATTCCAGGTATATATACCTCAGATAACTTTAGCTCCCTCCCCACCACCCCACAAGTCGCTTAGCCTGGTTGTCTCCGTTTCCCGGTTGTTCAAGTGGGATAATGATACTTTCCTACCTCAAAAAGGTGTTTTGAGAATTCAGCAGTTAGTGAGCTGCTTCGAAGATGAACTGCCTTGTTTTCAGGATCTTTTTGCTTCTAGTCTGGCTCGGTTGCTACAGCAGTTAAACATAACGTTGTAAATATGCCGTGTTTGGTTTTCACAGAACCGTACTCTCTTGAAAACAAAATTTGCTTAAAATATTTTCCCACTTCTCTGCCTTTGGTCTGTGTGGGACTTGGGGTTAATTAGCATACACAAGCTCCTATCTAAGCCTTTTCAAGGACTAATTAACTACTGTATACTTTGTCAAATTCTAATAAGAACTGATAAGGAGTCTTTTTACCAGGTTTTATTTTCTCTCAGGGGAGGATATATTATTTTAGCAAACATTTGTTTTTTCCAAGGAGACAATATTTGTTGATTTAACCCATGTTTACTAAGCACCTTTAAGGCCTATGAGGGATACGGAAGAATACAAAAGAAAAATTTTAAAAGGCGCTGATGGATCTGAGAAGGTTAAGCTAGTTATAAAAAATGGTAAACCACAGACATTATACATATGTCTGAAGGGACTCTCCAGTAAATGAGCAGTGAAGTGGGCATAAGGTAACAGGCTTGACTGATGTAGAAGCCTTGCTTTGGATAGTAATGAACAAGATGATGTGTGTAGGATGGACTTCGAAGGGATATATAAGGGGCTTAATCAGGGAAGGAGAGCTTAATCAAGGAAGAGGGTGGGGAAATGAGGAGAAGGAGGCTATAGGGAAAAGAGTGCCGGGCTGGGATTCAGAAGAGCTGGGTTTAGTCCTGATGCAAACTTCATTCTGCAGCTTCTTGCCCTTGGGTTGGTCACTTCCCCTCTCAAAACTTTAGGTCACCCCTCCACATTGCAGGGGTTAGGACCACATAAGGGACTTCCAACCAGGGCATTCTAGAATTTGAACGCTTTCTCAGAGAAGTGAGTTTTAAATTTTAAATCCAGTCAGGTTCTCAAGTTCTCAATAGGTCTCATGGCTGAAGAGTGAAAGATTACAGGGGTGAGGAATGAACCTTCTGAAGGCCCCTCCATTAAAGCTCAGGACCAGAATAAGGAAAAACCAGTCATGGAGAAAAATATACATGAGAGAAAATTCTGTATCAACTCCATTAAACTGGGGCTTCCCTAGTGGCACAGTGGTTAAGAATCTGCCTGCCAATGCAGAGAACACGTGCTCAAGCCCTGGTCCGGGAAGATCCCACATGCCGCGGAGCAACTAAGCCCGTGCGCCACAACTGCTGAGTCTGCGCTCTAGAACCCACGAGCCACAACGACTGAGCCCATGTGCCACAACTACTGAAGCCCCCATGCCTAGACCCTGTGGTCCACAACAAGAGAAGCCACTGCAATAAGAAGCCCACGCACCGCAACGAAGAGTAGCCCCCGCTCGCCGCAACTAGAGAAAGCCTGCAGACAGCAATGAAGACCCAATGCAGTCAAAAATAAATAAATTTTAAAAAATTATGCAAATCCATTAAATTTGGGGAGAGGTGGTATCATGTAGTAGAAAGAACATAAGCTTTGGATTTGACTAGACCTGGCCAAGGTTTGAATCCCAATTTATCCACTTGGTTATGATTTCAGGCAAGTTCCATAACCTCTCTGAGCCAAAACTTTCTAACTCTTAAATTGGAATAATAATACTATATACTTAATAGGCTTGTTTTGAAAACTAAATGAGTTAATCTGAGCAAAGCATGTTTTACCCACCTGGCTTGCCATAAAGACTCAATAAATGATAGCCATTTATAGCTCCCAATTACTGGAGCCCTGGTTTGGCTTGACTGTTTTGCTAGACAAGTTAGATTACACAAAGGGGCCTCTTTAGCCCCTCCTTAGAGACTGAGCTTTTATCATCTTTAAATTGAGGGCCTCCGTGTCAGCTTACACAACAGCCCCTTCCCCCAACGCTATTAGACTTCCTCCGCTCCCCTCCCAGGAAACAGGTTTTGAGGCATCTCTGCTATTCTCAATTTGTCAGTATCTGGATCTGCCTGGTCCCATCAATCTAGATGTAGAGAGTTGGACCATATCCTTGTCCTTCAAATGCCTGTGCGTATATCTGATTTAATTCCTGTCAATATCAAGAGTTTTCACTGGATACTGAGCAAGCCACTTCCTGTACCAGGCAGCCCCGACCACCCTTCCTCTCATTCATAGGGGCTTACTGGGGGCCTCTGCTGGGGTAAAGACTTTGGCTCTGTTACTCAGATATGTTAGGCAAAGATCTGTTTGGCGATTAGTTTGATTAGATAGGAGTTCCACACAAAAGGGGGCTTGTGCATTTATTGTAGTTACTGAGATTAAGGGAGCCAGGTACTGCTGTGGGAAGCTGCCTCATTGAAAAGAGAGGCCATTCTTTGATGTTGAGAGGCCCAGCCTTCCTCAATGAGAAAAATGACTATTAGTTTCCTTGATTTTGCAAAGCACTTGAAAAGCGCTTTAACCAACCAAACCCTTAGCTTGTCTCGTACAATGCTTGTCTGAGGGTGGGGATTTAAGCCTGCGCAGAGGAAGCAAAGCAGAGATTTCATTTTTTACTTGTTTCCCATGATCTCAGCGGCAGCTCAACTGACTCCCCGGCCACCCCTACCCCGGCTTTTGTTGTTTCTCTTTTTTCCATCTTTTACACTTAGTCACATGCTCTTCTTCCCCACCTCCCATGCTGGTCTTTTTTCCAAATAGCGCCTCTGTCATGGTCTACATTGATCTAACCCATACCTCTCCACGGCACTCACCCATTTTATTTTATTTTTTTTTGACACGTGCAACCCCTCACCGTACATACGCCTTGCATTCAAGCTCTTCTCTATATGCTTAGTTATTTGTATGATTGGAAGAAAAGAAATTATATAATCCTAAAGAGTATAGGTTTGCCTTTGGGAGCTGTACTGTGCTTAATATCAGAATAGGAGTGTTTCTGGGACTTCCCTGGTGGTCCAGTGGTTAAGACCCCACGCTTCCAATGCAGGGGGTGCGGGTTTGATCCCACATGCTGTGTGGCGTGGCCCCCCCAGTTTTTTTTAATTAAAAAAAAAGAAGAGGAGTGTTTCTGATCTTGCAACAGCCAGCAAAATAAATTCGGAAGATGTACTACGAGGAAGGCCTAAAAGTGTGAAAACCTGAGAAGTGGTTCACTTTCCCTTCTCTCTGCTTTGTGTGTCCACTACTCTGTAGTGAAGGTGGACAGTGTCAGCCCTCAAACTGATTCTAAAGACAAGCTTAAGCTGAGTGGAGTGGCTCCCTTCCTCCCCCATCCTGTTCTTCTTCTTCTCCCTGTCTTTCATCTCATCATGTATGGAACATACTTGGCACTGGGCCTGGCAAAATAAATGATAGCTTAACCAACCCTTGGTATTTTCTTTTCCCCTTTCCCTGCTTTACTTTTCATCATAACACTAGTCACCGTCTGCCATACTGTATATTTTAGTTAGTTTCTTTGTTGTGTCCTTTCTACACCCCCCATACCCACTCCCTCCACATACACAATGTAGGCTCCACAGAGGCAGGAGCTTGGGGGTTCAGTGCTGCACCACTAGCCTGGCACTTGGTAGTTGCTCAGTGCATATTTGTTGAATAAAATAAGTAGCTTTGGTCTGTCTGCTCTTCTCTGGGTCGTTGGATTATGCGGACACTCTGCTGAAGATCCCAATGAGCTCACTTCTCCCAAGTGAGGAACTGCACTCGCCATCTCACTCTTGGTATCAACCGTACCTATGGGAAGCTGAGAAATCACCCACCTCAACACCAAGGAGACAACCACCACAATGATAGCTCAAAGCTCTGAAGTCAGCTAAAAGTGCCTTGCTCTCAAGTGCAGATTTTTGTTATCTAGATGTCCAGAGCAATGGATAAAATGAGACAGCATTTACCTAGAGAAGATAGATCTTTTCCCAGAAGATGCATGATTGGGGGCAGTTTGGGGGGCTGGCTGAAACAATGGTGCAGAAATCTAAGAAGGCAATCAGCTAAGCAAGGTTAGGAGAGAAGGCAGAGAGAGCTGAATTCTTGTTTCAGATCTGAGTGATTTCAGCTGCTCCTGTCGAAGGAGGGAGTGTTTTTCTTGCATAAAATCTCCAGCCCTGCATCTGGCCTTATTGTCTGTCTTGCTGTGCTTTGGCTCAGAGATGCTGCTCCAAATGGAAAACTTTCCCTCTGAATGGCTTTACTTGAAAACTTCTACTTTGCTAGAGCCAATTAGTTGTTGAAATTTCACAGGAAGGCAGAGTATCTCAAGGTTGAAAGTTTGAGAGGCATTTAGTGCAATGATTCTCAAACTGTACTTCATGAATGCAAGTTAGGTACAGTCTCTTTCTTTGGCAATGAAAACATTGGCTGTTGCCAAGTGTTGGCAAGAATGTGGGAAAATGGTAGATCTCAGACCTTGCTAGTGGGAGCGGAAATTGATGTAGCCTTTTATTGGGTGATTTGGCAACATATGTCAAAAATTTAAATTCACATACTCTTCGACCCATCAATTCCACTTATTGGAGATATCCCACAAATATACCATATTTCATTAATTCTAAGATGCACACTTATATTATAGATGTGCATTTTATGCACAGCTTAATATTTCTGCAATGGGGATGCACCTGTGAGTCAATGAAATACGGTACTTCCCCACATTCACAAGAAGTTACCATATAGATTTTTATTGCAGTGTCACTTGTAACAGTAAGATCAAGAAAAGCATAAATGTCCATAGATAGAATACCGGTTAACTAACTTACATTCATTCCAAATAATATCCTATGCAGTTACTTTAAAAATTAGGTTGATCTATATGTGATGATTCAAAAAAAATTTCTGAGGTATATAATTAAGGGGAAAAGTTAAGATACATAATATCGTGTTGAGAAAAACCTCTGTGGGAAAAAAAACCCTGTTTTAATAAGATGCTATATATGTATTCTGACATGTGTACAAATATATTTTGGTAGGCTATGTAAACAACTGTTATCAAAGATTCTTTTGGGGTGAGGGTTGGCTAGTGGAAGAGTTTTACTTTTCATTTTGTACCTTTATTATACAGTTTGAATTTTCCTAATATGTTCCTGTATTGCTGTGTTTTCTTAAAAAACAAAAAAGGTTGCTGAGAGATGAATTATGGTTCTTTTTTCCCTTTTTTATACTTCTCTGTATTAAAAACACACAATAGATGTTATTTTAAAAAGGAAATCAGTAAGACAGCCCCTGTCTCAGTAGAGTTCTTAGTGTGATGAACCAGAGAACAAATGCTTTACTAGGTCCCATAATAGAGATTTGAACAAAGTGCTGGACAGGGAAAGCATGGAGGGAAAACTGATTTGGTGTCTCCAGAGGTGTCAGGAAAGTGTCACAGAAGAGGTGACATTTGAGCTGAGGCTTGGTAGAGCAGAGGACATGTGGTGGGAAGCATTCCAAGAAGAATAGACAGCACCTGTAAAGGCACAGCGCACAGTTCTAGGGGTGTTGGGAGGTTCCGTGTGGTCGGTGACTGTGTCTGTGGGCGAGGGAGTGTGGTGAGTAATGAGAACAGATGAGTGCATACTGTGTGCTGGACACTGGGCTAGGTGCTTTGTGTTTTTCACCTCCAGTCCTTAGAAGGGTATTCAGGAATGTATGGCCTTGAGAACATCGATGGTGGTAAAGAGAGCCCAGGGTTTCAACGTGAACCAAATTGGGTTCCAATCCAAGCAATTTAGTCTCTCTGATCCTTCCTTAAAGAGTTGTGATGAGGTTTTAGGGAAGCTGTATATAATGTGCTTGACATATAATCAGAACCTATACAAGTTAGCTGCTATTAATATTCTCATTCTTATCATTCCTTCCTTCCCAAACCTAACGTAGTGCTGCATATACAGTAGGAACTCGGTGAATCCCTGCTACTGAATGATTTATGAGAGAGTCGGGTAGGCGTACGGTAGGACATGATATGACAGAGCCCTCACCTCCTAGTCTCCTCCAGCCCTTAATACTATACAAGTCAGAATATTTTGCCTGAGAGAACCTAGTACATACCCTCTCTGGATATGTGAGGAGACAGAACTCCTACATCTAATAAAATAGGAGTTGTATAATTTCCCTGTGAAGCTGATCTCTCCCAAGGATTTTAGACTACATGGATGATAGAATAAAAAGCAAAAATGGAAAACCACCAAGGCAAATCAAATTTAAGGCAAAGTCTGTTAGCTTCAATAAACAAGGCAGTGTAGGACCAACACCAGGACTGAAGCAGGCAGACCCTAAAACATGGCTGCTATGTCAGGAGAATTGAAGCTAGAAGTTGAAAGTCCCCACTTTGTCATTTATTAGTGGTGTGACCTTGAACAAGCCACTTCCCTATGGAGAAATAGTCCCTCTCTGCTCTCACCTGTAAAATATGGGTTGGATTAGAGTTAGTTAGGGTCAGCAAACTGCAGCCAAATGTAGTCCACCACCAGTTTTTTTTTTTTTTTTTTTGTGGTATGCGGGCCTCCCCCTGCTGCGGCCTCTCCCGTTGCGGAGCACAGGCTCCGGACGCGCAGGCCCAGCGGCCATGGCCCATGGGCCCAGCCGCTTCGCGGCATGTGGGATCCTCCCGGACCGGGGCGCGAACCCGGTTCCCCTGCATCGGCAGGCAGACGCGCAACCACTGCGCCACCAGGGAAGCCCCACCAGTTTTTTATAAGTAAAGTTTTGTTGGAACACAGCTATGCCTATTCATGTGGTATTATCTATGGTCGGTTTTGCAGTTACAATGGCACAGTTGAGTAGCTGTGACAGAGACTGTATGGCATACAAAGCTGAACGCGTTTACTATTTGACCCTTTACAAAAAATGTTAGCTGACTGCTTATTGACGTGTAAGGTCTCTTCCACCTCTGACATTCTGTGATGCTGCTAAAGGCTTAATGCATGAGACCATTTGCAATCATTAGGTTCATCTTAAAAACCTTTCATAAAACTTGGAAATGTTCCAGAGGCCCCATCTATAAATTTGTTACTAACGCAACAACTCTTTTTGAAGCATTTGCTGTTTGCTACGGACTCTACTGGTTCTGAGGTGCAATGGGGAGCAAAACCAGACATGATCCTGGCACTCGTGGAGCTTACAGTCTACTAGAAGAGACAGTTTTTTTTTTTTTTTTTTTTTTTTTTGGTGGTA
>NC_041234.1:83577100-83584966 GCF_002837175.3 Physeter macrocephalus | reverse complement strand
GGCTCACGGGCCCAGCCGCTCCGCGGCATGTGGGATCCTCCCGGACCGGGGCGCGAACCCGGTTCCCCTGCATCGGCAGGCGGACGCGCAACCACTGCGCCACCAGGGAAGCCCGAAGAGACAGTTTTTAACAAAACCTCAGCACATCTTTCACTTTGGAAAGCAAAGCCAACTAATTATTTCATAGCTGGTTGATGACTGACCAGGTTTACCTATGGGTTTATGAGCATCTTCATTCATTCATTTATTAGTTTGTTCATTCACTCATTCATTTAGCACATATTTATAGGGTTCTTACTATGTGCCAGGTGCTGGGCTGGGCTAGATACTGAAATATACTAATGAAAGATGGACAAATTTCCTGTCCTAGTTGACCTTACATTCTATTGCGGATGATATATGTTAATCAAAAAAATCACAAATAAATATATAATTTTCAACTGTAGTAAATGCTGTAAAGAAAAGGAACACGGTCCTAAGACAGCATATAACAAAGGAATATGCTCTAGACTGGAGAGGTCAGAGAATGATTTCTGAGGAAACATTTTGGCTAAAATTTGAAGGATGAGTAGGATTGATAATCTAGATAGTACTAGTGAGATCTGTTTCTTTTCTTGGTTGATGGAAATGGAGTTTGGGGCATCTAAATCAGTATTTTTCAAACTGCAGGTTGAATGCAACCCATTCTTTTTTTTTTGATCAATTGTATGCATCCTGACCAGCATTTGTTTCCTAATACAATAGAGTGGAATGGACAAGACAGGAGTAGAAATGAATGAAACTTTCGTATTGCATTTCTGGAAATAATTGTTTTATGAAACTATGTAAAATGCATTTCAGTGTAGAAAGTGGGAGTCACTGATCCAAAGGCTCTGCCTTGACTCTATAAAGTTACAGTTTATCAGATAACAGCTTTGTTCTTTAGTTGCCTGCCTTTAAAGGCAGAGGGATGTGTTCTTCAGGTCTGTTTCCTTTCATGTTCTTTTCAGAGAAAGCATGACAATGAGTGAGAGAGCATAAGCCATCATTTACGGAGCTCCTACTTTGGTGCCAGACAGTGCTTTGTGTCAATTATACCATTTAATCCTCACAGCTATCCTGCAAGATTGACACAATTCATTATCCCCTTTTCAGTTAATGATGCTTGAGGCTCAGAGAGGTTAAGAGACTAGCCCATGGTCACACAGCCAGTAAATTTTTCTTGCCTAAGTAGTTAGTAAC
Organism: Physeter macrocephalus; assembly: GCF_002837175.3. NCBI lineage: Eukaryota > Metazoa > Chordata > Mammalia > Artiodactyla > Physeteridae > Physeter > Physeter macrocephalus. The sequence goes on along the minus strand of NC_041234.1, from coordinate 83,583,745 downwards.
AAGATAAACACAAATAAACTCAATTTGGTACTGCCTGAACATTCAACCGATAAGTTAGAAATTAGTCAAATTTGAAATGCTGGTTGAGAACCTCCTAAGTTTGTATCACCTGTTTGATGATACAAGTTCTGTAGACCTTTCAATTGAGTCCATCTCTCTCTTCTCCTTTCTAGAAAAAGTGTTTCTTAATTCCTGAGCTGCTTAGATGGAATTTGGACCCACTTAATTCCAACACGGCAAAACTCATTCTTTGCAACTGAAAAGAAAGCATCAGAAAGTATGACACTGGTGCCACACCATCAGTCCCCTCGCCCTGCAAATCTCCAAAAAAAGTCAGTAAAGAAGGGAAATTTGTGAATAATAGACTCCTGTAAGGTCACAATAGGCAATAACAGAGCGCTCAATTCTCCAGGCTGGGAGATACAAACAAAAGATGCACGGCAAGTGAAACTACAAAAGAAGGCCTCTGGGAGGAGACTCTGATGCTATCATTAAGAGACTCCAACTGGTTCCATTTAATTTTCTCAAACAAAATAGATTAGCAGGTGCCTCCTCATATTCTTACTCCAATAATTTCATTCTTCTTTAACATACAGTGAGAATGGAGGGAGCAGGGAGAAATCCTTCAATGACTAAATAAAAGGAAATTAATAGCCTTTTAGGTCAGAGAATTATAATTCTAAAGGCAGATTTTCCTTAACCAGATAATGAGCTGCAGTTAAAGAGAAGATTGGAATAATGTGAAGATAATTTCACAAGTGCCCCTTTTCAGGACCCTCTGCTTTAAACTGGCAATCTGCAGTGTGATGTGATGAAAAATGACTTTGGAGTGGGTGCCATGAAAACTTGGTTTGGCTACTGTCGCTAATCCAAGTTTGGATAAACTTCGGAAAGTAAGTTCACTTCTGTGAGCCTCAGTTTCCTCATACTATAAAATAACAATGAAAACAAAACACCCGACCTAACTCCCAGTGTTGTTGTGAGGATCAGGTGACAATAATGAGTAAGAAATGTATTTTATAAACTGAACACTTCTATAACAGTATAAGGTGTGAAGATGATACATCAGGTTCTTAAGAATTTACAATGGAAAGTCCAGAATCCTCAGAAGAGGCTTTGATGCAGCTAATAATGTGGCCCGACCTCATCTCTCTACCCTTCCCATTCATGCCCTTATGAGACTTCTCTGCTCTATTTACCTGGTTCCATTTGCCCTCCTGTGAATAAAACGTTATCTTCCTGCCTCTGTTACTTGACTTATATTGTTCTTCCTGCCTTTTGCCCGTCCCCTTTTATTTAACCTGACTAAAACAGCCAGGAAATGCACCTAGCTTAAGAAGTGCTTCCTCCAAGAAGGCTTTCTACATCCTCACTGCTATTCAAAGCATGGTCCCCACACTAGCAGGATCAGCATCGCTTAGAAGCCCATTAGAAATGCAGATTTCCAGGCACCTCCCAGACCTACTGAACCGGTTTATGATCAGGCCACCCAAGATGGCTGCTCACTTGCTCTCTGTACATCCCCTGCTCAACCAGTCCCTGCTCCACCTACGCCCTACTCACATGACTGACCTTCCCTCTTAATCATAGAGTCTAATCAGTAAATGCCTATGTACTTGCCCCCGGCTCCAGCTAGTAATTGTTCTAACCTTTAGATCAGAACATCTCCACCAGGATACCTTATCAAAGGGGGTAGTGCCCCTCTGCTAGTTTCCCTGGTAACCAATGAGCCAACCTAACATCAATTGCCCCTATAGCTAGTAACCTTCCCCCTGCCCGGGAGTAGCAAAGACTGCCACCATGTCCTGCCCAGTGTTGGCCGCCCACGGTGGGGTGTCGCTCCAGGACCTTGCTTCAGACACGTAAGCTCCCCCATCCATTAAACCATTGATGTCTCTGTCACTGACTCCGGGCTCTTTCTTCGGTCTTGAAGCTGGGCAAGTACAGGCCTTGTAGGCCTGTGGGGTGCAGTCCAACAATCAGCTTCTGCATTCTAACAAACTCCCCACTGCGCAGTACAGTTTGAGAAGTGCTGTCCCACACGGCTCCAGCCCTCATTTACTTCTCCCTTCTCTGAACTTCTAGAGCACTTGGGGTTGTCTGTCTTGTTATTGAATTGCTTCCCAGTTAAACTTCTTTTCAACTTTTAGACTGTAAGCACTTGGGAGGCAGCTATTTATTTAATGATTTTGTATTTAGGAATCATTTTTTTACCTGCTTTCAATTCCACAGAGGCCTCCTGTGTATAAGCCATCGCGGGTACAAAAATGAGTAAGATGTAGTACTTACCCTGAGGAGCTCAAGGTCTAGTAAAGGGAGGGATTCCTTCCTTCCTTCCTTCCTTCTTTCCATCCCTCAACGTTTTCCAAACATTACTCTGTTCCATACACGACACTAGTTGTGGGAATATAAGGATAGGCGAGACAAAGCCTCTGCTTTTGAGTCTTGTGGAAATACATATGACCATAAGCAAGTATCTTTTTAAAAAAAATATTTTATTGAAGTATTGTTGATTTACAATGTTGTGTTAGTTTCAGATGTACAGCAAAGTGATTCAGTTGTACATATATATACATTCTTTTTCATGTTTTTTTTCCAAGATGGTTTATCACAGGACATTGAATATAGTTCTTTATGTTATACAGTAGGACCTTGTTGTTTATCCATTCTATATATAATAGTTGGCATCTGCTAACCCCAACCTCCCATGCCCTGTGTGATGAACCAGTATGTGTATAGATAGATAGATAGATAGATAGATAGATAGATAGATTCTATATTCTCTGTAATATTCCATTGGTTTATTAGTCTCTCCTTGACCAGTACCCCATGTGTTAATTCCTAGAATTTCATAATAAGTTGGAAGAGTGGTAACCTATGTCTTACTTTTTCAAGATTACTTTTATATTCTTGCCATTCTGCATTTCCTATACCTGCACTGTCCAGTACGGTGGTGACTAGCCACAAGTAGCTATTTATTTATTTATTTGGTTGGTTGGTGTTTTGGGTTTTTTTTTCTTTTTTATTGGAGTATAGTTGATTGACAATATTGTGTTAATTACTGCTGTACAGAAAAGTGATTCGTTATACATATATATGCATTCTTTTTTAATATATTCTTTTCCATTATGGTTTATCATAGGATATTGAATATAGTTCTCTGTGTTATACAGTAGGACCTTGTTGTTTATCCATTCTATATATAATAGTTAGCATCTGCTAACCCCAAATTATCCATCCCTCCCTCACCCCCTCCCCTTTGGCACCCACGAGTCTATTCTCTACAGAAGCAAGTATCATTAATAAATGTTTCTTAATGCTATAACAGTGTTGCCTCGGGAGTGCATTCAAGTGATTAAGTGATTTCAGAAATGAGGAGGTAGGAAAGGCTACAGAAAGAAGTTAGGGTTAAATTTGGAAGTTGACTCTGAACCCCCAGGTAGAAGAGGTCTCCCACACAGAGTGAATAGCGCTCACACACACACACACACACACACTACACGGTATGTTTAGGGAATGGCAAGTAGTCAGGTGTGCGTACATCACGTGGGCTATGTGTGCATGCTGGGGAGGAGGAAGGCAGAGGTGGCTGGATGGCTGCAGATAAGGCTCAAAGTTAGGCTCAAAGTCACAATAGGACATGGAAGCAACCTAAGTGTCCATCGACAGATGAATGGTTAAAGAAGATGTGGCACATATATACAATGGAATATTACTCAGCCATAAAAAGAAACGAAATTGAGTTATTTGTAGTGAGGTGGATGGACCTACAGTCTGTCATACAGAGTGAAGTAAGTCAGAAAGAGAAAGACAGATACCGCATGCTAACCCATATATATGGAATCTAAAAAAAAAAAAAACCTATATGTATATGTATAGCTGATTCACTTTGTTATAAAGCAGAAACTAACACACCACTGTAAAGCAATTATACTTCAAAAAAGATGTTAAAAATTAAAAAGGTCCTATACAACATGTATAACACTAAGAAACTTATGGGGTTTTTTTCGTTTCATTATACAATGGGTAGTTCTTAGTGATTTTCAGATATTATCATCTCATAACAAGTGCTCAATAAAACTTCCTTGAATTGACTGTGGAAGGAGAGAGAAGACTCTCTTCAAGGGTATAGGCAAACTGTCCTTTAATTTGCTCTGGATTCTGCAGTCTTGATTAGGATTGTCAGGAGCCTGCCATGATGGGGGAGGAAAATGTGCCTGACTGAAGAGAGCTCCGTATCCGAATTGTCAAGTCAAAGCACAACTTCAAGGCTCAGAACAAATTGATCTGAATAAAATGTGGGTTATTATGTCATTGAAACCCATACAGAATGTCTGATGTGGGCGAAGAGCCCTTGAAGGCCCCCTTTCTTCATATTCTTTTCCATTATAGGTTATTACAAGATATTGAATATAGTTCCCTGTGCTATACAGTAGGAACTTGTTGGTTATCTATTTTATATATAGTAGTTTGTATCTACTAATCCCAAACTCCTAATTTATCCCTCCCCTCTTTCCTTTCCCTTTTGGTAACCATAAGTTTGTTTTCTGTCTCTGAGTCTATTTCTGTTTGGTAAATAAGTTTATTTGTATCATTTTTTTAGATTCCACATATAAGTGATATCATATGATATTTCTTCCTCTGATTTACTTCACTTAGTATGATAATCTCTAAGTCCATCCATGTTGCTGCAAATGGCAATATTTCATTCTTTTTTACAGCTGAGTACCATTCCATTGTGTGATATATATATATATCACATCTTCTTTATCCATTCATCTGTCGTTGGACGTTTAGGTTGTGGAAGGCCCCCTTTACAGGTAACAGACTTGCAGGTGTCTCGAAAGTGAAGGTGGAAGTACATGAGGTTAGAGTTGGGATAAGCTCACAGCTGTGAAGATAAAGTCTTGTAGTTTGGGGTCTGGACACCCAGTATCTGAGCCTTGCTCTTCTACTTACTAGTTATGGGGTATGAAGAGAGTTATGCCTATGTTTGGAGGCTGAAAATAGGCCCCAGATATTTTTTTTTATTTTTATCACCTGCTTCCCAACTTGGGAAAGATCTTCCTGTATGAAACCATGAGCTCAGCTGGGGTGTTAACACTCCTAAGTAAGTGCCCACTAGATTCCTTGCTTCATTGACTCTACTGTGAGAAACCTCTGAAGAGGTTCCGATCATCCCAGATGTAGACATGTATGAGAGATTGTAGGATGTCAGTTGATTCATGGAATCATAGACTCAAGGGCTCAAAGGGAATGGGGAAACATTGCTTACCCCACCAAAATCCCGCTAAAATATACCTACCAAATAATAATCCAACTTTATGCTTATGCTCCTCCAATAAGCCCGTGTCATGTCCAGCTACAGTTCATGCCCCCCTGTGCTAGTATTGAATACAATTATCTTCAGCCATTCTGGGTTTGAGGAGGTTTCTCCTTGTTTTGAGCTACTGTAATATGACACGCATAAATGGAAGTAAACATGGCAGAGTCTCTAAACCAAGAGACTTGATTGCCCTGTATTCTTCTGTACTAGTTAGATCATACCTCAAAATTTAAGGATAGCTCTGGGCCATGAGGTTTAACACATATGTAAGGCAATTGACTTGTGTTCAGAAGAGAGTGGCTTGAGAAGTGAAGGCACAGGTGAAGGAACTGGGGCTGTTGAGACTGGAGTACAGGGGACTTCTGAGGCAGATTAGTGGTCTTTAAATATTTGAAGGGTCATGCCGTCACGGGGGAAAGAGAGTAACCGTGGTCCATATTGCCACAAGGACTAGAGCTGAGATCAATACGTTGAAGCTACAGGAAATAAATTTCAGCTCAACGTGGAGGAAAGCTGTCTAGTAGTCTGAGCTCTCCAAAGGTACAGGAGGCCACCTTGAGAGGGAAGGAATTCCCAGTAACTGAAGTTATTCCAACATAGGCTGAATGTTTTTCAAAAGCAGAAAGGATGTTGCAGAGCAGGGGTCCCCAACGCCTGGGCTGTGGACCACTAATGGTCCACGGCCTGTTAGGAACCGGGCCGCACAGCAGGAGGTGAGTGGCGGGTGAGCGAGCGAAGCTTTATCTGCCGCTCCCCATCACTCCCCATCGCTCGCGTTACCGCCTGAAGCACACCCCCCCACCCCATCCGTGGAAAAATTGTCTTCCACGAAACCAGTCCCTGGTGCCATAAAGGTTGGGGACCACTGTTGTAGAGGACATTTCAGCATTGGATTGGGAGGCCAGCCCTTTTGGCCCCATTGGTGGACCCTGAGATGCTCTCAAGGAAGCCTGATACTCCAAGGAATCATTGGAAAACCACTGGACCTAAGTGACCTTTACAGTCTAGTTTATTCCCATGTTCAAACATCAGTATATCTATAGATTTTACCCATTTGTTCAAGTTCTACAGTCTTGTAATCTGCTTCTCTTTTGCAATTTTTTCTTAAACTTCTAAGTGGGGAGCTCTATGCTTTCTAGTAGACTGTATTTCTCAGGTCTCCAAAGGGGTCCTTGAGCCAAATGACCTCTGACCACTCCATGCAGGCAGAGAAAAGTTATTAGAATTATGTAATACATATTCTCTCTCTCTCTCTCTCTCTCTCTCCCTCCCTCTCTTTCTCTCTCTCCCCCTCCCCCTTTCCTTCCCCCCCCCCTCCC
>NC_041234.1:83571816-83572541 GCF_002837175.3 Physeter macrocephalus | reverse complement strand
AAAGACTTAGAAGAATTAAAGAACAAACAAACAGAGATGAACAATACAATAACTGAAATGAAAACTACACTAGAAGGAATCAATAGCAGAATAACTGAGGCAGAAGAACGGATAAGTAACCTGGAAGACAGAATGGTGGAATTCACAGCTGCGGAACAGAATAAAGAAAAAAGAATGAAAAGAAATGAAGACAGCCTAAGAGACCTCTGGGACAACATTAAACGCAACAACATTCACATTATACGGGTCCCAGAAGGAGACGAGAGAGAGAAAGGACCAGAGGAAATATTTGAAGAGATTATAGTAGAAAATATACCTAACATGGGAAAGGTAATAGCCACCCAAGTCCAGGAAGTGCAGCGAGTCCCATACAGGATAAACCCAAGGAGAAACATGCCGAGACACATAGTAATCAAATTGGCAAAAATTAAAGACAAAGAAAAATTATTGAAAGCAGCAAGGGAAAAATGACAAATAACATACAAGGGAACTCCCATAAGGTTAACAGCTGATTTCTCAGCAGAAACTCTACAAGCCAGAAGGGAGTGGCATGATATATTTAAAGTGATGAAAGGGAAGAACCTACAACCAAGATTACTCTACCCGGCAAGGATCTCATTCAGATTTGATGGAAAAATCAAAAGCTTTACAGACAAGCAAAAGCTAAGAGAATTCAGCACCACCAAACCAGCCTACAACAAATGCTAAAGGAACTTCTCTAAGTG
>NC_041234.1:83569985-83571735 GCF_002837175.3 Physeter macrocephalus | reverse complement strand
CAGAAATAAATGAAACAAAGAAAACAATAGCAAAGATCAATAAAACTAAAAGCTGATTCTTTGAGAAGATAAACAAAATTGATAAACCATTAGCCAGACTCATCAAGAAAAAGAGGGAGAGGACTCAAATCAATAAAATTAGAAATGAAAAAGGAGAAGTTATAACAGACACTGCAGAAATACAATGCATCCTAAGAGACTACTATAAGCAACTCTATGCCTATAAAATGGACAACCTGGAAGAAATGGATAAATTCTTAGAAAGGTATAACCTTCCAACGCTGAACCAGGAAGAAATAGAAAATATGAACAGACCAATCACAGTAATGAAATTGAAAATGTGATTAAAAATCTTCCAACAGGGCTTCCCTGGTGGCACAGTGGTTGAGAGTCTGCCTGCCGATGCAGGGGACATGGGTTCGTGCCCCGGTCCGGGAAGATCCCACATGCCGTGGAGCGGCTGGGCCCGTGAGCCATGGCCGCTGAGCATGCGCGTCCGGAGCCTGTGCTCCACAACGGGAGAGGCCACACAGTGAGAGGCCTGCGTACCGCAAAAAAAAAAAAAAAAAAAAAAAAAAATCTTCCAACAAACAAAAGTCCAGGACCAGACGGCATTGCAGGTGAATTCCATCAAACATTCAGAGAAGAGCTAACACCCATCCTTCTCAAACTCTTCCAAAAAAATGTGGAGGAAGGGATGCCACCAAACTCATTCTATGAGGCCACCTTCACCCTGATACCAAAACCAGACAAAGATACTACAAGAAAGAAAATTGAAGATCAATATCACTGATGAATATAGATGCAAAAACCCTGAACAAAATGCAAGCACACAGAATCCAACAACACATTAAAAGGATCACACACCATGATCAAGTGGGATTTATCCCAGGGATGCAAGGATTCTTCAATATACACAAATCAATCAATGTGATACGACATATTAACAATTCCAAGAATAAAAACCATATAATCATCTCAACAGATGCAGAAAAAGCTTTTGACAAAACTTAACACCGGTTTATGATAAAAACTCTCCTAAAAGTGGGCATAGAGGGAACCTACCTCAAGATGATAAATGCCATATACGAGAAACCCACAGCAAACATCATTCTCAATGGTGAAAAACTGAAAACATTTCCTATAAGATAAGGAACAAGGCAAGGATGTCCACTCTCACCACTATTATTCAACATAGTTCTGGAAGTCCTAGCCATGGAAATCAGAGAAGAAAAAGAAATAAAAGGATTACAAATTGGAAAAGAAGAAGTAAAACTGTCACTGTTTGCAGATGACACGGTACTATACATAGAGAATCCTAAAGATGCCACCAGAAAACAGCTAGAGCTAATCAATGATTTTGGTAAAGTTGCAAGATACAAAATTAGTGCACAGAAATCTCTTGCATTCCTATACACTAATGATGAAAAATCTGAAAGAGAAATTAAGGAAACACCCCTATTTACCATTGCAACAAAAAGAATAAAATACCTAGGAATAAACCTACCTAGGGAGACAAAAGACGTGTATGCAGAAAACTATAAAACCCTGATGAAAGAAATCAAAGATGACATAAACAGATGGAGATATGTACCACGTTCTTGGATTGGAAGAATCAATATTGTGAAAAAGACTATACTAACCAAAGCAATCTACAGATTCAATGCAGTCCCTGTCAAGCTACCAATGGCATTCTTCACAAAATTAGAACAAAAAATTTAACAATTTGTATGGAAACACAAAAGACCCC
>NC_041234.1:83538169-83569304 GCF_002837175.3 Physeter macrocephalus | reverse complement strand
AAAGCAATCTACAGATCCACTGCAATCCCTATCAAATTACCAATGGCATTTTTTTACGGAACTAGAACAAATAATCTTAAAATTTGTATGGAGACACAAAAGACCCCAAATAGCCAAAGCAGCCTTGAGGGAAAAAAACAGAGATGGAGGAATCAGACTCCCTGACTTCAGACAATACTACAAAGCTACAATAATCAAGTCAATATGGTACTGGCACAAAAACAGAAACATAGATCAATGGAACAAGATAGAAAGCCCAGAGATAAACCCACGCACCTATGGTCAACTAATCTATGACAAAGGAGGCAAGGATATACAATGGAGAAAAGACAGTCTCTTCAATAAGTGGTGCTGGGAAAACTGGACAGCTACATGTAAAAGAATGAAATTAGAACACTCCCTAACACCATACACAAAAATAAACTCAAAATGGATTAGAGACCTAAATGTAAGACCGGACACTATAAAACTCTTAGAGGAAAACATAGGCAGAACACTCTTTGACATAAATCACAGCAAGATCTTTTTTGATCCACCTCCTAGAGTAATGGAAATAAAAACAAAAATAAACAAATGGGACCGAATAAAAAAAATTCCAGGGAAATGAAGAATGATAGTTATACCCCTGAACTGACTTGTCTACATTGATGACATGTTGCCAGCTTCTTCACACTTATTTAATCAGACTGTTTCTCTTGGAGAGGTCTTTAGGTAGGTGATGGAAACTTGGATTTATGGTTGTTGTTTATGAAGAGGGTTAATATTCCTACACTCTGGTATTTCCTGCCCTTTTTATGATACTTCTGAATGTTTTATCAATAGAAAAGTTTAAGTCTGGGTGCTGAGGCACAACTCCATAGATCAAAATCCCATGTTTTAAATCTGATTCAATATAAAGTGAGTTATTTCACTATTCAAACCCACCTGCTTCCTAGGATCCCAGCTACTTGGGTTAGCCCCATAACTTCCTAGGTTTCTATGTAAGACTTTTCAGTGTGTGTTATGCAAATTTCAACTCTTAAGGATAGATTCTTATATTGCTTGGACACCTCCCCTCTGTATGGTTTAGGTACAGACTATGGAGCAAGATTGCCTAGATTTCAATCTTAGTCGTGTCATTTAATAGGTATTGACTTTTTTTTTTTTCCTGTGGTACACGGGCCTCCCACTGTTGTGGCCTCTCCCGTTGCGGAGCACAGGCTCCGGACGCACAGGCTCAGCGGCCGTGGCTCACGGGCCCAGCCGCTCTGCGGCATGCGGGATCCTCCCGGACCGGGGCACGAACCCGTGTCCCCCGCATCAGCAGGCAGACTCCCAACCACTGCGCCACCAGGGAAGCCAGTATTGGCTTTTTAAAAAATGTATTTTATGGAAGTATAGTTGATTTACAGTGTTGTGTTAATTTCTGCTGTACAGCAAAGTGACTCAGTTGTATATATATAGATACATTATTTTTCATATCCTTTTCCATGATGGTTTGTCACAGGATATTGAATATAGTTCCCTGTGCTATACAGTAGGACCTTGTTGTCTATGCATCCTATATGTAATAGTTTGCATCTGCTAACCCCAAACCCCCGCTGCATTCCTCCCCCATAATAGCTATTGACTAAGCTAGTTTTGAAACCTCTCTTTGTCTCTTTGTCTCTGTATATCATGCAGTTTCCACCTATGAAAACTGAGGTTATTAATAGTATCCACCTCAGGGGGTTCTGATGAGAATTATCAGTAAATGACTTTAACACGTATAGCATTTGAACAGTGCCTGTCACAGAGTTAATAATATTATTTGCCTCTGAAACTCTGTATTCACTATTTCCTCTCTCCATAACTTTCTTCCCTAAGCGATATTCATGACCGACTCTTGACATCATGCAGATGTCCACTCAAATGTCATTCCCTCACAGACGCCTCCCCTGTCCATCTAATCTAAAGTAGGCCCCTCCCTGCTGTGCTCTATCACATCGCACTGTGATTACTTCATTGTCTGTATCCACTCTCTGAAACCACCTGCTTTCTGTATTTACATATTATCTGAGTACTCTCCCTAGAACGTAAGCTCCACAAGGCCAGTGTCCTTGTCTGCCCTGTTCACCACTGTATCTGTATAGTAGTGCATAACACGTGGCAGAGTTCAATTCATATGTGTTGAACGAAGAAACAAATACAGTTATTCTATTTTCTGAACCAAAATCCAGGCAACCTCTTCTGTCAAAGAACCTTTATATGTTTCAAGGTATAAGAAACAATTGGAAGATACACTTTGGATCCTAAAATACTGAAATTTCTTGTACATTTTCAATGGTTTAGGTGGGATAGAAGAGAGAATGTCATTAGCACTGGATTGGAAAATCCAAGCATATGATCTCTACAATGCTGGCGTCTCCTAGGGAGGTCATTGCAAAATGGGTACCTGATAATGTTGGTCACAGCCTCCTGCTCCCATGGGTCTCTCTGGATAGATCCTGACATCTCAATGGGTATGACCTTGCCATTTTTATTATATCATCACTAGAGCATTTAGCACATGATTTGCACACAGTGGGTACTCAATAATTATCCACTATATGAATGAATTTGCTTTTTTTTAGCGTCACAACTTTATATGTATGTCAATGAGCTGTGGAAAGAAAAGAGACCACTTGCATAGGAATTTCAAGAGTTAGGGTTTATACTTGGGGGTTTGAGAAGTGGATACACTAACAACAGCTAAGCTCTTAACAGAGACTGTCTAACCCAGGCCCTGGAGACTTCTCAAAGAGACCATTGTTTGGTGGTTTCAAGGTGGGCTCCCTCTCAAACTTTCAGGTTGCCATAGAGATGGCATGTTTTTCTTCCCAAATGATATTTGCTTGTAATCTCAGAAGTCTGGTCAGCAAATTAGCACAGGTGATTTAAGAGTGGGGAGGGGGTGGCTATGGTAGCTTGGAGGCCTTGCTACCCTATAAAGGTCTAGTTTGTTAAATGAAGTGAGGAAAGAGAATCTAAAGACCATCCGAAAAAAAGGCTATTGTTGGAAAGCCTTTCCTTTCCCCTCTTATGAATGAGGATGTGTTAATATGAGGAAAGAGGGAAGGGTTCCATGTCACAAGGTTCAAAGGTCAGGGCTGCAATATGCCTGTAATAGTTGTTGTCACAGAAAATAACATTTGTAGGGGGAAATGTGTGTTCAGAAGTTGTTATAGTCAGTGTCCTACAATAAAGCACTTATAAGGTAGAAGTGAACTAAGCAGCCTGGAATTATTTCATGATATTTGTTGGTTTCAGTTTATCTGAGTATATGCTTCTTGAGGGAAGAGACCATATCTTAACATTCCTTTTGCGTCCTGTATAGCCCCTTACCCTGTCTCATCTGCAAGGTTTCTCTTGTTTTCCCACTCCCTTGTATTAATCTTTCTAAATCACTTCTCTGATAGCTTTGCTTTCTATCCAAACATTTAATGGTGCTTCCCTGCCAATTAAATAAAATCAAACCCTTGAGTCTGACACTAATACCCTTTCGAGATATATCTTTCTAGCTTGCTTTCCCACCCCTTCCAAAATATACCCTAATCTCAGACATCCTGGGGTACTTATCTTGCATTTCCTGTTTATTCCCTGTGCTTTGTTGGATCAATCTTTCCCACCACCCCTTCCCCTACCAAATGTTTGCTTATGCTGTTCCTTCCCTCTGGAATGCCTCTCCCTCACCCTTTAATCTCTAGCTAATGAAATTCTTCCCATCCTTTAAAGCCCATTTAAATGCCACCTCAGTGGGAAGTGATTTTTTGGTGTTGTGAATTCCTTTAGCCTTTTCTCCTAATCTTCTTTTCATCCTCCTGAGGCTCAACACAAAGCCTCCATACAGGTATTCAAATATTTGTAGACTCATAAATGAACTGTAGGTTGATTCACGTATATCCCAGGGCCGTAGAGGCAGAAGTGACCGCCATCTAGCAAGGCTGGCCAGGAGGTGTTCTGTATACTGAAGCCTGTTTTCTCATTGTCTTCCGCGATACCAAGAGAAGATGACTTGGGGGATTGTTTGGGAAGCGATAATCAGGCAAGGAGAAGGAGGCTTCCTTGACTACCACTGAGAAGGAATTTCTCAGAAGACCTGGCTTTTCACTGCCCTGAGCAGCACAACATAAGCCTTAGAGGAAAGGGCACTGGAACCAAACACTGAGGACTGTGGCCTTGTCTGGTCTTTCTTATTTCTTGCCACCACTACCCTGTGTAGCTCAGCCTGCCTGTCAGAAAGCTCATCACCTCTTCAACCAGTGGCCTGTCACCCTGATGCCAAGGAAACTATATAATGGGATTCCACAGGGAGGGAATAGATAAGAGGAAAGAAAACCATATATATTCCTTTCATTAAGACATTCTCATAAGGAACCCAAGTTCTAGCAAATCGCATGAAATGATAGACAAAAATTGCCTGCTACCTTGTTTAGAAGCAGTATAACAGAGTGTCATGACAATGACAGAGGCCAGTAAGCACATACCCTTTCCCTAAAGGGTATGCCCACCTTAGCATGGTGGCCCAAAGCACCTTCCATAAGTTTGATGCTCATGCTTTATCTTAAAATCCAGACCTGCTTTGTAGTCTCATCCATAATGTTAACTGTGTTTGTTTGAATATTTAAAATAATGTTTGAGGGAATTTCCTGGTGGTCCAGTGGTTAAGACTCCACGCTTCCACTGAAGGGGGTGCGAGTTTGATCCCTGGTCAGGGCACTAAGGTCCCACGTGCCTTGTGGCATGGCCAAAAAATGAATAAATAAATAAAATAACGTTTGAAGTTAAAGTTGGTGCTCCAAATACGTGTACCAGGTTTACACTGCTGTGGCTTTCAGGGACTACCTGGCACACCACTGAACATTCCAGAATATTCTCAGCCTGGATTGGATTAGTGAGGATTCAGTGAGATAATACATAGAAAGCATGTAGCCCAGTGCCAGATAGATAGTAAATGCTCTCTACGTGGGACGTGTTTGCGGTTAATTTCCCTCAGAATACGGTTTTTTGGCCATTAAGAGATTACTATCTTCCTCAAAGGTTTGTCACGAGGATTCTGTGAAGCATGGGTACAAAGCATGTTGGCTCCTTGCTTCCTGGCAAAGTAAACGTCCACTTTTGAGGGAAGCACTTTTCAATTCACACCTTCCAGGGTACGATGTTGGGTGGCATTCACATTAACACATTTTTAGAATTTATTTCTATGGGTCAAGCGTGCCCCTCCCTTTCTATCTAGAAGTACGCACGCACGCATGAGGGCATGTGTGCTGCACACACGCGCGCGCGCGCGCGCACACACACACACACATTTCACGACAGGCTCATGAATACTCCTCCTAATGCCTGGGTTCACCTAAGTCCAAAGCAAGGACCGCAGGCCAGAGTGTTCTGATCAAGATTCCTATGTACCGAAAACCTTGCCATGTTGATCAAGGAAGACGAGGTTTTGTAATATGATGTCAATTATCCAGGCAATTTGCAAAGGACAGTGTGCTCTCTGGCAGCAATGATCTCTAATTACAAGCCTCGGGCAGTGAATATATGGGTAGCTTGTTTTACTGTCTTGCTTCTGTCTATGTGTGTTTAATTTCTGTTTCTTGCTACCTGAAGAAATACAGCCTCAATGGTTTTTCTTTGCACATAGCATCACTGTTTATCTCAATTGGAAATACCTTTATTTTGTTGTTCTTGATTTTTCCCCTGCTTCCTGCCCTTCTACAAGCAAAGGGTCCTTTTCCACCTTGAAACATCTGAGTTTAAGATCAAGGTACAGTCCTGTGAGTGTATCACCATTTGGGATCTGTCACAGGGCAATACAGTCATGAGCTTCAGCAGTAGACCACAGGTTTTATTTTTATTTGCTCAGGGTGTGGCTGTGAGACTCTTCCCAGCTACCCTTCCAACACACACACACACACACACACACACACACACACACACACACACACAGAGTCATCTCCTTTCAAAAATACTGCTTATTTTTTCTTTTTTTTCCCACCACACCGTGTGGCTTGCGGGATCTTAGTTCCCGGACCAGGGATCGAACCTGGTCCCTCGGCAGTGAAAGCGCTGAGTCTTAACCACTGGACTGCCGTGGAATTCCCAAATTCTGCTTATTTTTATGTGTAAACCCTAAATTAAAAAATTAAATTATACTGGTTAAAGGGAGACGCCAGAGGGAAGAGATATGGGAACATATGTATAACTGATTCACTTTGTTATAAAGCAGAAACTAACACACCATTGTAAAGCAATGATACGCCAGTAAAGATGTCAAAAAAAAGAAAAGAGTTAATAGTTAAAGAAATACTTTGTTTTTAAATAAAAACATGCAGATACATATAAAGAAGACAAGACCGTCCCACACCTCTCCCCCAAAATAGCCACTGTTAACATTTCTAACAGTGGGTATTATATCTTTCCAGAACACAGATTCATTTAATTTCAACTTAGTAATGAATCGTAAACTGTCAATAGGGCGCAGTTCTTTGGGGGAAAACAGTAATGTGACTTGAAATGAAGCAAAGTCAGGGTGCTAGGATGTGCACCTGAGAGCTTATTGGGTGCCCTGAGGCTGACCTTGGCTGCAGCAGAATTCCTTGTGGAGGAAATGTAGAATTAAGTGCCAGAACAGAAGCCATTTCAGAGGGATTGACTGTCCCTGCCCAGGCTCTGTAATGTAAGCGAAACTTTCCCTGCTCATTGCTGGCTAAAACCTTGAGTTCTAGCTTTCGAAAAGCTAAGGGTTAGTTTTGACAGTCAACTCTCCGTACTCTCCAGGCCCTCACTGCCCCCAAACTAGAAACAAAGTTAATACTAAGTACCAAGGTCCTTTGAACATCATTTCTTTTTTAGAAACCGCTCTTTCAAAACACATCAATTATAGGTGCTTTTTTGGGACAGTAGGATGTGTGGCAAAAAGACATGAAGCTCAGCTCAGTGTTCGGTAGGATGTACTTGTTATGTATAAAACGATGAATCATTTAAATCTGTCTTGAAGCTGTAGCACTTTTACTACATTGTCACCACCCATCAGCATGTTAGGGCAATATATTTATATATAAAGATTTCTTTAGACACTTGAGTTCTGTTTTGCACTCTTTCCACTTACACCTACAGCTCTGGTTCTCAGACTGTAGCGTGCCTCAGAAACACCTGGGACATGGGAGGATTTAAGAAAAGGGTGTTTGCTCCCAAGTCTGTGATTTAGTAGGTTTGGGATGTGGGGGCCTGAGAATTTGCATTTTTCACAAGTTTCTAGGTGATGCGGTTGCTGCTGATTTGAGGCCCAGATTTTGAGAACCACTGCCCTACCAGAATGTGTAGGAAGGATCCTATCCCAAAATATTGAGGGAGAAGATGAAACTGTAAATTATCCAAAATACTCTTCTTGATTTAGGTGAGTTTTTACAGAAAATTATTGGACTTAGCTACCACCACACTCCACCCCTCCATACATATTGCAGATTTTACTTTTCAGATCTCTTAACAGCATCTTTGTTCCAGAGTTCCTTTTTATCTACCCCTGTGCCTTCTAATCAACAGAATTGCTCTGATATTCGTGTTTCTGAAAAAAATACAGTCTTCTAATACCTTCAGATGATATCTGGGCCTGTCTGTTTGGGAGAGAGGATTTCTGGCTCTGCCAATTATTAGCTGTAGATCCTTGAGCAAGTTCCCTAATATCTCTGAACTTCAGTATCCACATCTGTAGAAAGGAAAAACCCCAGACAAACAGAAAAACATCTGGCTTGCCCGGGGGGGATGAGCATTAGACAAGATAAAGCGTGTATGAAAGGCCTAGCATAGGGGACAATAAATATTAGGCCTCCATCCCCCTTTTTTAATCTACATTTATACTGCACGTGACGCTCTACCACTATTTCCAGTGCTGATTACTCTGCTATAGATTATAAATATCTGAGGGAGCCTAGGCAACATCTCATAGATATCTTAGCAAATCAAGTTTTCCCTATAGTTCTAAGGTATTTTTCTGTCAGGGACAAGCGGGAACAAGTTTAATAATAATAGAATCTATTGGTGCCCTCTACTATGACTGCTGAGAATGAGCTCATCTAATCCTAATAACAGCCCTATAATGAAGGCGTTATTATTATTATCATTATTTTTCAGATGAGGTTAGGTAACTCGCCTGAGGTCACACAGATACTAGTGAATGCAGAGCGAAGATTTAAACCAAGGGCTGTCATTCAATAAAAAAGAAATAGAGAAAACTAAACCAAGGACTGTCATCTGTCCAAAGTCCGAACCTCTAGCCACTACCTCTTCAGCTTAGAATCATAAGCTGTCCCTGTCTAAAAGGGACCTTAGACATCATAGTCTGGTCCTCCCACTGTAGAGAGGAAAGAGCTGAGGCACAGGAAGGGGAGCAAGATACGCCAGCTCATTAATGGCAGAGTTCAAACGTGGGTTGAACCCAACCTCTGCAGTTTTTACTGCAGTGTAGTTTTGCTTTCCTACAAATAAAAGTTTTCACTCCCCAGCGAAAGCATTGGACAAACAATGGCTCTGCTGAATTAGGAGGGGAAGTTAGATATTCCTATGTTTAACAACCAGTTCTCTATGGGAGGAGGGGAAAGCCCTGTTTCGTAGCATTTGCCAATTTCCACGGTATAAATACTCCCACCAAATCTGATTTCAAGCTATCAAAGTGATGTCACTAAATGCATCGTTGGGAAGAGATGTGTACAATCCAGAGTCTTGAGCTGATGTGAGCTGACTCTAGCATACCACCACCTCCATCTTTGTAGAGAATGACAAGCCAAACCCTGGGTATTGTTTCAAGGTAAGATTCCAAGGGTCAAGAGCAAAAGAAATGAATGTTTCTTATATGCCAGGATTCTAAAATTCAATAGAATTGGCATTCTGGCCAACTCTTCTTTTAGAGTTTAGGCCTGGCTCTATTACTGATATTGAGCCCCTGTCAAGGGCCTCTTGTGACTTATTTATAGAATCTTTTTTCCCCCCAAAGCGTACAGGAATATATTGTGTCATGTTCTATCTTTAGAAATGCAAATCCCTTTTCTCAAATGATATCTTTGAGATTGAGGACAAATTAAGGCACTTATACGTTGTTTGTTTGTTTTTATTTTTGAAAAAAAAATCTACAACAGCCAAAAACACTTTTAAAATTTAGAAAATAACCTAAGGAATATATGTTTATTTTAGGAAATTTAGAAAATGCAAACAAACAAAAGAAAATAGGTTAAAAACTCATCCCTTATTCCAAGAGCCAGAGACAAACATGGCTAACATTTTAGTGTGCATATTTCTAATTTTTTTCTCTTATATGCAGATAGATTTCTTTTTTCAGAAATGGCTCTACTGTAAAAGAAATCCATTTACAGAATGAAAAGATACCACAGATTATTATCCTCCCTGTACAGGTCCTGCCACTCTATTTGTATTCACGGAAATGGTATGTTAGCTATATTTATGTTGATGTTCTACACGCATTTGAAGATAATATTACTAATGGGGATTGTTATCTGTGAGTACAGATGGGGCTCAAAAGACCAGGGTGACAGTCTCAGCCCTTTCCAGTCCGTAGACCACTGTACACACAAAGGCTGTTTTTGAGTTACATTTGCAGCTGTGCTGATAGGGTGGTTGACTGGGACTCTGCCTCCGAGACCTGAGGTCATCCTGGAGCTCAGAAAACAACCCCCTCCTGCACTCCCTTATTGCTGTAGCCAGACTGGCCTGCCTGCTGCTTGTTTCCTGCTGCCTGCAGCTCGGCCCCATTGTTTGAAGTGGGGCTTCAGAGCCGCTTTAATGGATTTTCTTCTGCCCTCCCTGCTTGGGGTTGCCTCACTGCAGCTCACCATACAACAGTCTGATCTGGTATCCTGGGGCCATCCATCCTTCACACATGTCCAACCCAGTGGGGCGCTGTTAGAAATGGAATTTGTTCATTCCCTCTACTCAGTCTTGATTTTAGTGAAACAATACCCTAGAAAAATTTACCGGTCATAATAACAATGCGAGATCATTGACTCTGGGAAATTAATGTTTCTTTCTGAAATAGATGCTCATTATTAAGTTGGGGAATAGGAGCCAATCGGAGTCGCCGAAATGTAAGGTAAAGTAGCTGACCTTTCTGGAATCTTGGCTTTTGGCTGCTCTTAATCTCAGTTGTGGATTTTCTTGACAGATCCTCTTCTACCATGTTTCCTGACTTTGATTCCCTAACCTGAAGGCCACAGTTGAAAGATGGATAACCACAAGATGTTTGGGGAAACGTAACTCATAATTAGGAGTTGCTTAAAGTTGCGGTAAATTGCATATAGAGAAATGGGTGATGTTTGATGGATTATTGCTGACATTTTTGTTCTAATGCATCATCATTGGTGAGGTAGACTGTCGGGCTCCTTCCAGAGAAAAGAAACCTTTTTAGCTGGGAAAACAATGTGACCAAAGAGAACCCAGGCCTCTGGACAGTTTGTGAAAGACAAAGTATTTTTTAGTTTCAGAGGAGTGAAGAGTACTAGCTGTGTGACCTTAGGAAAATCACTTCACCTGTCTGTGCCACAGTTTCCTCTTCAGTAAAAGACAATAACTAATATATACCTCGTAGGGATGTCACAAGGATTAAATGAGACAGAGCACGTGCAGTGCTTTACACACAGTGCCTGCCACAGAGTAAATGCCCATCCAATGCTGACTGTTTTCTCCAAGGGGAAGCCAATGTCCTCATAGCCCTAGTTGTAATGTAGCAATCCCAAAACAGGGAGTCAGCTGACCCTCCAGTTAAGTGTCGGTGCCATGGAAGGGGGAGAGTGGCTCCTTGTTTCCCCCTATTGTGTTGCTTCAAATCCTTGTGAATCACAACATTTAAACCTGTAGTTCTCACCCTTGGAAGGAATTGGAATTGCACATTGGAATTACTTGCAGAGCTTTGAAAATTACAAATGTCCGGGCCGCACCTCCAGAAATTCTGATTTCATTTATCTGTGGTGGCACCTGAGCAATGGTTCTAATGTGCATCGAGAGTCGAGAACCACTTGATTTTAGGCAGATGCGGCACATCTGTGATAAAGATGATGAAAATCAGCATCATGCCCCTGAAGGCAGCAGAGTGCCACTACAGCCACTGCTGCCACTGCAGCGTCGATCACAGATTCCTCCCAAATCTCTTGACCCAGGGCAATAATCACCAATCCACAGAATCCGCATTGGCCCACCTGTATTTACCAGATGTCACCCCCAGCCATACTGTACCCCTCTCCGTTTAATGTGTCCAATGTGCATAAGGGAGGATAAAAAAGCTCACACCTGGCCTTGTGATTAAGTTGAGTAAACGTACGCCAGTAGCCTAAGAGTTAATCTCATTAATGCTGATCTCCTATGCTTGGGCTGTTAGCTATTGCTCAGCTTTTATTAATTTAGGCTTCAACATGTATCTGCCTTGTCCACAAGTCCAGATGGTGCTATAACTCATGCCCCTCTGTCAGTTCCAGAAGATGACTACATGTGTTTTATTTAGATAAACTGTAATTATGCCGACTTTCAACTCTTTTGGTAATTTGGGCCCATTTGTGGATGATAAGTGGTAAAATGCACTCTTCATTATTACACACGAAAAATCATCTGAAAACAGATTTGGTTGGTTAATGAAGTCTCATGGGATGGGAGAGATGAGGAAGGGAACATAGTACTTGAGGTTTTCGTTAAGTATGGATTATAAACAAGTAGGACAACTGTTGTTTGCTCGGAGGGCTCAAAGCCAGGCAACAAAAACTTACCTTGAGGGACTTCCCTGGTGGCGCAGTGGTTAAGAATCCGCCTGCCGATGCAGGTGGACGCGGGTTGGTGCCCCGGTCCGGGAGGATCCCACATGCCGCGGAGCGGCTGGGCCCGTGAGCCATGGCCGCTGAGCCTGCGCGTCCGGAGCCTGTGCTCCACAACGGGAGAGGCCACAGTGAGAGGCCCGCGTACCGAAAAAAAAAAAAAAAAAAAAAAAAAAGAGTGAGAGTGAAGGACCTAATTTACTTTTGAGGGGGCAGCTGTTAGGAACATGTCTCCACCCTATATGATTTTGATGTATTCTAGCTTGGTGTAGACACTTAATCCAGGGTGGGACGTATTAGTAATATAGGCACAATCATCCTGCCACCTACCCCCCATGGTTAGTGTTCATCTGGGTAACAGGCTCAGTGTGCAGTTAATTTCTATGTAAAATGGAAATATAAATCATCACTCAAATACTGGCATTTCTGCCTGGATTCTTTCCTGTAAAAGTCTCATTGCTCTTGATGGAGGAAAATGGATATGGTTTTTACACAGGGACGTGATTTATGAAGCAACTGTCTGAACCCCAAAAAGCCCAGTTGCATATAAATTTACCAGTTTGAAATCAGATGATCTCGAATCAGAAACAAATGATGGTTGATCATATAATATGGTATTAATTTAAAGCATTCTTACGAGAAAGAACATTCACTGGAAATGAATTATTGATAATGTGGCTTTTAATGTGTGACTTAAATTGCTGAAGACAAGTTTAAAGCACCTTTCTGAAATGTTAAAAAATGCCTTCTGGAAGGGACTTACTGCTGAACCTCAGCAAAATTTAAGTTTTATCTTAAGCACAAATCTTATATATTCCAAAATCTTCCCCAAAACTCTGATATTCTGCCAAGTAGGATGAAGAAAGCCGAAGGGGAGGATAGTTCGGTTTGCTTTGTTTGTAAAGCTGTTCCTCTTTCTTGTTTATTTGTGGTGGCCAGGAGAGAGGTCCTGGGCTGCTTTGTTCTTTATCTAGGATCGCTACTTTACCAAATGAAGGGTTTCGAAATCCTTAGTCTTCTCCCTTGAAGTGAAAAGCAGAGGCAACTTTTGCCTCTAAGTACACTCTAAATGGAAACTAATGTTTTGGGTGTTTCAGGGGGCTGACTTTAGACACAGAGCTTTATCCTGGAACTTTTAATGCAGATCTGAGGCTTCCAGAAATATTACTTTTTGGAATGGAGTTGATTTTATCCTTGGAGTTTGATTAAATGGATGCAGTACATACCAGCTACTGTCGGCAAAGTGGATCTTTACAGATATAACATTCATGAAAAAGAAAACAACAAAAATCAAGCTATCGTATGTTTTTAAGCATCTTTATTGGAGTATAATTGCTTTACAGTGGTGTGTTAGTTTCTGCTTTGGTGGCCAGGAGAGAGGTCCTGGGCTGCTTTGTTCTTTATCTAGGATCGCTACTTTACCAAATGAAGGGTTTCGAAATCCTTAGTCTTCTCCCTTGAAGTGAAAAGCAGAGGCAACTTTTGCCTCTAAGTACACTCTAAATGGAAACTAATGTTTTGGGTGTTTCAGGGGGCTGACTTTAGACACAGAGCTTTATCCTGGAACTTTTAATGCAGATCTGAGGCTTCCAGAAATATTACTTTTTGGAATGGAGTTGATTTTATCCTTGGAGTTTGATTAAATGGATGCAGTACATACCAGCTACTGTCGGCAAAGTGGATCTTTACAGATATAACATTCATGAAAAAGAAAACAACAAAAATCAAGCTATCGTATGTTTTTAAGCATCTTTATTGGAGTATAATTGCTTTACAGTGGTGTGTTAGTTTCTGCTTTATAACAAAGTGAATCAGCTATACATATACATATATCCCCGTATCTCCTCCCACCCTCCCTAATCAGTAAGTCAAGCTATTGTATTTTATCCCTACCATTTGATAATAGACAGTTAAGGTTTCTAATCAATTTCACTATTGTTGTTTGATTGGACCACCTTTGGTTAATGGCTAGATACGTTTAAATGGCAGCAACTTAACTCTCCCCAGTCCTTGCCCTCCCCCCACCACCCCTGCCATTTTTGGCTTTTTGCCTCTGCAACCAAAAATAACTGGTAAATTATGTTCATTCTCATCCTAATTTGGAATGGAAGGATAAAACCAAAGTTTTACTGCAATCTTTTTGGTGCCTCAGTCACTTCTGGCATTCAGTCACTCTAAACTTTTATTAATGCTCTGCTTTCTATTTCAACTAAGAGCTAATTCATCAGTGAAATCAAATCGCAAAGCCAGGTTCCTTCCAATCCCCAAATCCTGTTTATCTCAGACCTATATACTGCTATACTGCTATGGCTAGGAATATTTATTGTTAGAGAGTGTTTTTGTCAGGTTTTTTTCTTGAAAGAGAGGGGCTGTTCTATATGCAGTAGCTTTCATGCTGTAGTTAGACATCCTATCCAACCAAAAATGAACCTTAAGAACCTCAACCTCAATTTTTCGCTGCCCTAGATTGTTATCTATGCCTCCCAGATAATGCTACACTGCTGTCCCGCTGGTTTATATGGTATGAAGGCAGGAGCCATATTTTAGTGGCTTACACATAGCAGATGTTTGTTAAACTGCGTTGAGTGTACCTTGTAGTTTATGGGTACACTGACAAGCCCCAACCGTTGTACATATATAGTAGGTGCTCAATAAATCTGGGGTAATTAACTTAATAGTGTGTTTTTGAATTGAAAAAGGATAGGAAATGGAGAATGTCCTTGCTTAGAATATAATTTGTAAATAAGCGTGCATGTTTATGATGTATCAACTGGCCCCATATGTGCTTTGCTTAGAAAACCAGATTACTGCTAAAGTATTCATATTCCTAAAATTTTAAAGTTTAGTGCAATTTAAATCAAAATTTTCAATACCTTTTAAAAATTTATCCATAAATATTTCAGTGTGTATCTCTAAAAGATAAGGAGGCTCTTTTTTTTAAAAAAAAAACACAACTATAGTACTGTTATCACAACTGCAAAAATTACCAGCCATACATTTTAAAAGTTAGATGTTCTTAACTATCACCCAAAGTTGCCAACTTCTACCTACTGAGTACTTCTTGCCGCTCTCCTAGTCCACCTTTATTTTGCTTCTTCTACTCTGCTCTTTTGCTTACTCAGAAAAGAGAGCCTCATGTGGTTTTTGATGGAGTATGACCAGTCCTTCTGAATCACCCATTGTGGCGTCTTGGGCTTGGATATTTTTTCAGTTAGACTTCTCGGGGAATGGGGAATATGAGATTTATTATGTGTGGATACTAGGCCAGGCACATGACTTATCTCCTTTAATCCTGACAATAACCCTGCCAAAGTAGATTTCATCAACAAATACCTGATAGTTGAGTTTTTTAAGTCCCTTTCGAACATTGGATATGAGTCTATGTAGGTGACCTGGACAAGGCAGAAAGAATAATAAAGGAAGCCAGTGACTATTTATTGATTACTTGCTATGAACCAGGCACTATACTAGAGGCTTTTTAATTCTCAAATAACCCTAGGAAGTAATTATTCTAATTCCCAGTTTACAGATAAAAAAATGAAATTTACAGATATTAAATATTTTGCCTATTTTTCAGACCTTTAGTTCAAAAATCTGAAAATCCTAAAGGCATGAGATATGGGTGTAGTTAGTTGTCTAGAATGAGAAAGGAACTAAATGTTCTAGGTCTGCCCTGCATGATTTAAAACATCTCCCCAAAACCCTATAAGATATGTAGCATTCATCCTCAATTTAAAGATTAGGCTCAGCAAAGTTAAGTTACCTACCCAAGGCACACAGGTAATCAAGCAGCATAAAGGGAACCTGGATCCAGGTCAACCCTGAAACTTATGCTTGTCCCCTTGCCGTGTGCTGCTATTTCTCTGGTTACTGCTAAACCCGAACACACAGAGTTGTCTTTGCACCTTACTTATGGCAATTAACATGTGTTACTCTGTATTCTGATATATGTATCACAGTCCATTGTATTTTCAACTGAATGTAAACTCCATGAGGCCAGGGATCTGTCTTTTTGTTTTGTTTTTATTCTTTGGCCGCACTGCACAGCATGCGGGATCTTAGTTCCCCAACCAGGACGGAACCCGCGGCCCCTGCAGTGGAAGCGCGGCAGGGATCTGTCTTTTTGGTTCACTGATTCATCACCGAGACCTATTGGGTTGGCCAAAAAGTTCTTTCTGGTTTTTCCGAAAGAACTCGTTGGCCAACCCAACAGAACAATGCCTGATACACAGTTGGTCTTAATTAAATAATTGTTGAGTGGATATGTATGATTTTGCTCCCTTGAGAGATACACTTCTTGAGGGTAAGTGAATCTTACCAAATTATTATCATGTATGCTAACTCTAGTGTTAATATAAATTGAAAAACCAAGGCCAAGGTTTATAGGAGGTGTCAGGGGGTGGAGAGAGGTAGTCCCCAGAAGAGGCTGTGACACTTTGAATGAGGGAAAGAAGAAAAGGGAAAACTGCCAGGGAAAGACAATGAGCTTCCCTCCCTCTGGAGAAACCAGTGAGGGTTAGCAACCTGTAAGTCTTAGCTTGAGAACAAGCTAGAAGGCCTGCTTAGGAGGCTAGGGGGACGCTGCAAATCACCGTGTGGTCTCTGGAAGCCGAGTTGGTCTCATCTCGGCCTGAGTTCCCATAACGTCACCCATCCAGACCCTCACTCTCATCCCCCGGCAACTTGGCCTGTGGCTGTGAAAGGAGATCAACATTTCCTGCCTGCTTCCAAGATTTGGTGGGTACGTCAGGGGGAGCCGGGGAAGAAGCAGACTTCAACCCCATTTGGGGGCCTTAGGGGAGGCAAAGTCAGTTCCTTCAGGTCAGTTCCAACTCAGTAAGCTCAGAAGCTGGGAGCAGAGAAGTTACCACCTCCAGCACGGGGGAGGAGCATGGAAACTGGTAGATGGTAAGGGAATGGTGGGAGGGGGGTGATAGAAAGGAGAATACGGCATGGAAATTCGCATGGTCCTGACACAGATTCACCTAACATTTGTGTGCACTGTGTAATCTTGTTGTTTATGCCTCTTAATGCAACCTTGTGGAAGAAACAACTGTTTTTATTTCAGACATCCCCAGGGATGCCAGGAAAGGAAGGCAGGCCTAGACCAATCTGACTGTATTCCACATAAGTAACGTCAAATTGCACGGATGCAAGACCCAGATGTTCACATTCATCATTTCATTTGTTCTTCCTGCTAATCCTATGAAGCAGAGCAGTCATTCTGATCCCCATTTTCTAGATGGATAAGCTGGGTAACAATGAGGTTCATTGCCTTGCCCAGGGACATACTTGCCCGGTAAATACTGAATGATCTGTTTGTAGGAATATTAGTCTGGTTTTAGTGTATTGGATATGAAAGAAAAAGGAGAGGCAGAGGGCAAGGTGATATTGCAAAACCGCTGCAAATATCTAGGCAAGAGATAAGGAGCCTGCGCTATCACTGAATAAATTGTTCCCAAGTCCAATGGTAACTTCTATCCCTCTTATTATTGAACCTCTCATCAGCTCTCAGCAAAGTTGTGTATTCTCTTCCTTCCTGTGTGGAAGTGCTTTCCTATTCCAGTGGCTCAGCTTCCTCTGACCTCTAAATTATGTAGTGCTCTAGGGCTTGGCCCTAGGCCCTCTTATCATTTCTTTGTATCCTAATCAATCTTAAGCGTTTTCATGGCTTTAGTGATCTCATATGTGCTGATGATTTCCAAAGTGATAGCTCTAGTCCAGACCTTAGCTCTGAGTTCCGGACCCACTTTGGCATTCATTCATTCAACAAGTATTAATCAAGTGCTTGCTATGTGCCAGGCACTCTTCTAGCCACTTTGGTTTCACCATGAAACAAAACAGACAACAGCTTTTACTTCACTTACATTAGGGGAGGAAACAGACAATACATATAATAATTAAGTTATATAGTATGCCAGAAGGTCAGAGGTGCTATGGTAAAAAGGAAAGGTAGAGCAGGGTAAGGAGGATTGAAAATTCTGGGACTGAAGTAGCAGTATTTAAATAGGGTGGACAGGAGAGGCTTCACTGAAAAGGTGAGATTTGAGCCAACACTTGAGAAAATGAGAAAATTAGCCTTGTGGATATCTGGAGGAAAAGTGTCCCAAGCAGAAGGAACAGCCAGTGCAAAGGCCCTGCAGTAGGAGTGTGACAAGGAGGCCAGTGTGGCTAGAATGAAATAAATGGAAGGTAGAGTTTTAGCTCAGCTTAGAGAGTTTAAAAAGGGAGGAGGTAGGTCATATAGAGCCTTGTAAGCCATTGTAAGGATTTTAGCTTTTATTCTGGGTGAAATGGGGAGCCTTTGGAGAATTTGGGGCAGAGGACAGACATTATAGACTTATGTTTTCAAAGGATGACTGGCTATTGTAGGAAGGCAAGAACAGGTGGAGGAAGACCAGTTAGGAGATTATTGCAATTGAATTGTCTACTTGATAGCTCTTCTTGGATGTCTCAAAGGAACCTCAAACTCAACAAAAGACATCCCCCTCTACTCTCCCCACAAAAGCCCAACCCGGTCCAACTCCATTGTTCTTTATGTTAGTGAATGGTCCTACCATCCACCTAGTTGCTAGAGCAGAAACCTGCATACCATCCTTGATTCCTTGTGTGTGTGTTCATATATATACATATGAATCACTCTGCTGTATGCCAGAAACTAACATTGTAAATCAACTATACTTCAATAAAAAAATAATCTGTTCTAGGGACTTCCCTGGAGGTCCAGTGGTTAAGACTTCCACTGCACGGGGTGCGGGTTTGATCCCTGGTCGGGGAACTAAAATCCCACATGCTGTGCAGTGCGGCCAAAAAAATAGAAAAAAAATGTGTTTAACTATACAAAGCTAAATATGAGAATCGTTCCCCTGTAAGCTTCTGTCCATTTTTCTCCTCTCATGGCCTTCATAAAGCATAGCTATTTGTGTATAAGTTTGATCTGCCCTCCTGTCTACTCCCTTCTATTAGTAGATTTTAAGTTACTGGAAAAGAAAGGACTTTATTTTTTAATGAACTATTTCAGGTATTTATCATTCCTATGCCTGTCTTTTTTTTTTTTTTTTTTTTTGGCTGTGTCCGGTCTCAGTTGCAGCACGCAGGATCTTCGTTGCAGCATGCGGGATCTTTCGTTGTGGCGCACGGGCTCTTCATTGTGGAGCATGGACTTCTCTCTAGTTGTGGTGTGTGGGTTTTCTCTTCTCTAGTTGTGGCGTGCAGGTTCTCTCTTTCTCTAGTTGTGGTGCTTGGGCTCAGGGTGCGTGGGCTCTGTAGTTGTGGCACACAGCCTCTCTAGTGGACACATGCAGGCTCAGTAGTTGTGGCGTATGTGGGCTTAGTTGCCCCGCGGCATATGGGATCTTAGTTCCCCAACCAGGGATCAAACCCGCGTCCCCTGCATTGCAGGATGGATTCTTTACCACTGGACCACCAGGGAAGCCCGCTATACATGTCTTTATACTTTTACTACATTCCTCAAAAACACAGAATATTGTTTTACATATTTATAAACTTTATGTAAATGATACATAATTTTACAGCTGTTTTCATCCAACATTATGTCTTAAGATTCAAATATGTTATAATTCCATTTCTTTCATTTTAACTATTATCTAGTATTCCATTGTATGCATATAATCATAATTTGTGTACCTTTTTGTCTCTTGTTGGCTATTTTTTTTTTTGTCCATGCTGTGCGGTATGCAGGATCTTAGTTCCCTGACCAGGCATCGGACCCGTGCCCCCTGCAATGGAAGCACGGAGTCCTAACCACTGGACCACCAGGGAATTCCCTCTTGTTGGATATTTAAGTTATTTTTCCATTTTGGGGTAACACAGACAACCATTTTAGGAAAATTTGGTGATATTTAGTGAAATTAAAATGGATGGACCTAGAGGTTGTCATACTGAGTGAAATAAATCAGACAGAGAAAGACAAATATCGTATGATATCGCTTATGTGCGGAATCTAAAAAAAACGATGCAAATGAACTTATTTACAAAACAGACTCACAGACTTAGAAAATGAATTTATGATTACTGGGGGAAAGTGTGGGGGGGAGGGATAGACTGGGAGTTTGGGACTCACGTGTACACACTGCTATATTTAAAATGTATAACCAACAAGGACCCACTGTATAGCACAGGGGACTCTGATCAATACTATGTAACAATCTAAATGGGAAAATAATTTGAAAAAGAATAGATACATGTATATGTATAATTGAATCACTTTGCTGTACACTGAAACTGGCACAACATTTAATCAGCTATACTCCAATATAAAATAAAAAGTTAAAAAAATTTGTATACATTTCCAAATCATCTCATGTATTGACTCTCAAGAAACGAAAAAGAAAACAAACCAAAAAAATGCACATGCACTTCAACACAAGCAAGTCCAACCCTAGATATATACACTAGATCTACACTATCCAATATGGTGGCCACAAACCATATGTGGCTCTTTAAATTTTAATTAATTTGAGTACCAGTTCTTCAGTTGAACTAGCCACCTTTCAGGTGCTTAATAGCCACAAGTGGCTAGTGGCTACTAAATTTAACAGCACAGATATAGACCATTTCCATCATTGCAGAAAGTTCTATTGAATTCCCCAGTGTTGCCTTGGAGAATGACTTTATTTGCATATGCCCAGTATACCATGAACGCAAAAAGCATCTGATATCTATGGAATGAATGAATGTGAAAATATTGCATTACAAGGCTGTATATGGTAAGTGTTAAATGAGTGCCAGGGATAATAACTAAACAAGTTTAGAAGGGGTGGGATTTGAGCAGTTTCAGGGTCCTGTATGCACAGGAGTTTGGAGGAGAATTGAGCAAGGTGTTTATCCAAGGCAGTCAAGTGCAACATAGCAAGAAAAGGAGTTGGAATCATTATTGTGGAGGAAATCAGATAGCTCAAAAACAGAGAAGCTGTAGCAAGAATAAGATCCAAGGCAAGACTGTGAATGGGGAAAATGAGTCATGAGGTCAGAAGCCAAAAAGATTAAAAGGAGGCCAAGAGGTAGAGTGCAAGGCAGGTCAGAGAGAGCAGTTCAGGACAGAGGCTGTGAAAAAATGTGAAGATCTCTGAAGCCTGTGTACTCCTGGCTTTGAGATGAAAATCTTGTTATTTCCTGAGCAGACTGCCATCACCCACAAGAGGGGAGGCCTGTCCACTTTTAGTGGAAGCTATGGTTAGGAGAGGGTTATCTGGAAGAATGTGGAAGAAGATTAGGATTTGGGTCCCATTACAAGTAGCTGTGAACATTTGGAGGTTGGAGGATGGGGCCTGGACTAGGCTGCTGAGAACTGCATTCTGAGAGAGTAATTACTCTGGAAAGAGTAAGAGACAGGGAGGGAGCAGGTGTGGTAAAAGAAGAGCAGATCGAAAAGGAAAGGGGGATGAAAAGGGCAAGGGTCAGATGAAGCAGAATACGAGTGGGGGCATTTTACATGTCTTAATATTGGTTTTCAATTAATTGTAGGGTTCTTTCTAGAAATTAAAAACAAAACAAAACAAAACACAGGAATGCTGTGTGAGATTCAGAAGCCATGGGTCTGATTCAGTTAGAAAGTACAGTTCTAGCCCCAGGCTCTCTGAGTTGCTCTGAAGTCCACTCCTAGTTTTCCGGAAAGCTTCTCCCCGGAATCCACTAACTTCCCCAAGTCAGAGGTAGTGATGAAAAAATTCTGGTCCCCAGCATTTTTGGCATGGAGGGGACAGGTGTGTGGCCACAGGGGAAGTTGGCTCTGAGTGGAAAATCAGAGACAGCCATGTGAAAGTGCATGAGTCAAGCAGGGTATCCCATGTCGCTGTCTGAAATCTTGTGAAGCTTAGCTTGACAATAAAAATCTTATCTCTCCTGCCCACCCCTCATCCTTTCACATGCTATAGATAGTCCAAACTCAGTTCAGACTTCCGTTGTTATTTTCAAAACTCAATCAGAGTAGTACCTACCTTCAAAACAAATAAGGATATAACCAATTCTAGGACCAGACGAAACAAAGCTCTGTTTATTAGCTTGCTTACAATATTGCAAACACATTTCTAACCATGGCTTTTGAGGACCAAAGCCAATGACAGAAGAGCTAGACACAGTGCACCCAAAGGGGAAACAAACCTATCTGACCTTAGGAAAGTAATCACTCAAGTGGAGATTATGCATTACGAGAGCAGCCAACTGTCTACCAACAGTGGGTTTGCAATCACAGAAATCTTTCTCAATGGCTTTCTCTACCCTCTAGCAATATTGTCAGAGGTTTGGATTCCTGAACAAGACCAGTCTGAAAGAGCTGTGTGTGTGCATTGCTAATTCTTTACAAAGATTACAGCTCTTTGATTCCCAAGGCTATTTCTTGTTCTGACTCCCCTATTTCTTTCCACCTCATGTAACTTCACTCTTCAGCCTCAAATGCCTGTGCCCAGGCATGAGCCAGTCTACTGGAATATGGGCAACTGTCTTGGCATGCATGGGCAATCAGATGTTTGAAGAAAATTGATGAATAACCATGTGTCCAAGAGATCCATGGGGCTTAGGGAATTAAAAGGCTTATTCTTGTGGTTAAACACTGGGAATGCCATCTCATTCCCGTGCGCTGATTTCTCTATTATCAGCTGGTAAGCCACAAGCAGATCCCTTGTTCATCTGCCAGGATGCAAACTAGCCCTTCTTTCAAGTCCCACTTTTGTTCTCAGGCTT
This sequence comes from Physeter macrocephalus, assembly GCF_002837175.3. Lineage (NCBI taxonomy): Eukaryota > Metazoa > Chordata > Mammalia > Artiodactyla > Physeteridae > Physeter > Physeter macrocephalus. Next base: position 83,546,796 of record NC_041234.1, on the reverse strand, counting down.
AGGAATGCTGCAGTTATTCCAAAAGGAATCTGGCTGGCACAGTTCATTGGACTTATTAGGTCATAATTACAGTATCAGAGCATCAGCCTGCATTTTTCTGGATGTGATTATTGAGCCTTCCTAATGTATATCTTTGGGTCCTGATGCCACCATTTAGGATCCAATGGTTGAACTGATAGACCACTAGCATATAGACAACTAGGCTGAATGCTTCCCTGAGCCCTAAGTCTATGAATAAACTGTGTCCTTAGGAAGGAGTTTTGGGAAAGCAATTGATAATCATAAATAACTAATGTATGTTGAGTACTTGCTATGTGCCTGGCACTATGCTTGCATTATCTCATTTATTTTTTTTACTTTGTTTTCTAAAAAATTTTATTGAAATACAGTTTATTTAAAACGCTGTGTTAGTTTCAGGTGTATAGCAAAGTGATTGATATACATATATATATATATTATTTTTTTTACATTCTCTTCCATTATACGTTATTACAGAATATTGAGTAAAGTTCCCTGTGCTCTACAGTAGGTCCTTGTTGATTGTTATCTACAGTAGTTTGTATATTTTAATCCCAAACTCCTAATTTATCCTTCCTCCTCCCCTTTCCCCTTTGGTAACTGTAAGTGTGTTTTCTTTGTCTGTGAGTCTATTTCTGTTTGCCAATAACTTCATTTCTATCATTTATTTAGATTTCACATATAAGCGATATATTCACAACACACAACAAGCAGAGGTACTATTATTAATATCCCACATTTACAGATGAGCAAACTGAGGCTCAGGGTGGGTAAGGTAACTTACCCAAGATTACACTAGTAAACACAGAATTGGAATTTACTCCCATGTCTGTTTTGATTCAGAACATATGCTCTTAACTAGTACACTACATTGTCTCTTCTTGAAAAGCGTCTGTCTGCTCCTTGCTTCGCTAGCGAGAGCTCATCTGATTTTAATTTGTTAGAAACTAAAATGCGGTAGAATAAACAGATGTTTCCTTTCTGATGAAGTGATGGATTTCATTGTCCTATTTTACATGTCACTAATGGGTTTGAGGCAGATTGTGGAAATTTGTAGGTCACGCATCAAAAGTATTTACTGGGCATCTATCATGTGCCAGCACATGTTGGGTGGTTCAAAGACATGTAAGAAACAGGTATTACCATCAAGAAGTGTCTTACCAGAGAAATAAGGCTAACTCACAGGAACCCCTCCGAGAACATATACATATGTATGTATAAAAAATAATATGCCAGGACTTCCCTGGTGGCGCAGTGGTTAAGAATCCACCTGCCAGTGCAGGGGACACGGGTTCAAGCCCTGGTCCGGGAAGATCCCACATGCCACGGAGCAACTAAGCCCGTGCGCCACAACTACTGAGCCTGCGCCCTAGAGCCCACAAGCCACAACTACTGAGCCTACATGCCGCAACTACTGAAGCCTGTGTGCCTAGAGCCTGTGCTCCGCAACAAGAGAAGCCACCACAATGAGAAGCCTGCACACCGCAGTGAAGAGTGGCCCCCGCTCACCGCAACTAGAGAAAGCCCGCACGCAGCAGCGAAGACCCAATGCAGCCTAAAATAAAATAATTAATTGATTAATTAAAAAAATAATAATACGCCAGTTCAGGTGACATCTCTAAGTGCTGTGGGAGACAGTGAGGTGTTAATAGAAAGGACACAGGCCTAAGAGCCAAAAGGTGTTGTTTTAGAAACAGTCATGTAATGTTAACTTTTCATATTAATTTTAAAATAAAGTGGGCTTACCCGGGTCATTCTGGGTTTCTTGATTAGAAGCAGAAGACAAGAAATAATCAGGAAGTCTTCATGGAAGGGCGGGTCACATTCGAATTGGTAGGGAGGAGGGAGGAGACTCCAGGTCCCAGGAAGAATCAGGAAGGGACAGAAAGAGTTATGGCAAAGAGAGGAAAATGAGCCCGGAGTGTTGATGGGCCAGCAGAGAAGAGACACTTAAATGCTTTACGGGGCACAACCCACAATTAGACACAGGGAAAATCAAGGACCAATGGACTGATTAATTGATTGACTTTTATTGTGGTAAAATACACATCACATAAAATTTACCATTTTAACCATTTTTAACCATTTTAAAGTCTACAATTCAGTGACATGAGTACATTTACAATGTTGTGCAACCATCACTACTATCTTATTCCAGAATTTTTTCACCATTCCAAGTGGGAACCCCATACCCATTAAGCAGTCCCTCCTCATTCCCCCTCTCCTCAGCCCCTGGCAATGACTAATCTCCTTTTGTATCTATGGGTTGCCCTATTCTGAATATTTCATATAAAGGGAATCACACAATATGTGGCCATTTGTGTCTGGCTTCTTTCACTTAGCATATTTTTAAGGTTCATCCATGTTATAGTATGTATCAGAATTTTTCTCCTTTTTATGGCTGCATAATATTCCGTTGTGTATATATGTGTGTGTGTGTATACCACATGTTATTTATTCATTCATCTGTAGATAGACATTCGGATTGTTTACACCTTTGGGCTATTATGAATATAGCTTTCATGAAGGCTGGTATATAATTTTTTGTTTGAGCACTAGTTTTCAATTCTTTTGTGTATATAACAAAGAGTAGAATTGCAGGGTCATATGATAAACCTATGTTTAATTTATTGAGGAAATGGCATGCTTTTCATGGAAATCTAGCATAGTGGTTTAAAACAAAGGTTTTGAAGTTTGAGTTGAATCCTAGCTGTGCTATTTACTAGTTGTATGGTCTTGAGCAAGTGATATAACCTCTGAGCCTCAGTCTTCTCATCTACTGAATATGGTAGCTTGGGGGATTACATGGTATATACATGCAAAGCACTTAGCACAGTGCCTGGCACATAGTAAGCACTAAATACATGGCAGCTACTAGGAATACCCTACATAAGTCTCGTGCTGTGATGTATAGTCAATATCACAGATAAGTAGAGGCACAGCCCTTTTATTGACTTTGCCACTTACCCCTGCACCCCCTTGTAGAACTCTGGAAGTGATCTTAATCTCCAGAGAAATGAGGTATGCTGGTTTCTTAACACCACAATTTTTAACTATTTAAATTGTGTGTACACATGTACAGATATGCACACACACATACATACATACACACTTACATACACATATTAATTTTTCTACTCAAAAAGTTTCTTTAAAATGTCAAAAGCCTGTGTGTTTTTTATATAACAGACACTTTCCAAGAAGAGACAGTGTACTAGTTAAGAGCATGTGTTCTGAATCAAACAGATGTGGGAGTAAATTCCAATTCCATGTTTCCTAGCTGTGCAATCTTGGGCAAGTTACCTCACCCTTCTGAGCCTCAGTTTCCTCATCTGTAAACATGGGGATATTAATAGTACCTACATTTGTTGGTTTGTTATGGATGTTAAATGAGATCATGCAAGCACAGTGCTTACCACACAGCAAGTTCTCAACCCTCTGTCTGTTGCTGCAGAAATACCCATGAGGGGCTTCCCTGGTGGCGCAGTGGTTGAGAATCCGCCTGCCGATGCAGGGGACACGGCTTCGTGCCCCGGTCCGGGAGGATCCCATATGCCGCGGAGCGGCTGGGCCCGTGAGCCATGGCCGCTGAGCCTGCGCGTCTGGAGCCTGTGCTCCACGGCGGGAGAGGCCACAGCAGTGAGAGGCCCGCATACCGCAAAAAAAAAAAAAAAAAAGAAAAGAAATACCCATGACTTTGCCCTTCCCTGCTTTCCCACACCCTCCAAGCCATCGATGTGGCCCATGGGAGTTAAAGAGTCAAGGGACTTTAGCCAGATTCAAAAGAATATCAAATGATCATAAAGATTCTTTCCAAATGAAATGAAATTACACCATAACAAAAGCAGCTCAAGACTCTATAATCGCAAATGTATCTTTTGAGTTTCCTGCTTATGATTAGTCCCTTGGTTGGAAGCTGTATTTTTCTAAGAGGGATTAACGTTCCACCTACACAAAACAGAATCATATAGTATTTGTGCTGAAAGGGGAAGGGGCAGTGAAAGTAATTAACATCCATTGTACACTGTGCACTCAGTTTGTCTTATTTGATCTGTATAACAACCCTGTTGTGAGGTAAGTACCCATTTTCCCACGTTGCAGCTGCGGAAACAAGCTCAGAAGCAACTTGCCCAGAGCTAGTAAGTGTTATAAACCAAGATTTGAACCCAGATCTCTCTGAAGGCTTCAATTTACTATACCACACTTGCTTTAAAGAATGTCTGAGATCTTGTTTTGCTGTTGGTGAAGCAGAAACCAAGAGAGGTAAAGTGAGTTACCCAAATTCACTTAAGCCAGTTAATGGTAAAGAAGGGACTAGAAACCAGTTCCAAGAATGCCAGCTCATGTTACTTTTTTGACTCTAAATGAATGAATAATGTAGTGGCTCATCAGTTAAAAAATGATTAAAAGATTGGAGGGAATCTTAAAATAAGTTTCATCTGTACCTTAATTACTTCCATTTCATGTTTCACAGGCTTTATTGAAAAACTGTTTTGTCCAGTTAGAAATAAACCAGTGACCTGTGTTCCCTGATGTCTGTGTGCCCACTGCATTTGCTACTTGATATTCAAAAGTAGATATGCAAATGTGGGCAGTCCACTGATTTCAGTTCTATTTTATAAACATGTATTAACCACTGTGGTGGTTAACTTTATGTGTCAACTTGGATAGGCTATGGTGCCCACATATTTGCTCAAACACCAGTCTAGATATTGCTCTGAAGGTATTTTTTAGGCATGATTACATTTAAATCAATAAACTTTGAATAAAGCATACTACCCTCCATAATGTGGGTGGGCCTTATCCAATCAGTTGAAGGGCTTAAGAGGAAAAGACTGAGATCTCCTAAGGAAGAAGAAATTCTGCCTCCAGACTGCCTTTGGACTTGAGACTGTAACATCAACTCTTCCCTGAGTCTTCACCCTGACAGCCTGCCCTGCATATTTCAGACTTGCCAGTCCCCACTGTATGAGCCAGTTCCTTTAAATATGTACAGACATATGTACAGACGTACATACATGCATGCATACATACAGTAAACACACACACATCCTCATAGTTCTGTTTCTCTGGAGAACCTTAACTAATACAGCCACCTACTAACATCCGAGGCCCAGTACTAGGCTCTGGGAATATAGAGAAGAGATCTCTGTACAAAGAGATTTGTACAATGTGGCAAAATATGACAAAGCACATTGACAAAGGTAGGACAAGGTAAGAAAACAAAGCCACAAGAAGAGTACACAGGTGTATTTCCTGCTGCCCTTTACACCTGCTAATAATGCTCATGGCACTCAGACTTTGTCTGTAAATAGACAATATACTTAATTCTGAAGGAGAAAGCTTGCCACTAGGCAAAAATAGATTCTGCTTCTCTCTTTAGGCTATTGTTTAAATCTATTGATTGAATTTATTAATTCAATAAACATGTATTGAATCTTGGCTTTCTACATGGTGTATAATGAAAAAGTGGTGATGATCTAAGAAGCCTCAATGTTGCCAGAGCTTTTCCCTAATCTTGTCCTAATCTCTGGAGTCCAGGTTAGGTATGGAGAAGTTGCTTGATGTCACTGTGCATTGAAAACCAGGCACATGGATGCTCCTGGTCAGCGCATTTGTCTCTCTGACAACTTGATTTGAGCCAAACTAGACAGTGCATCTATGGGCTGGGACAGTAAGCTGTCCCCCGGCTCCCACCTCCTGGTTTTCAGGACTGCCTCTTCAGTTTTCATGCTCTATCAGTGCCTAACTTGCATGTAGCACCCATCAGAAAGGCTGGTCTTGTATTTTAGGGAAGACCTATGTCCTTAAAATGTGCTGAATTCCACTTATTCCCCAAAACGCAGGCTCTTCTCTTACTCCCTGCACTGGAGTCATTTACAGCCTTGGGGAAGAGAAGACGAATTACTGTCCATAAAATACTTGGAGAACCATGCAAGGTAGCATGTGAATATTTTTAAAAGTTTGTCTTCTCCCCAGTATCTGAGCCAGTACCAGGCTTATAGAACTTAAGTGAATGTGTCTCACTGGCTAAAGTGTGAGCTCCCCAAAGGCAGTCTTTGTCCCATTCCGCTTTGTATCCATACAATTTTAGACCCGACTTTCTCTGCTCAGATCTTTAATGTGAGTGTTCCTCAGGCCTTTTCCCAAGGACCTCTTCTCTCCACGCACAATGTCATTCCTGCACAATTATATCTTTCAGCCCAAATCTTTCCAAGCTCTAAGTACATATATATCTGACTACTTGGATATGTCTCCCTGGCTTTCACAGTTACCTTAAATTCAGTGTGTCCAAAACAGAACTCATTCTCTACACACACACACACACACACACACATATTGGTCCTATTCCATGCTTCCCCATCTCAGCAAATAGCACCACCATCCTCCCTGTTGCTCAAGCTGAAGGAGTCACCTTTGACTCCTCTTTCTCCTTCAACTCCCACATCTAATCATTCACCTTCATCCGTCCATTCACCAGTTCAGAAACCTAAATTCCTTTCCTGAAATCCTTTTTTATCGAAAACTTCAAACATATACAAAATAGAATAGTACAGTGAAACTCCTCCCATGTACCAAGTGCTCAGCTTCAAATTGACAATTCAGAGATCATTTCATTTCACCTGTATTTCATTATGTATCTCTTAAAAATAAGTCATGAAAAATCCAAAATCCCATTATCACACCAAAAGCATAATGAACAATAATTCCATAATATAATCAAATAGCCAGTCAGTGTTCATATTTTCTCATTGTTTTGCTTCCTTACGTTTGAGTATCCAAATAAAGCCCCTACATTATGATTAGGTAGTAAGTCTCTTAAGTCACCTTTTCCTGTAACAGTTGCCCACGTTTTTGATTTGTTGGTTGCTGTTTCCTGCATTTGCTCTTTCATTATTGTAAAGCATTGGTAGTTAGATCTAGACACTTGATCAGATTCTTTCTCTCTCTCCCTCCCTCCCTTTTTCTCATCTCTACCGCTATCTCTATCTCTGTCTTCCCTCTCTGTCTCTTTCTCCCCCTCCCTTCCTCTCTCTCCAAGACTGTTTCATCATATTTCATCAGGTCGTGTTTTATCCTTCCCATCAGGAGGTGTAAAATGTCTGCAATATCTGCTTGTTTCTCTGTGATGTCAGCAGTTGTTGATATGCATTGCCTCAATCCTTTACCTCATAGGGGTAATTCCATCTTTCATTTTAGGGGAAACATTCCTTCACTAATTTTTTACGGTTACCCTGAGTTATAGTTCATTTAGTAAAGGCAGGATAAATGCTTGGTTCCACCACCACTCCCCCCCATTTTTTTCTACCAATTTAAAAAATACTTAATTCTCTAGCATCCTCCCAGGTGACTAGTGAGGGGTTTTTGTTTGGGGGTCTGGAGGAGAGTACCATTATGAACTCATGTAGTTTTAAATATTTTAAGCATTTCATTCATTGCAGTTATCATTATTGATATACAAATCATCACTGACTTGGCCAGTGGAAGTGTATTCAGATTGGCTCTTGAGTCCTTTTGAGTAAGTACCCTAATAGTATTTTTAACAGCTTTACTGAGGTATAATTGACATACAGTAAACTGCATATATTTAAAGTGTACATTTTAAGTTTAGACATATGTACACAACCATAAAAACATACCCCACAATCAAGATAATGAACACATTCATCATCCCCAAACGTTTCCTCATGCCCCTTTGTAATCTCTCCCCTCACACTTTTGCATCACCCCCCGTCCCTGGACAATAACAAATCTGCTTTGTGTCACTATAAGTTAATTTTCATTTTCCAGAATTCTATGTAAATGGAAATAAAGAATATAAATGCTTTCTTACTGGCTTCTTTTACTTAGCATATTTATTTTTATATTCATTTATGGTATTGACTCTATTATAGTCCCTTAGGAGATACGTAATTTGCAAATATCTCCTCTCAATCTGGAGCTTGTCTTTACATTCTCTTAAGAATATCTTTCAAAAAGTAGAAGTTTTTGTAGTAATCTCTCATGATCTTTTGTATTTCTGCAGTGTCAGTTGTTACTTCTCCTTTTTCATTTCTAATTCTACTGATTTGAGTCTTCTCCCTTTTTTTCTTGATGAGTCTGGCCTAGTGGTTTATCAATTTTGTTTATCTTCTCAAAGAACTAGCTTTAAGTTTTATTGATCTGGTTTATCAATTTTGTTTATCTTCTCAAAGAACTAGCTTTAAGTTTTATTGATCTTTGCCATCATTTCTTTCATTTCTTTTTCATTTCTTTCTGATCTGATTTTTATGATTTCATTCCTTCTGCTAACTTTGGGGTTTTTTGGTTCTTCTTTCTGTAATTGCTTTAGGTACAAGGTTAGGTTGTTTATTCGAGATGTTTCCTGTTTCTTACGGTAGGATTGTATTGCTATAAACTTCCCTCTTCGAACTGCTTTTGCTGCATCCCATAGGTTTGGGGTCGTCGTGTCTCCATTGTCATTTGTGTCTAGGTATTTTTTGATTTTTTAACTCTATACCAATAAAATGGACAACCTGGAAGAAATGGACAAATTCTTAGAAATGCACAACCTGCCAAGATTGAATCAGGAAGAAATAGAAAATATGAACAGACCAATCACAAGCACT
>NC_041234.1:83536282-83537038 GCF_002837175.3 Physeter macrocephalus | reverse complement strand
TTCAGACTATACTACAAAGCTACAGTAATCAAGATAGTATGGTACTGGCACAAAAACAGAAATATAGCTCAATGGAACAGGATAGAAAGCCCAGAGATAATCCCATGCACATATGGTCACCTTATCTTTGATAAAGGAGGCAGGAATGTACAATGGAAAAGGACAGCCTCTTCAATAAGTGGTGCTGGGAAAACTGGACAGGTTCATGTAAAAGTATGAGATTAGAACACTCCCTTACACTGTACACAAAATAAGCTCAAAATGGATTAAAGACCTAAATGTAAGGCCAGAAACTGTCAAACTCTTAGAGGAAAAGCATAGGCAGAACACTCTATGACATAAATCACAGCAAGATCCTTTTTGACCCACCTCCTAGAGAAATGGACATAAATACAAAAATAAACAAATGGGACCTAATGAAACTTCAAAGCTTTTGCACAGCAAAGGAAACCATAAACAAGATGAAAAGACACCCTCAGAATGGGAGAAAATATTTGCAAATGAAGCAACTGATAAAGGATTAATCTCCAAAATTTACAAGCAGCTCATGCAGTTCAATAACAAAAAAACAAACAACCCAATCCAAAAATGGGCAGAAGACCTAAATAGACATTTCTCCAGAGAAGATATACAGATTGCCAACAAACACATGAAAGAATGCTCAACATCATTAATCATTAGAGAAATGCAAATCAAAACGACAATGAGATATCATCTCACACCGGTCAGATTGGCCATCATCAAAAACTCTACAAA
>NC_041234.1:83529622-83535140 GCF_002837175.3 Physeter macrocephalus | reverse complement strand
TGAGAGAGTGGCATGGACATATATACACTACCAAATGTAAAATAGATAGCTAGTGGGAAGCAGCTGCATCGCATGGGGAGATCAGCTCAGTGCTTTGTGACCACCTAGAGGGGTGGGATAGGGAGGGTGGGAGGGAGGGAGACACAAGAGGGAAGAGATATGGGAACATATGTATATGTATAACTGGGCCACTTTGTTATAAAGCAGAAAATAACACACCATTGTAAAGCAATTATACTCCAGTAAAGATGTTTAAAAAAAGTAGAAGTTTTTAATTTGTTTGAAGTCCAATTTCTCAATTTTTTTCTTCTTTACGTCAAGTTTTTGGTGTTGTATCTAAGAAATCTTTGCCTAACCTAAAATCTTTGTCATAAAGATATTCTCCTGTTTCTACTGAAAATTTTAAAGTTTGGGCTTAAATTTAGATCTGCAATCCATTTTAAGTTAATGTTTGTATATGGTGTGAGGTACAGATCAAGGTCCTTTCCTTTCTTCTTTCTTTTTCTTTCTTTCTTTCTTTCTTTCTTTTTTTCTTTCTTTCTTTCTTTCTCCTTCCTTCCTTCCTTCCTTCCTTCCTTCCTTCCTTCCTTCCTTCCTTCCTTCCTTCCTTCCTTTCTTTTCTTTGGCATACGATATCCAATAGTTGCGGTACCATTTGTTACAGTCTATCCTTTATTTACTGAATTGCCTTTGCCATTTTGTTGAAAATTAATTGGCCATATATTTGTGGGTCTATTTCTGGACTCTCTATTTTGTTTCATTGGTCCCAATAACACACTGTATTGATTGCTATAGCTTCATAATAATACTTTCAAAAGTCAAGTCCTGGAAGTCTTAAAGTTTTGTTTTTCTGTTTCAACGTTGTTTTGGATATTCTAGGTCCTCTGTATTTCTGTATGCATTTTAAAATGGCATTGAATCTATGATGATCAATTGTGTAGAAATCGATTTCTTAACAATGACTTTCCATTTACTTAGGTCTTCTTTAATTTCCTCTGCAATTAAGTTTTCATTTTACAGGTTTAGCCAATATTTTTTCAGGTTTATTCCTAAATGTCTCATATATTAGATGCTATTATAATCATATTTTAATTTCAATTTTCAGTTGTTTGCTGTTAACATATAGAGATACAATTGATTTTTGTATATTGACTTGTGTCATTAAACATTACTAAACTCACTTAGTTCTAGTTGCTTCTTTCGTAGATGTCGTAGTATTTTTTACATTGTCATCTGTGAATAAAGACAGTTTTACTTCTTCCTTTCAAATCTGGATGCATTTTTCACCCATGCTTTATCACACTGGCTAGAACCTCCAGCACAATATTGAACAGAAGTGTAAATGTGGACATATTTGCATTGCTCCCCATCTTAGTGGAGAAAGCATTCAGGCTTTCACCATTAGGTATAATGTTACCTATAGGCTTGTTCATCGATGCTCTTTAGCAGACTGAAGAAATTCCCTTCCATTTCTAGTTTGCTTTGGGTTTCTATCAGGAATAGATGTTGAGTTTTGTCAAATTATATTTCTGCATCTATTGAGATAATCATATTTTTCCCTTTTGGTCTACTAGTATGATGAATTATATTGATTGACTTTTGAATGTTAAACCAACCTACCATTCCTAGGATAACCTGTACTTGGTCATAATGTACCATTATTTTTATATACTGTTGGCTTCAATTTCCTAAATTTTTGTTAAGAATTTTTGTGTCTATATTCCCAAAAGATATTAGTCTGTAATGGTAATACTTGACTCATAGGATGAGTTAGGAGGTAGTCCCTCATCTTCAATTTTCTGGCAGAGTTTGCCTAGGAATGGTATTATTTATTCCTTAAAGGTTTGGTAGAAATCACCAGGGAGGCTATCTGGCCTAGGACTTTTCTTTGTGGGGAGGGTTTAACTACGAATTCAATTTTTAACATCAATATGGGACTATTCAGATTATCTATTTCTTCTAGTGAGCTTTGGTAGGTTGTATATTGCAAAGGCCTTACCAAAGGTGTAGCTGAGGCCTTGCTATAGATGGGCTTTCTTTTTTCTAAATTTTTTTAAAAATTAATTAATTTATTTATTTTTGGCTGTGTTGGGTCTTCATTTCTGTGCCAGGGCTTTCTCTAGTTGTGGCAAGTGGGGGCCACTCTTCATCGCAATGCGTGGGCCTCTCACTATCGCAGCCTCTCTTGTTGCGGAGTACGGGCTCCAGACGCGCGGGCTCAGTGACTTGACACGATACTTCCAGTAGCTTCCTATTGTTGGTTTTTTTGTTTGTTTTTTGGCTGTGTTGGGTCTTCATTTCTGTGCCAGGGCTTTCTCTAGTTGTGGCAAGTGGGGGCCACTCTTCATCGCAATGCGTGGGCCTCTCACTATCGCAGCCTCTCTTGTTGCGGAGTACGGGCTCCAGACGCGCAGGCTCAGTAGTTGTGGCTCACGGGCCCAGTTGCTCCACGGCATGTGGGATCTTCCCGGACGAGGGCTCCAACCCGTGTCCCCTGCATTAGCAGGCAGATTCTCTACCACTGCGCCACCAGGGGAGCCCTAGATGGGCTTTCTGAAATGAATTTTGCATGTCACTTTGCTTGGAAACAAAAAGTAGGTGAGTTTCAAAGCCATGAAACAGAATCAGAGACAGAAATACTGGCCCACTCCTTTGCTTGTGGGCTTTGGCTAAGGCCAAAAAGTTTGAATTGGAGTTTAACTTTGCTTATGACGTATCATGCTTTTAATTTTTTTTTTGGCATGTTTCTTTTTTAAAGTCTGTTCCCACCAACCAAGTAGACTACTCGGCTAGTTTCTATTTTCTGCATATGAGAAGGGATTAGGGCTGTTTCTCCTAATTTTAGAAATGCAGGCATATGTGACAAGTTGGTTTGTCTTGCTCACCCTGCAAGCAAAATTAAAAAACAACTTCTGAAAGGATTTACAGCTTAAAATTACAGCCATAAAATTAGGTAAAAGTAACATGCAGTTCTTGGCAAATGAAGACAGAGATCCTAGTTTTCTATTTACTGGGTTTTGTAATTTGGGGAGGGCTTCCCTCTCATTTTCCTTCTAGTCATGAGGGATGGATTTGCTATGAACCATTCTATTTCCCTGGTTTAGATCCTCCTCCCCATGTCCTCTTTCCTCATTTCTGAGCAAGCAGAACATCTATACTTTCATCTATATCAGAATGCCTTAGAGACTCTCTATATCATGAGCTAAATATCTAGCTAAAAAATCATAGAAACAACCTACATTTGTTTCCCATTCTATATCCTTCTAATAGTTGCTACTGCTGGTGAATTCCGCATGGACTCACTGTCTGTCTCAACTGAACATTGGTTAAATTCTCTCTTCCAAGTACAAAAGACAGAAATGGCAGTGTCCTTGATCCTTTGGACTCAATAATAGATGAGACAGTCTGTTAGGATATTTCCAGCAAGTCGAATAGTCTGTCCTGGAATCCCAGTCCTTCCTATTCCTGTAGGTTCAACTCTTAGAGAACTTATTGACTCTTCCATCCTAACTTAGGCTACCAACTAGAAACCCTAAGGGATTTTTTTCAACTTGGAATGATTTCCCTAAAGACATCATATTATAAATAAGCCATAAGGCTCTGGGACAGGCCACTAGAGCCCCTGACACTGTATGCCTAAAGTCCAGTAGCAAGAATAGGCTCACAGAAAGTAGGACATGCAGCCCCACCATGCTTTGCACAGCTGAGGAACCTGAGGATCCACCTGGCCACTCAAAATAATCTTGTATATTTTTATTAGAAACTGTCACCACAATTTCTCTGAAGCGGTCAAAAGGAGAAGCTGTTAGAGTGAGCAATGAATACCATAATGAAACATAAATAGTGCTATTGTTGGAAAAGAGGGAAGGTAAAATTTAAGAAAGGATGTGTGAATGAATGTATTGTATATGAATTATATCTCAATAAAATTGTTACAAAAAAGAGAAAGAAAAGCTGTGACTAGGATTTCCAGAGAAATGGATAGGATATGAAAAGCATTCCATGAAAATGGAATAGCTGATAAATAGAACTCTATGAGTAGAATATTGGAGGTGATAGTTTGGCCTGCGGTGGTGGTTGTGCCTGATTTAAAGGGGCTCTTAAGTGTTATGCCTGGATTTAGAAGTTTGCAGATAAGAGAGGGTCATGAAAGGTTTTTGAGAGAAGACAGGACATAATCACATCTAAGTTTTAGAAAAGTATCTCTTTACCTTTTCCAATAATACTTCTCACTTTCTTCTTTTGATCATAGTTGTCATTAGGCTTTAAGCTCCTTGAGTGTAATAAAAGTTTCCTAAATATTTGTCTTTCTTTCATTGTGCCCAACACAGTGACTTAATACATAGCAGGTGTGCATTGAAGGTTGTCCTCAAATCAGTGAAGTAGACTTGGTGTGAGAAAGCCTTGTTCTAGTCTTGTCCCTTTCTGGTCGTGTCCCCTCTATTTAAATATGTCTCAGGTTCATTCACTTCTCCCCATCCAACCGCCATAACCCTTGTTCAGGCCACCATCTTCTCTCCAATAGTCTCTCTTTATATATATATATATATATATATATATATGTGTGTGTGTGTGTGTAAGTTTACTTATTTATTTATTTATTTTTGGCTGCTTTGGGTCTTTGTTCTTGGGTCTTCATTGCCGCACGCGGGCTTTCTCTAGTTGCGGCAAGCAGGGGCTACTCTTTGTTGCAGTGCACAGGGTTCTCATTGCAGTGGCTTCTCTTGTTGCAGAGCTCAGGCTCTAGGCATGCGGGCTTCAGTAGTTGTGGCACACGAGCTCAGTAGTTGTGGCTCGCGGGCTCTAGAGCACAGGCTCAGTCGTTGTGGTGCACGGACTTAGTTGCTCCACGGTATGTGGGATCTTCCCAGACCAGGTCTCGAACCCATGTCCCCTGCATTGGCAGGCGGGTTCTCAACCACTGCGCCACCAGGGAAATCCCTCTCCAACAGTCTCTTAATTGGTCTCCCACCTCACTATTACCTGCTCCTGTCCACTAGCGATACTGCCACTAGAAAATTTTTTCTAAAATATCAATCTGACCATGTTACTCTCTGCTTAAAATTATTCAGTGACTTCCTGTTGCTCAGACAATTAAACCAAACCTCCTTAACATGGCCCACAAGACTCTGCATGAGCAAGTCTTTGCCTGCCTAGACAGCAAAATCTTCTGTCACTCTCCCCTTTACTTTCCTGTTTCAGTCACTCTGGCTTTCTTTAGCTTCTCCTGCCACGTTCTTTCTCACCATAGGGCATGTGCATTGATTTTTCCCTCCGTCTGGAAGATTCCCTGCCTCACTCCCATCCCTTGACCTAGCTGATGCTTCCTGTTCTTCAGATGTCAGTTTAACTGCACTTTTTTGGGGTTTTTTGGCCACGCCGTTTGGCATGGAGAATCTTCCCCAATCAGGGATCGAACCCGTGCCCCCTGCATTGATAGCATGGAGTCTTAACCACTGGACCACCAGGGAAGTCACCCTAACTGCACTTTCTTTTTCTTTTTTTTTTTTTTTTTTGC
>NC_041234.1:83504607-83529387 GCF_002837175.3 Physeter macrocephalus | reverse complement strand
AGCACAGGCTCCGGACGCGCAGGCCCAGCGGCCATGGCTCACGGGCCCAGCCGCTCTGCGGCACGTGGGATCTTCCCGGACCGGAGCACGAACCCGTGTCCCCTGCATCGGCAGACGGACTCTCAACCACTGCGCCTCCAGGGAAGCCCTGCACTTTGTTAAATAAACCTTCTCTGATCCCATCAAGGAGGCCAAGTGTCCCTGTTGTACGTTCTCATATCCTTCCATTGGTCTCCTTTGTATCGTATAGCACAATTATAATTAAAAGATTATTATTTACTCTTCCAACATCTGTCTCCTCTACAAAAACGAGGAGCAAAGGAGCAAGTCTATTTTGTCTAACAGGGTACTCCCAGGGCATAATCCAGTGCCTGGCACAGAGTAGGCACTCAGTAAATCTTTGTTGAATGAAGAAGTAGTGCTTATATCTTAATGACTTGAACATTGTAAACTTTCAGAGTATCCTGTTTTTCTCCATCACACTTTGCACAATGATTATTCTTCAAATATTTGTGTAAGTATTTATCTGTATCCCATATGAGAACATCAGCTCCATGATGGCAAGTACTATGCTTACTTTTTAATCAAATTATATTTTACAGACAATAAAATGCGCTGATTATAAATGTGTAGTTTCATGAGTTTTGACAAATGTGTACACTCATAAACATCTCCCCAAACAAGGTATAGAACATATCCATTATCCCAGGAAGTACTCATGCCCCCAGTCAACCTCACTCTCACAACCCTGCAGAGGTAACCACTGATTTCTATCATCATATATTCGCTTTGCCTATTCTAGAGCTTCGTGTAAGTGGATTCATACTGAATATGCACTTACGTGCCTGGCTTCTTTCACTTAACATAGTATCTGTGAGATTCATCCATGCAGTCACATGTATCAATACTTTGTTCATTTTTTTATTCATGAATAGTATTCCATTGTACAAATAAAACACAGTTTGTTTATCTACTCACCTATTGATGGAAGTCTGGGCTCTTCTCACTTTGGGATTATTAGGAATAAAATTGCTATGAACTTTCATGAAAAAGTCATATTCATTTTTTTTTTATCATCCTATCCCCAGCACCTAGCACAGTGCCTCGTACACAGCAGGCACACAATACACATTTGTTGAGTAAATGAATGAATCTAATCCTTCCAATGTTAGTGATAACTGTACCTTTCCTTCCTGCTTTAGAAACCATATTAGAAGGCAAATAAGTAAGAGTGACTCAATTACAGAAAGAAACGTGAATACCCTCTTAATATGTTTAAAAGTAAGTTGCAGAGTTTGTACTTTAAAATGTTACTAACAACTACTTTTGACACTCCTCATGTCTGAACTTGTCACACAAGTGTGTCATGATGCTACTTGTAGGATTTCAGGATAAAATATAAGATGCCCAGTTAAATTTGAATTACAGGTAAACAACAAATAGATTTTTAGTGTAAGTATGTCCCAAATATTGCATGGAACATATTTATGCTAATTTGGGACATACTTATAAGAAAATATGCTAATTGGGATATACTTATTGTTTTTCTGAAATTCAAATTTAACTCAGCATCCTGGATTTTTATTTGTTAAAACTGGCTACCCTGGGGCTTCCCTGGTGGCGCAGTGGTTGCGCGTCCGCCTGCCGATGCTAGGGGAACCGGGGCTTCCCTGGTGACACAGTGGTTGAGAGTCCGCCTGCCGATGCGGGGGAACCGGGTTCGCGCCCCGGTCTGGGAGGAACCCACGTGCCACGGAGCGGCTGGGCCTGTGAGCCATGGCCAATGGGCCTGCGCGTCCGGAGCCTGTGCTCCGCAACGGGAGAGGCCACAACAGAGGGAGGCCCGCGTACCACAAAAAAAAAAAAAAAAAAAAAAAAAAACTGGCTACCCTAACTACATGTGAACTGTGTGACTTCTGGTCCTCAGGCCCCTTCCAGCTTTAAAGCTCAAAGATTCCTCACTTTCTCCCAGTCTCTTTCTCACATATTTTTCTCATATATCCTTCAGAAATGCTGTTCTAAGAACATTATGGACAAGATTTAGTTTTTCTGTTTGTGTGTCTTAAACATTTGCTTGGTGAATTCACTTTAAGGTCTAGCTGGACAGTACATCCCCTCAGGCCCTGGTTCATTCTGGCCGGCTAGGGCTCTTCCAAGTGAAATCCAAAATGCTTGTTCCTCTCCCCACCCCACCCCCGAGCCCATCTGTTGCGTTTGTGTATGTGTGTGAACACAGTTGGACAGACGGAGGGAAATGCCTTCCTGAATGACTCATCAATGTCTGGTGTCAGCTTCACCCTTAAAATAAAGTGTGGGTGACAAGTCTCACCTGGTAGGAAGCCAGCTCCTACAGATCCATTTCTTCTCTTCCCAGAGCCTTTCATTCATAAACTCATAGGGAACTGTTCTTAAAAGGCAAATGCACATTAAACATGGGAGAAGAATAAGGTTGGTTTAGTGTGTGTGTGTGTGTGTGTGTTTAAATTTCAATGAATAGGTTTTGTTTTGGAATTGCTCAGAGTAAAGCCAGACTCTCTGTATTATTATCACAAAGTGCAGAAACCTAGGATGATGCTACAGGGGGCCAGGCTTAATGGAAGGGCACTAAGATTTTGAGTCAAACTTGGGTTTGAATTTCTGCCACTCCCTAGCTGTATGACCTTGAGTAGGCAAACTAGTAAACCCCTTCAAGCCTCAGTTTTCTCATCTGTGAAATGATGGTGGTAATAGTGCCTACCACACAGTGCAGTTGGGACAGTTCTGTGTTATAGCAAAAGTGAAGTACTTAGCCAGGCACATAGCAGATGCTCCATGAGTGGTACCCATTATCATGAATGTGGCCCCAGGACTAGCTCTGATCCAGCCGAAGAGGCCTCTCTCGGTTTTTGGACTCTGAGGCAACCAGCAGGGAGTGAAGACTGTAAAAGGGCACCTCAGCATCTTGTATTATTTTTCTTTTTAGAAGTTTACCTGTGCACTGAAAGGAAAGGCCCTGGCTTTGAGTCTTCACTTTGTCACGTAACTGCCAAGTAATACCAACTCTGAGACTCAGGTTGAAACTTTTTTTTAATCTGGAAAATGTATATATAAATTTTCCTTGTTTCAAAAGTAGTTGTGAGAATTATATCTATAGGAAGGTTGTTTAGAAAGTGTACAAACAATGCAAGTTATGGTAAGTGTACAAACAATGCAAGTTATGGTAAAGTCAGTAAACCCATCTTGATAAAAAAGGCAAAAGAATAAAAAGTCACCTCCCAACACTCATATTTCTTTTCCTGACTTCCCAATTTCAAGGTGATTCCTGGAATTGGTGGCAGTGGGTTCAGTGGGGAAAAACAACAACAACAAGGCAGAGAGTGAGGATAGCTGGTTTCTTATCCCAACTCTGATACTTAACTTCCTATGGTGAGGAAGTCACTAACAGCTGAGCCTTCATTTCCTCATCTTTAAAGTGCAAATCAGTCATCCAGTGATCACCTAGCAGGCACGCACAGTACTAGATGCTATAATTATAAATAATACCAGCTAACATATATTGAGCATACTATATGTGGCAAGCACCTTGCTAGGGGCATTATCTTTAACCTCCCAAAACCCAATGAACTAAAATATTATTATCCCTATTTTATAGTTGAGGAAATTGAGGCTTAGAGGGTTTAAACTGATTTTCTTTATAGTGAACAAACCAACATCACCTCAGAGGAACTTACTGTCCAGGGGGATAGGTGAAGATATAAAGAAAGCATTGTAATATTGTGTATGTGTGTATGTCGCTACATATACCTGTACCTCTAAAACACCTATGTCAGATTAGTGGTAGAAAATCAAATGAGATTTGGTGTGAAAGGTGTTTTGAAGAAATCTGACACTGTTAAAACAGAGCTTTACCATGAGTTATTCACCATTTCAGAGAATCACTGCACTAATAGCAACTCCATCTGTGGTACTTGAGTCAGCAATACCACATTCCAGAATCACTCTGCTTCAGCAGACTGTAGCATTCCTGGTGATTCTGCATCAAGCTGCTAGCCTCTGATGACTTCATTACATCTTCTTTTTTTAAAATTAATTAACTTATTTATTTTATTTATTTTTGGCTGTGTTGGGTCTTCGTTGCTGCATGCCAGCGTTCTCTAGTTGTTGTGAGCAGGGGCTACTCTTCCTTTGCGGTGGCTTCTCTTGTTGTGGAGCACGGGCTCTAGGTGCGCAGGCTTCAGTAGTTGTGGCATGCAGGCTCAGTAGTTGTGGCTCATGGGCTCTAGAGCCCAGGCTCAGTAGTCGTGGCACATGCACGCGCCATGCATGCATGCTCTGCGGCATATGGGATCTTCCCGGACCAGGGCTCCAACCCGTGTCCCCTGCATTGGCAGGCGGATTCTTAACCGCTGCGCCACCAGCGAAGTCCCTACATCTTCTAATAGAGCCATGTATGAGCATTTACATATTAAAATACATATTGTTTCATTATGAACGACTTTTGTTTTTCTTTGCAATACAATTATGGCATAATAAATGCTTTTTTTTTTTTTGGTCGCACTACGGGGCTTGCGGAATCTTAGTTCCCCGGATCGAACCCAGGCCCCCTGCAGTGGAAGCACAGAGTCCTAACCACTGGATATGCATTGCATACATATACATGGAAGGGAGAAAGCATTCCAGGGTGGGAATGACACCAGTGATGTGGCCTGGTTTAGCAACGGTTGGCGTGTCCCCAGACAAGCCAAGGGCAGAGACTTCCTCTGTTCTTGGTCTTGCCATGTTCCCTGGAAGCCACTCCTTTTATCCCTGCCCTCCCCCCGCCCCCCTGCCCAGTGTAATTGAAGACTCCTGGGGGAACTGCCAGGGCCAGCATTACAGGAAATTGCCTTGTGGCCAGTGGGGCTTCTCTGGTTACTTTCCTCAGTGACAGAAGACAGTGATGGTTTCCTGTCTGTTAGCTGGGTGTCTTTGCCTCCTTGTTATGCCAAGTTCCCAAGAAACCTCAGCTTGCGCTCCTTGCATTTTTGTTCAGCTCCTGTTATTGGGATTTTCCCCCCTGTCTTATCCAGCTCCCTGCCTCCAGCCTCCTTGCTCCACGCTAGAGATCTGGAAACTTTTGGTCCACGATGGACAAATTTTATGGGACATCTAAAGGGCATTGTTTCGAATTAGGCCATAGCTCCAAACAGATACCACTTTGACAATGTCTGTTGAGTCCTCTCCCTTGAAGGTGATGAATTTATCATCTGGAAACAGACTGTGTTTTTTTTTTCTCTTTACTAATTATGCGTGTTCACTGAAGACTGCTTGGAACATACAGAACTATATGGAAAAGCAAATAGAAATTATCCATTATCCCGAGAAATATAGCACTCAACATTAGACAAAGGGGGCACAGCATTGGTGAGGATTAAATTCAATGCTGCTCTGCCTCCCTGTTCTCTATTCCATTCCAGCCCCCAGCTTTCACCTTCCACAGCACCTCTTGATCTCACCCTTATGAAAACTTGCCTGTCCTGTATACCATAAAGTGGAGGGCAAACTGGAAAGTGTACAAAAGCACTTACCCTGTCAAAGGCATATAAGAGAGATAAAATATCTTTCATATCAGGAAGGTGTTTGGAATCTAAAATAGCAATATTTTGTCATAGCTCTGCCATCACTACCTTATTACCGAGGTGTTGTGGTGATAAAGGGTTGTGGGAATGTCTAAAGAGATAAGAGACCATCTGAGAAATTCACAGTGCTCCCTGGGAATTAGGAAAAGGTTCACAGTACAAAGAGGCAAGAATGATTAAGTGTGAGGCTGGCTCATAAATATATGCCTTTCTCTTTTGAACAAAACAGCCAACATTAAACAAAAAAGTTGGATGATACTAAATCCATCCCAGAGATAAAGTTCTTATTACAGATAATAGTTAGAATTTATGTGTTGCTTTTTTTCCAAGGTGGGTAGGGTCAGAATGGCAGTTTCCTCATTTTTGAGTCTGCATTGAGACAGAAGACTTAGAAAACACTAAGGCATGAGGGTTAAGGTCAAGGCTTGGGAGTTAGACCTGTGTTCAACTTCCAGCTCTGTGAGGTCATCAAGCATTTGTCACATGCCATCCACTGTTTTAGACATTGGGGATGCAGTGTTGGGCAGCACAGATAAGGTCCCTACTTACATGGAGCTTACATTCTAACAGGGGGAGACAGAATGTTTAATGTTGAAAAGGTAACATAGTGCTATGACTGGAAGTAACTGGGGGCCACTTTAGGTTGAGTGGTCAGGAAAGGCCTCTCTGAGAATAGACAATTGAACTGAGACTAGGGTGATAAAAAGAGGCCAGCGATCAAAAAAGTCTAGGGGAAGAGCATTCCAGGCAGAAGTAACAGCTGGGGCAAAGGCCCTGAGGCAGGAACAGGCTTAAGTGTTTAAAGAATAGAATGAATACCAGTGTGATTGAAGCAGAGTGAGCCAGGGAGAGAATGAGGAGAACAGGTTGGAGAGGGTCAGCACATGTAAGGTCGTGCGGGGGGCTTTGGAGAAATTCAGCTTGTTATAATCATCATCATAAAACAGAGAAGGTGGGAGTTCCCTGGCAGTCCAGTGATTAAGATTCAGCGCTTTCATTGCTGGGGCCCTGGTTAGTTCCCTGGTTGGGGAACTAGGATCCTGCAGGCCACGCAGCGCGGCCCCCGCAAAAAAAAAGCAGAGAAGGGAAAAGGAAGTTGGATTGGAGAGTTTAGGGAATAGTGTACAGTATCACCTGAGAAACTTGGATCTGACTAACTGGGCGCAGGGCTTTGCATGCTGTGCTGAAAGTGGGAGCCTGAGGAGAACAGTTCTGAGGGCAGAGTACAGGGTGGCTATTTTCATCTATCATTACATTTCTGGCACTTGAATTGCTCTCCAGTTCTCTGCTACAGCTGCTGCTTTCTCAATGAGTGCAAATATATAAGTCCAGCGGGGCTCAGGGATGCAGCTAGAGTCTATTTCCAGCCCCATGTAAAGAAATGCTCTTGTATTTTGTGGCTGAAATTTCTACCTATGTGGGGAGATTTAAGTCACAGCTCCCCAACCAGCTACCAAACTGGCTATATAGTGAGGTATAGACCTGACCTAAAAGGGTGCTAGCTTAAGATGACTTTTTATTTCATGTGACTCATGACACCGCCAAGTGAGATGATTAAGCTGCTGTGATTTATTTGGTTAGGAGGAGTGTGGCTAAGGGGTATGCTCCCTGGGCGACATTGCTTCTTGCTTCACATGGTTCACTAACTTTTTTCTTTTTTTCTTGTTTTTAATAGGGAGAGAAGAAGCCCTATGGAAAGCCATGTGGAGGCCAAGACTGCACTGGGGGCTGTAAATGCTCTCCTGAGAAAGGAGCCCGAGTAAGTTGCTTCCTTCATTGTTGAAAGACAGAGAGTCACAGGAGCCGATATCTGAAGTGTGTGTGTTTTCTTTAGAATTAAACTGCTTAGAATTTACTCTTATGACCTCATGGAACAAGCAAAGTGATGAAGACCAGCTGGAAGGAGCTTTGCTGACTAATGATAGGCAGAACTAGATTAGTCAAAGTCTCTGACGGACCGGGAAGAGGTTTCTTTCATTGACTCAATACCAAAGTTTCCTCAAGGTTTCATCTGGGCTATTTCCAAAAGGCAATTAAGTTGTGCAGAACCAGATTATGATATGTTTGTAGATGCACGTAAATTTTCATAGCTCATTTATAGGTAGGCTCTTCCCTACCACTCTGGGGGACAAGTGGTCCAATCATTATCTACAGACTAGGGATGTGCTTCATCCAAAATCAAGGGTACAGGGTAGCCATAAAGTCCAGAAATATAGGTGACTATACATAAAGAATGATTTATAGATATTATATTAAGGCATAGAACAGGTTTCAAAACATTAAGTGATTTATTCAATGTATTGTCCTTTAATAACCATGCCCAGTTCAAATTGTTGTGCAAATTGCAATGAACACAGTGCCTTGATACAGCAT
The DNA here is from genome assembly GCF_002837175.3 of Physeter macrocephalus. Taxonomy (NCBI): domain Eukaryota; kingdom Metazoa; phylum Chordata; class Mammalia; order Artiodactyla; family Physeteridae; genus Physeter; species Physeter macrocephalus. The sequence goes on along the minus strand of NC_041234.1, from coordinate 83,521,417 downwards.
TTCTATCAATCCTCGTATATGCATATGTGATGTGTTGCCCCAGATGATTTGTATTTTTGATTTGCACTGAAGAAACCTGCCTCTTTAGTATAACTCAGCAAAATTATTCAAGGGGGGGGAAATCAATCCATAAAAACAAATAAAATCCAATCTACGTTTTCAAAATTTATGGCCACCCTGTAGAACTGAGATCTTCCGACTTGCAGCGTTGTATTTGCACTCTCATCACATTCAAACAAGCCTAAGAGCTTACATTGTCAAAGGAAGGTAGCATAAATAGGCCAACCAAACCCTTAAAAACATAGCCAAACAGGGAACAGAGTGACGGCTCCACCTCCTCTTTCATTATCTTCCATTTGCAGTACAGTGAAATGTCAAACTATGCCAGAATTTGAAGGAAAAGTATAAAAAGCCATCTCTTCATCAAAAGGGACCAGACATATTGTACATTAAAGGCACAGACTTAGGGAATCATAAAATATTAGAAAGGGAAGGTATCTTCGTGAGCTTCTCATCTTATCCACTGATGGTAGAGGAGACAGTCTCTGAGAAGGAAAATGACTTCCCGGGTCACATAGCAAATTGATGACAGCTTCAGGCTATTACCTGGGTCTTTTGATTTCTTGCCTATTTACTTTACCCACTGCTGTCTCCCAGGGAAGTTGTGTTCACTATAGCCACCGAGGCCCACGTTCTTTCTCTGATCTATATCTAGGAAACACTTTAGAAAAAAATAATTCTACAACAAATATATGAATATGTTCTTAAACAACAGCAAGCAGCACAGACAATGCAAAAGTCTCCCTTGATGTTCTCTCGGTCCCACTATTGTCTTTCTGGTCTTTTTCGGTGCATGATCAAAGATATGTATGAATATATATAACAATAGTTTCATTTTCTGGGTTTTCTTCCCAAACTATAATCATAAGTATATATTCTATGCCTTTTTTGGTTTGTTTGTTTGGTCACATAATATGTCCTTAAGAGATTTTCCTCTACCCTGAAGTTTAATCTAGCCATTTCCCTTTTGATGAATACATAGGTTGTTTCCAAATTTTTGCTATTTTAAAAAACGGAAGTGCTACAGTAGAAATCCTTGAACAGTCCTCCTTGTACTCATTTCTAGTGTAGACGCTAAGGATCCGAATTACCAGATGTAAGGGTAATGGGCATTTTACATGTTAAAAGCCAATGATCAGTTACCCCACAGAGTATCTATTCGAATTTATTTACATCAGCATTGTTGTACAAGAGTGCCCATGTTTCTATACCCTTGCCATCACTTGATATTTTTATTAATATGGGTGAAAATCATCTCAATTCCCAGACTACATGTAAGTTTAAGCATCTTTTCACATATTCATTGCAGGTTTGTATTTCCTCTGTGAATTTCCTGGACATATCCTCTCCCCACTTTCCTAAGGGGTGATTCTTATTGATTTACTTTACCCCGGCAAAGATACAGCAAGCAAAAATGGCCCAAGTGGAAGCAGATGAGATTTGAAGTTTGACCCAAAAGGGCATTTCCTGATGGAGAATGAGGGGCAGGAAGTTGGTTAGACCCTGCAGCCAGGGAACTGAGAAACAACTCTGAACTGTTTGTGAGGCTGGGGAGCCTTTCAAACTAGAAATTCTGATATATTCTGAACAGGGGTCAGTCCTACACCAGGCAAACATGCCTAGGATGACCTCATTGTCTCACCCCTGGCTGAGATTTTGATCTTTGAAGATAGAAGGCGGTAGATTTCCTCTGTGAGGAGCTCTCATTTGGATTCCAAACATCTGGAGCCCTAATCTGGCTTCTCCTTTGAAAACATGAGTGGTTGAAGGGGCGTGGGATGGAGAAAAATAGAATATCACCGCACAGATTTTTTTCGTCAATATTTAAAAGACTCGGTGTCCACAGAGTCAAATATGCTCCTAAAACTTTATTTGTGAAGCCTGAAGTTTCTGGGAACGCTTGTCAAGGTTAGTGAACCAGACCAAGCTGTACTTCATGAGTCAAGAGCAGGAATGTCCTATTTCCCAAGTAGATCAGGAGGCCAGTGCACATGGGGCCAATCCTGTGCACACGGATGCTTGAAGCTGCCCACGCAGCCAGGTCCTTTTTACTCATCTTCCCTACCGTCCCGCATTCCCAGGGCCAAGCAGGATTGTTTAAACTGGACCCAGCACTGTTGACCCTGCAGGGCAGCCCCTCAGTACCCCTTTTGTGCAGATGTCAGAAAGATTTGAGACTGTTTTCCTTAGCTGAGAAGAGGGCCCCTTTTGGATTTCAAGCTGTTCCTCTCCAGCTCTGCGAGCTGGGCGGGGAACGGAACGTTGGTTCACCCCTGAGATATGCTGCAGCCCTTTGCAGGGCCTGCCTCCTGCCTTGGGGAGACATCAAGCACATAGCTTGCTGGGCAGTGTGTATCTTTCCTTTGCCAAAGGCCTCTTGAACTGATTAAGACATTTACACAACACCTAGCACTCCTGCGCAACTGTGATCCAACCCTTTTGGGCTTAAGCCATCTCAAACTGATTTCTCGAAGGCATGCCATGCCTGGTAAAAAGCCCTTGCTAGCGTTGCTGCACTGCTTTGTGCTTTCCAAAGCATCTTTTCCCAGGGTCTGTATCATTATCTGTATGCAACAAATAAACTGATAAGTGATTTGCCCAAGGTCACTAGCCTGTCAGTGGCTAAACCTTATTTAGCCCACTTTAGGAGAACGGCAACTTTAAAAAATGACATGCCTAGTAATGTTAAATAAAGGTGTTTCTCCCCCGCCCCTGGACATTTAAATTTGGATTTAATGTTTGACTTCAAGCTTTCTTTCTTGGGGGTAAGTGTTATTATCTGGAAAAACCACTCTTTTGAGTTGTTCTCTTCCCTGGTATTTTTTTTTCTTCTGCCATTGGATTGATCAAATTGTTGTAGGTTGACATTTCCATCCCTTGCCCTCTTTTCCCTACTGGATTTGAAAGCTGTCTCTGCATTACCGGCGGGTGTTTGTCTGAGTTGGGAGCAGGCGGGACTGTTTGTTTTGTTCTGAGTCTACTATTCCTTAATAGCATTTCAGAGTTTTCCCTGTTTTAAGTGTTCTGGTGTTTACATAAAGCATGGAGAGCTCCTAATTATCCATGCCATCTAAGGGTGCATTATCACAGGGAATCCCAAACCACAGGGAATGTTTGGACTCCCCACCTAGGTGAGGGCTGTTGGCCCCTGTTTTATGGCTGTGGAAGCTATGTCCTAGCTAGAGAGTTTATGAGACTAGCCTGAGTTTCACGAGAAACAGCCCAGGTTTCTTAATTCCTTATCTCCTGTCTGCATCCTGCCGCTTCTCTGTCACACAGTGTGTTTCCCATGAATTCCAGAGCCCAGATGCATTCACCACCAGCCCTTCAATTTACTCTCCTCCTGCAAACAGCTGGCATTCCCTGTGTCAGCTGACTGGCGCCATGGCTACCGAGAGTACCCCGAGGTTGTTCCATTTTCTCCTGAATTAGGCAATTCTGGTAAAACATCTTTCCCTTCTCTCTGGGTGCCCTGACCAGCCACTGTCCTTAGCCTCTACAGTTCCAAAGCGAAAGCCCATAATGCACATGACCTCCTTGGGTGGCTGGGCCTTGCTCCAGATGCCTGCGATCAGGCGTCTTGCCCCTCTGAAGGCTGGCCTCACTGCTAACGCTGGTCACCACTAACCTGCCCGTTGCCAAAAACAATGGACGTTTTTCATTCTTATCTTCTTTGACTTTGCTGCGCGAGACACCCCCTTCTTGCCTGCAACTCTCGGTTCCCTTGGATTTCATCGTGCTCTTCTCTCCTGGTTCTTTCCTATTCTGATTGGGACTCCCCAGCGTTCTATCCTCATCCTACTTCTCTTCTCACTGTGGGCCTCTCCCAGGGTGGTTTCATATATTCCAGAGATCTCAGCTACCACCCATACAATGATAGATATTCAGTCTCTATCTCTAGTTCAGACCTTTCTCCGTAGCTTCGGATCAGCATTATCAGTTTCTTGCTGGATAGCTCTGCTTGGAGTTTCACTGGCACCACAAACATGTATCACACAGAATTCAACCAGCAACTCCCACCAGACACGTTCCTTCCTAAGTCCTACCTATGTCTTCCCCATCTCAGCCCCACCAAGCACTCCATGGCTCAAGCCAGAAACCCAGGAGTCATTCTTGTCTTCTCTTTCTTTCCTCCACCTCCAATTCATCATCAAATCCCATCGATTTATCTTCTTAAATTGAGCTCAGATCCATCCACTTTTCTCCATACCTGTTTTTCTCCAATCCAGGCCTGTATAATTTCTTACCCGAATTGCCATAATAGCCTCCAGACTGGTCTCCCAACCCCCAGTCCCACTATTTACCATCCATTTGCCGCTCTGCTGTAATCATCTTTCCAAAACATAAATATGATCACAAAACTCTTGCTTAAAATCTCTCAATGGCTCCGCATAGATCTCACAATAAAATTTTAACTCTAGCAGGCTTACGAAGTCCTCCATGACAGGGCCCTTGACTACCTCTCCAACATTACCTCTCATCACTAGGAGCCTCCCTCTTCAGAAAAAGAAACAAAACAAAACCCTACACATAAACCGAACTATTTATAGTTCACAGAACCTGCTATGTTATTTAATACATTCCAGGTTTTATACCTGCTACTCCCTTTACATGTACTTCCACTTTATATGTACTTCCACTGGCTCTACCCTTTTTCTGCTGACTTGCCTCTCTTTACCCATCCTTTAAAACTGAACACAGACTTCACCTCCTCAGAAGCTTTCCATGATAGAAGGTTACCTACTCTTCTCATCCTTCTCATGCTGAACTACAGCAATCTAATGACTTGTCTGATCTCCACTATCTTATGAATTCCTAAAGGGCAGAGATTTGGTCTCCTTAGACTCTGCAGGGGCAGTAGGCAGTACAGATTGTTTCATGAAGGACTGACCAACCAACCAACCAATTTGGTTGGGTATGGTTCCAGCCCTGCTCTCCTGGATTAGCTCTTAGGTTGCTGTGAAGCAGATGAGAGTCTCTTGTCTAGGGAGGAATCCATTCTGCTAAAGGAAGGCAAAGAGCCAGGGCAGTCATTTCCATATCGTTTTTAGATCTTGTTAGCTGTAAGGATCCCAGCTCTTTCCCACACTCTGGTTCCCATAGCTTGCTTTGGGATTTTGCTCTACCTAACTCCTCTGGGTTTTTGACCTTGAAAGCTTCTTTTGCCTGATTGCTTCTTACTCTGTGCCTACCAATGCAAGGGACTTGGCAAAATGCTGTTGTTTTACTACCAGCAATTCGTTCTTTTTCCAGGGTGAGGACATTCACGAATAATCGTGAGTGAAAGATAATCACAAACTTTCTTTTTGACATTGATTTCACCCTCCTCTCCACCAAACCTTTTGCTTAAAGCCTCTTAACCTTACGCAAAGTTGATGGTCTTGAGTTTCCCTTGTTCCTCTTCCTTGTGGGGGGAGAGGAAAAGTGTTTGCACAGGGAAGTAGCCACTGGGTGACAGTAGGGGAGGGAAGTAAAAGAATCAAAGAGCCCTGTGTATTTTAAATATAGTTGTTTGGGTCAAGGATAATTGATGGTAATGTTAAAAGTTAGTGTCTCTGCCCGGAGTCAAGATGCAATCGTAGCCCAGCAGATGTTTGTGGTTATCTTAATGCTCTCTTTGATCATATTGGGACAGTGTGGGATTTATGGAATATATTATCCGTACTAGTGAGGGAGGTTTCTGTTAAAGAGGAACGAAGGAGCTGGATGAGGAGATTAATACGCAGCTGTGGAGTCAAGAGCACTGCTTTAGATAGCCAGAGACCTCAGTGCCATGCCTGAGCTTTGCCAACTGGATGACATTGGGCTGGTGCTTACCCCTCTCAGTGTCCCAGTTTACCAGTCAAAAGAGTGAGGGGTTTGGGCAGGGTGATCTCAAAGAACCCACCAGCTCTGATGATGGAAGTCAGACCCCGTGTTACTGTACCATGACAGTTCCTTGCCCCTAAAGTGTCTTATCGTGCTTTCTAGTGTGGCAGTGAGATACGGAGGGCCATTTTTGACAGTGTTCTCCCCTCTGGAGTGGAGTCTTGGCAGCTGCCTCAGACGTGAATCACTTGCTGTGGCTTTTTACTGCCGATGCTAGAAGCGCCTAACAGCTGAAGTTGCACCCCTGCAGGAATGTACCGTGCTCTCCTCCTTGGCCATCTGGCTGGTGTGATTTGAAGAGAGTCACAGGGATGTCGACTCACCACACACCCCCGCCAAATACCTTCCCTGCCTGGCCTGCCTGCAGTTCTAGCTTTAGAGGCATACTCTTTAGGTTAAGCATGGCCCCATCTTTGCATCGCTTGAATAAATTGCATAGGCCTCTCCTCTGGGGAGGAGTCGTGTGTACAAATCTTTAGAGACTGCTCAGTTTCCTCGTCCTGCCCTGCTCATCCATATGTCAGAGACATTGGATATCAAGACATGGGTGAGGATCTTGCCTGCTAAAGTGTGACGTAGTCTCTCCTCCCAGAATCTGCCTTCATCTTCCCTCCACAGAGGTATCCTCCTCTCCTCTCCTCTCCTTGTTCTTCTCTGGTCTCTAACTTCCTTCTTTCTCCTTCCCGGTTTCCCTCCCTCCGGCTCTAGCATTTCTAGCTCTCCCTCCCTCATTCTCATTTTCGTCACCCAGTTACTGACTGCCCTCTGCTTTCAGTTGCCTGGGAGTGCTTCCTGTGTCACCAGTCCCTGTTTTTTGTCCTCTATGAGCAGGTGTGAAATTATAGCAGCAGGAGATTGGAAAGAGTGGCTGAGATGTACTTACAGAAGCATTGCACTTCTCCAGAGATTCTAAATCTCAAAGCCTGGATCAGAGGTCTCCAAAATTGGTGGGTTTGGGGGGAGGGGGAGGTTGGCACATGCAGATCAGTCCATTGTAAAATCAGTGTGAAAGAAAATATTACAACTTCTATTTCCATTTAAATGGAAAACATCTAGAAAGAAATTAAGATTTGGATTAAAACAATTTAATTTATGTAAAGTGCTTAAAGCAGTGTGTAGTACACCAAGTGCTATCTAAATATTAGCTATTATTAGCACTACTATTAAGCCTTTCAAATATGTAATACACATATTGTCACTGGCACCCTCTGTTGCATATGCTTTGTAAGGTATTTTGAGGGAAGGATGGGAGCCCACAGGTGGAAGGGTTGACCCTGGAGCCCTTACTTTTTTTTTTCCTCTATGTATACCAGAGATATTGCTATCTCCTTGGGCCCAGTTAAGCGGATTTATGGATTATATTATCTAACTACATTAACCCTCACAAAATGGACAAGTGGCTTAAGAAGATTCCTGCAAATAAACCATGTATCGAAGATAATACTAATAATGTAAGCACATGAAAATGGCAGCACTCACACTTCTCTTACTCCTTGAATGAGTTTTTCCATCAGCCTCATCGTGAGGTAAAAAGCACAGCAACCTAATCATACCTGACAAGAAGTCAGCAAAAAAGTAATGCAAGAATAATCAAGGAGACTAAATGAAACATGGATTTATACCCATTCTCAGTAATGAAAGATCTTTCCCTAAGTGTATAGGGTGCCTTGAAATATTAGCTAATAATACAATGAAGCCATCACAATGAACAAGACATTTGACATGCTATTTATTTCATCTTTAGCTCATCCTTTTACATTTTCTATTTATTGTGTGCATTTCATAATATATGTGTAGGTACATATATATGCAGAGTAGGACATGTATATAATTTATATAATCATTAATAATATAGTGTCTATATATGTAAAGCATGCTCTAATTTTTTTTAACTGAAAAGGGTGTGCAATCAGAAAGACTTGGAGACTACTTAAAATAGATGGGACCCACGAGCAGAGGCAAAAGAATTTGAATAAGAAAAAACTAACTGTCCCCAAATCTCTTGTTCTTTCCCTATCGAACAGCCATGCCACCAACTTTAGAGCCTCACCTTGACAACTTTATATAAAATAAAGCAATGCGGGGGGGTCTCAGGAGCTGGGAGAAGTGAGACAGCAAAGAAGTTTAAAAATCATAAAATCTCAAGCCTGGGAGGTTGGATCCAAGCCCCAAGTGGCATATCATGGTTTATAAACCATGCGTGTGAATGCTCTTTCCCTCTCTTTAAATGTGAAGACTTTTAGAAGGAGCCATTTCAGAGAGGTTAAGAGACTTTCCCAAGGTCCCTTGCGAGTGGCATAGCTGAGATTTGAACCAAGTATTCTATCCCCCTGCTCAGTGTTCTTTCCACCATGTCAAATGGCCTCTTAATTTCATGGCCATAATCAGCTGAGCTCATCTTGGTTAGATTGTTGTGAATGGAGGAATACTTGGAGTGGAGAAGGAAAAGATGCCAAGAAGATGTAGACCAGATATCAACAAATCAATCGTCCTTTCCCTGCCCCAGTGAGAAGTAACCCCTGACCATGTGTATAGCATCTGTTTATATCCTTGTCTGGGTTTTAAAATGTTTTCCTGATATCCCTGTCTTTTAAAAGTCACAAGAACTGAAATCCATGCATAAGGAAAGCCTGGTTTTCATCTGTGATTACAAGTTTTGTGAGGTGTCACATCAGTTTTTACAGGTCTGTCCCTTTATGTAGGCCACTCGCTGTATGGAAGTTCTCTGCAATGGAGTTAGAAATGTGTATAGATGAAACTATCAAGTATATGTTAAGGAAATATTATGGTGTCTGTTCTGAGAAGGCTTGCATTGATGGAAGTCTTCCAAGAATGTTTAACAAAATTAATTGCATGGCATCTCTCTTAAGCTGTAGAAGTCGATGGGAAAAAATGTGCATTGCTTTGCAGAAATTTACCTCACTGTCATCTTTTCAAAAGAGCTTTTATTTTAACACCTAAGGCAAATGGCCAATTATTTAATGACCACCTTTACTTATAGAGGTAGAGGTCCTAGACTGTGCTCTGCATTTTGTTTTTCTCGTTGTGTTGCATCGGGTTCAAGCCCACTACACAAACATCTAAGGAAACACTCTGGGGGGGTGGTGCAGGCACTCCGGAGAATGCAGACATATCACAAGCACCAGAGTTAGGGAGACTACACACATACGCACGCGCGCACACACACACACACACACACACACACACACACACACACACACACACACCACAGCCAGCAGCAGCCCTTAACTACACAGCACTACATCATCTGATCGAAAGTCTGAGTGCCAGAGCACAAGTCCTCAAAAGGAGGTATTGATATAGGCTGGAGTGATTAAACAAACTATTTTTTTTTTATATTATGACAAAAACGTTTCTTTAGGAAGGTTAATTTGATGGGGGCTGTACAGAGTGGATTAGAGTGAGAGACATGATAGGCAGATAGAATGCTCTCTATTTTTAGAGGTTAAGTGGCATGTCCAAAATGCCCTAGCACAGCAGAATGGAAACTTTGCGTTTTCTGCTGCTCAGATCCTATCTTTCTTTAAATGATTCTCTCCAACCTTGAACACACGCAGAGATGCATACACATTCAAACAGTGACTTGATGATGAAGGCTCATCTTCATTGAAGGTATCACCTTTTTGTTTTTTATTAACTGAACGATGGTACTAGTTCCTTTCCACCACATTCCTGTAACTCCTTGGAAACCGGTATCCCCATTGGTTAGTCTCTACTGATCCCAACTGAGGAAAACTCATCCCAAAACCAAGTGGAATCAGCAGCACTGAAGTGACCTTATTTTGATTACAGAGAGGACAGTAAGGTGCTTCTCTCCATCGCACGCTAAAAGCTCCTACAGTTACTAAAATGCCCAGTGAGAAAGGCCACCTCAGTGGGTTCTGAAAGAGCATCTGTTTCCTACTTGATGCATTTTGTTGTGGGAGTCATGAGTGAAAGGTAGGGTTTGAGGAATCATGAAAGAAGGAAGTCACTGGTTCATATAAGACAGATCTTAAAGCTTGATCAGCGGAGAAATCTACAGAATACCTTAGAATGGTTCCCTTATCCTGAATTACCAGCTAGGACCTTAGCAGGCTCTGTGGACTTAACTAGGCCCTCGGCTTTGCTATGACAGCTTTTACAGTTTTTACAAGGTTAGTTTTACTCCTTAATTTTTGAAAACCCAGAGGAAAAAAATGTTCATTGCTTTAGACCCCAGGAAGATTAATGTATATGTCTGGTTATCAGCCATATCAAAGAAACCATGGTCTCTGGCCCTGTACATGTCTTTTCTAGTTCAAGTAATTGGAGCAACTTGGCATTCCACTGCTCTGGTTGGGCTCCCTCTTGGGGTTGACACCAATCAGTGGTTGCTGCCCCCTTCACATGTTGCTGTGGGAATGCCAGTAAAGCTCTGAGCAAAGCAGGGAGCTGTGGAGAAGCAGGCTGTGAGGCCCTGAATGGAATGAGGGGTAACCAGGGTTCAGGAGCCAGGTTTCCCCAGAGAGAGACAAAAAGAAAGCAAACAAAAGGAAGAGACAGGTCTAAACAGGCTCCCCAGACAGGGCCCCCGTGCTGTAAGAACAGAGCCTTAAACTTCACAAAGCTCAGGAAGGGAGGGGAGCCAGGGGTTAAACACAGCCTTTGCAAGTCAGTTGAAGAATGATTAACTGAGCACACATGGAAAAGCCACACGTGTTCATATAGAGCAACGTTTGTTATTCTTAAAACACGCGCAGACACTCCATGAATTTAGAAACGTACCTAAAGCTGTACATCCACAGAGATATTAATATTGATCCCCAGAAACCCCAAGGGGACCACCCCTAAGAAACAGACTCAGAGAGGCTCAGCAGCGCAGAAATACCGGGAGTCCCACCATGCCTAACAGAGGGCAGGGTTTTGAGGCATGTGACAGAGCTTAATGCCTGATGAATCCAGTCCTGGGACCTGGGGCCAAGGTTCCAATGACTGGCACCACAGTAAGACACACGAATCTCTCTTTGAGTTTACCTTCCAAATCAAGCCCAAGCCTAGCTCTAGCTAAGAGCAGGATGGAAGCCAGTCTCCTCCGGCCCGTGTGAAATGAGGAGCCGGGCTTGAAGGCCTCCCAGGTCCCTTGGAGGAAGCAGAGCAGGCGCTGTAGCAGAGCCCCTGCCCCCTCGTCTCCCCCAGGCTCATCGACAGCCTAATGACAAGCCGCCCCCAGGCCGCAGTGTTCCAGATCGCTGAGGGGAAGCTCATCGCCCACCCGGGAGTGGCACGGGCTCCTCGCGGGGTCCCCAGAAGCCCCCGCTCCCCGAGGGCCCCGAGCCAGCACCCACTCCCACACCCAGCCCGCCCCAGGCGCCCGGGGGCCGGATCTCCCAGGGGACCGCTCGGCTCGCTTCGCAAGGCTGCCTCCCAGGGGAGGAGGACCGACCCGGAGGAGACACACAACTTCCTCTGCAGCCAGAGGGGGAGGCCCGGGGAGGCCCTGAACCGCCGACGCGCCACCCCACCGCGTTCACGGCCCAAACCGAGGGGCCGCCGGCCCTCAGCGATGGGAGAAGCCAGTCGGGAAGAAGCAAAGAGGGAAACAAACACAACCTGGGAACTTTGGACCAGCTTCCAAACTGAAAGTCCTCAAACATACCTTGGCCGCCCCCTCGCAAAAAAAGCATTTGCCTCATGAGAAAACCTAGGCGCTTAGACTGCAGGATGGCCGAGCCAGAGCACCTCGGGGGATCGTGTCGTCCAACCATTTCATCTTACGTATGGGGGTCCATAGTGAGGAAGAGACTTAAGCTCCAAGGAGTTTTCCCTGATTATGAAGGCCAGGGGTGTGTGTACTGAACCATGGAACTTGTGAGCAGGAATGCCTTTACCCCAGTGACCAGATATCCTTCCCATTTCCCAGGGATTCACAGGTACCCAGAACAGGGTAGGGGAAATGTCCCATTTTGGTAGTACAAGAAAGTACAGTGGTTGAGAGCACAGGTTTTGGAGCCAGATAAGCCCATCTTTTAAGATCTGGCTTTATCAATTACTAGATGTGTGGTCTTTACCCAGTGGTTCTCAACCAGGGGCAGTCTTGCCCCCCAGGGAACATTTGGCCAGGTACGGAAACATTTTTGGTTGCCATAATTGGTGGGGTGCTGCTGGCATCTAATCAGTAGAGGACGGTGATGCTGGTAAACATCCTACAATGCACAGGACAGTCCCTCACAACATGGAATTATCTGGTCCAACATGTCAATAGTGTCAAGATTGAGAAATCCTGTGTTAGGCAAATGACTTAACCATTCTAAGCTTTAGTTTCTTCATCTGTGACCTGGAGTAATAGTACCTATCTCACAGGGTTGTTATAATATATAGACTAAAACATCTAAAGCCATTAGCATTATTAGCTATTAGTTCCCCAAACCCTCCATTAACTCCACCTTCTCTTATAGCTACTGCCCTGTATCTCTGTTCCTCTTACAGCATAACTCATTGAAATAGTTGTTTATACTCAAAATCTCCACTTTTCACATTCTCTCTCGAACCTACTCTAATCAGGCTTTCTTTGCCACCACTCCTTTCTTATAAATGTCACCCGTGACATCCACTTGGTTAATTACAACGACCGTGTCTCAGTCTTCATCTTACCTGATCTGCCATCAGCATTTGAAATGGCTTTTCACTCCCTCTGTCTTGAAGAAGTTTCTTTGCTTGGCTTCCAGGACACCACTCCTTTGATTCTCCTCCTACCTCAATGTAGAAAGCTTTGCTCCAAGAGGAGAGGGACTTGGTCTGATTTGTTCTGTTTTGTTGAATGAATAAAGTAATGAATAATATTTACTGTGAGGATTAAATGAGATCATGTACGTAAAGTGATTAACACACATCAAGCACTTAATAACTGGTCACTGTTACCAGTACTACTACAACTATTACCACTGATGTTATTGCTATTATTATCCTTCTCCCCTACTGGGCTATGAGCCTCGAGCATGGATTAACGTTTAGCTTTATTCAATAGCAGGGTATATATCCAAATCTGGATATATATCCAGAAAACGGTTTGCTATGTACGAGAGTACTTGACGAGGGCACGAGCCTAGAGCAGGGCCTTAGAGGAGAAATAGGTTTGGAAGAGCTTGACTGGTGGTGGGTGTGGGTGACTAGAGTCTCATGGGAACAGGCATCCAGAGGGGAGTCGCATCTTAGCCATTTCCACTCCCCTCTTCCTAAATGACGAGACCATAAAAGGTAGGGAGTAGCAGTTCTCACCCATTAATCATCTCAATTCCTCCTCTCCCAGGTATGTACAAATTTGCAAGTGGCCTTATATTAGCCTGAGAATTTGGCTCCTGAGGGATAGCCGTCAGAAAAAGTACATAACCCAAATTTTAGTAGAACGCTTGTGAACACTCAAAACATCTATTAAGTGTTGCTGATCATCGTAATAACGTAATTTGTCAGCATTTTAGTGAAAATGGGGTAATAACCAAATAGGCTCTTTGAACCAAGATTCTCTTTTCCATTAAAAATGGAATGTCTAGTTTTTATAATATATATAATATATATGTAATATAATATTTTATAATATTCATGCCATTAGCTACTGCCAACCGTGGCATTAAGTAATGACTAGCCTTTCCTTTCTTTCCTTCACCACCTACTCCAAGCAAAATGTCCGTAGCTTGGACCCTAAGAAATGCTATTAAATAAAACCCATAGGTTTTCAGTCCCTGACCATCTAAAATCTACACTCCTGCTCACTTGCATTATAGCCCATGCGCAGTAACCAACCTGCTTTACAGATGGCTCAGCCTATCTGTAACTTGCCAGATGGGACCTGGCCGAGTGCAGAGAAAAATTGTAACCTGCCAAAGACTTTTTTTTTTTTTTTTTTAATCCACAAAACTCTAACCATTGACTTCAAAAGGAACTATGTTAATACAACTTTATTTTCAAATCAGCATTAACTTTCTTTGGGTTTGAACTTGCCATCAACTCAAAGATCTTCTGAAAATTAACGTAGTTGCTAAATTTTCTAAACCTTTTCAACAGTCTTGTTTTCTAAGCCTTCCGGTAGGTGCTGAACAAATACACACGTGACATGCAAGTGACATAAAGGCCACCATGATTTTCCAGCTGGCTGTGCTGTTGGTGACTTCTGGCAGTTCTACTATTATTGGTCAAAGATCCTCCAACATCCATCTGGGCCCACAGATAGCCAAGGCTCCTGAAAGAAGTGTTGATAGAGCCCAAGGGGGGAAGTTGTAATTCATTCTGGAAAGGTGACCCAGCTGCCCGAGTCCCCCGAGCCCTCTATGGATGCCAAATGAGCTCCTAGCCTGGTAATCCCATCTGTGATCTAAATGTGTCCAGAAACCACCCACTCGTCTCCTCATGTCAACTAATGTGCTCACAGAGACATATTTTTCCCACTAAGATATAGGCATTGCTTTCAGAGCTGTCGGAGAAAATGATTGTCATCTTTTTCATGGCCGCCGTCATAAAAGTGATAACACATAACAACGAGATAATAATAGTTGTCACCACTTATAAAGTATTTACTATGTGCCAGGCATTGTACTAGGTATTTTATGTATGTTGTCTCAATATTTTAATGAGATATAAACATCATACCAGAAAGCTAACCCTTGGAAAGAGTACAATTCAGTGGTTTTTAGTGCATTCACCAGGCTGCCCAAACCCATCACAACTATCTACTTCCATTCCCTTTCATCACCCTGTCTCATTTAATTTTCACAGTAGCCTTGGGGAGTAAGTATTTCTTTTAAATCCCGTGTTACAAATGAGAAAACAAAGATTTAGTGAGGTTAAGTGATTTACCAAGTTCCCACAGCATGTAAGAACGGAGGGTTCTTTCATGTGGAACTGAGAGTCAAAGGCAGATCTCTCTGGGCCCGAAACCCATACATCTCTTTCTATCCCCTTGATGGTCCTTTATTTGTACCATGTTCCATTATCGGTTCCACCAACAGGGACACCAAAGGGAAAAGTCGTAACTTTCTTATTTCTCTCTTCCACTTCTTGCTCTCCTCTCCTTTATCCCTCGTGGGATTAATGGCCCTAGCAACCGCCCTCCTCCTGCCCACACCGCCTTCATATACATACTAATATACAGCACACAGTCGCCCTGTCAAAATCTCTTCTCAGCTAGTGACTTACTTGACTTTGCACTGAAGGTCTAAAAGCCTTATAAAACTTTAATTTGTTATACTCTCTTAGGCCTACTTTTGTTTGACAGTAAGCCATCATTTAGCATAGTGATAAGAGCAAAACTTTCATTTTTTATCTTTTGGCTGCGTTGGGTCTTCATTGCTGCGTGCGGGCTTTCTCTGGTTGCGGCGAGCGGGGGCTCCTCTCCATTGCGCGGGAGCTTCTCATTGCGGTGGCTTCTCGTTGCGGTGGCTTCTCGTTGCGGAGCACAGGCTCTAGGCACGCGGGCTTCAGTAGTCGTGGCATGGGGGCTCAGTAATTGTGGCCCGCGGCCTCTAGAGTGCAGGCTCAGTAGCCGTGGCACACGGGCTTAGTTGCTCCGCGGCATGCGGGATCTTCCCGGACCAGGGCTCGAACCCGTGTTCCCCTCATTGGCAGGCAGATTCTTAACCACCGCGCCACCAGGGAAGCCCTGAAGAAAACTTTTGACCTCAAGCTTAGATTTTAAGTTCCAGTCTGGTTCCCCCATGCTAAATGTGTTCCTCTGGGCAGTTCACCCCTGTGAGCATCAGTTTCCTCAGCTGTAAAATGCAAATAATAATAATAATACATGCGGGACTTCCCTGGTGGTCCAGTGATTAAGACTCCACACTTCCAATGCAGGGGGCGCGGGTTCAATCCCTGGTTGGGGAACTAAGATCCCACATGCCACGTGGAGTGGCCAAAAAATAATAATGGTACACACGCATCACAGGCCTGCTATGAGGGCTAAATGGCATATACATGCTAAATGTATAACGCAATGCCTTGAAACAGAGTACATGCTCAGTAAATGGCAGTAGTTATTTTGGTGGCTTCAGTGAATGGGTAGAATGAGGAATTATAGAGCACACATTAAGATATATGGCCTAGAATCTCTCTAGACTGCAGGCTCACAGGGCAAACATTGATTTTAAAAAAGCATTTATTATGCAAAGAAATGAATGATAGTTTGCCAGGTAGTATACCAATCAAGTTAAATAGCTTCTGCAAACTCTTGCCAGGTTAATCAACTAAAAGCATAAAGATCCCTTCTGGCATTAAATCTCTGGTTGCTTTCCTCACAGCAGGCACAGCATTTCCCTCTTTAAGAAACTACACTGATTCCCTGTTGTCATCAAAAAGCAAAACTTGACTTGGAAGATATTGAGCACAGCCAGGAGTGGCACAGTGTCCAGTTGGGTCTGACCTGCCTGAGGAGATCAAGTAGTCCTGGCAGACCCGTGTGGTTGGATAGAGGTCAAAGGCCCAAATATAGCTCAGAGTATAACCCATGGGCTATTTTAGAGTTAGCAGGTTAAGATGAGAATCTGGAATACAGATTTCAAGCAGGGTTATCAGGTTAGGCTTTAAGTCAATTTCAACATCCAATCCAAACAGGAGCAGGGTGAACAGTCAGCAAAGGTCCAAAGCGCAGGATGCCCCGACACAATCCAGGAGCAAATACCAGAGACCCAAACTTGACCCATGATCATAGTTGCCATTATTTATTTACCATATAAACAGACACTTTGCTAAGGGCTTTACTGTGTATTCATTATCTCATTTAATTCTTACCACTATCTTATAAGGGTAAGTAGCATTATCTTATAAGGGTAAGTAGCATTATCTTCCCCATTTTATTTTATTTTATTTATTTATTTTTTTGTGGTATGCGGGCCTCCCTCTGCTGCGGCCTCTCCCG
>NC_041234.1:83491741-83504522 GCF_002837175.3 Physeter macrocephalus | reverse complement strand
ACGGGCCCAGCCGCCCCGCGGCATGTGGGATCCTCCCGGACCGGGGCGCGAACCCGGTTCCCCTGCATCGGCAGGCGGACGCGCAACCACTGCGCCACCAGGGAAGCCCCCCCATTTTAAAAGTTAAGGAAACAAAGGATCATAGTGCTGGAAAGTGGTAAAGCTGGGATTAAATCCCAGATCTGTCCAACATACATGCCCTCAACCACCGCATCATATGAATGCCTCCCAAAACACTATAGTACTGCTGGTAACCAGAGGCCACACACTTGGAGACTTAGGCACAAGGAGAAAATGATCCTAGCGATAAAGCTGACTTGCTGCTTAGCCAGAGAATTATTGAAGTTGGGGTCATGGTTCTTTCTACTTTGGGGTAGGAGGAGTATGCTGAGAGTCTGAGGTGGGGCTGAGAGTATCAGTATCAGAGACGTTGTCTTGACTGCCTCATATATTCTAATTTTCAGTGGTCACAAATAGAATAATAGCTCCTATCACTCTACCTTTAAATTTCTTATCTGCTTCCCTTGATCTATAAAGAAAATATGATAAGCAGGAGGAGGTGGCTCTTTGTCCCCTAAAGAGCTCTGTAGCCTTCTGGTAAATTAAATGACAACAGTTCTTCTAAGAGGTGGCCCCATTTTGCAAGGATGGAGTCTGGGTGCTACAGAAATAGGCTCAGGAGGAAAGCGTTGAAGAGTGTGCTAGATGGGTGGCCTCTGTTGGAAACCACCTTGCTCTTTGTGGAGGGTGGAGATAATGCTGTGAGCTACCTCTGAATGTTTTCTTCCCTCTAGTGGTCAGTGGAAGGAGGAAAGAACGGTGGTATAAGCGGTGCCCACTTTTTACTGTAAATGCAATCCTGGAAATAACATCCAAAGAAGATTACTTCCTTAAAGAATAATGTTATAATTGGAGCTATGTTTCAAACCAAGGACACTATATCAAATAAATTTAAAATATGACCAACAATTTGTCATATTAGCAAAGATACACTTAGAGTAGGACTATAATAATTCTAAATAATAAAATTAAGGCTTGTGCCTTATAATGGACACAGGTACAGTCTACATAATGATTATAAAAGGGATCCCTGCTGTATCATTCTTTTTTCATCTGATTATAAAATGCCACCTAAAATAAACAATACAATATACATTGACTAAACTTTTTATTAACAAGTTTTTCACCTTCTTAGATATTAACTTTAAAGTGCTTTCCAAAGTAATCTAAGTTCTTTCCACAGAGCCATGTATA
This sequence comes from Physeter macrocephalus, assembly GCF_002837175.3. Taxonomy (NCBI): domain Eukaryota; kingdom Metazoa; phylum Chordata; class Mammalia; order Artiodactyla; family Physeteridae; genus Physeter; species Physeter macrocephalus. Next base: position 83,503,268 of record NC_041234.1, on the reverse strand, counting down.
AAATGAAGTTCCACAATCACCCAGATACTGTTCAAACAATTTCCAAATGTGTCTACCAAATTAACGCTGCCAATTTCCCTTCCGAATTAATCCTCTCTGCATTTTGGCAATGTGTATCAATGGCCTTAAAAATGTTCACAGCCTTTGACACAGTAATTCCATTCTTACAAATGTAATTGAAGGAAATAAAGCAGTACAGAAAGATTTATGAATGAAGATATTTGTCAGAGCCCTATTTATAACAGTAAAAAGTGGAAAAAGCCTAAATGTCATGCAGTAGGGGAATGGTTAAGTAAAGAAATATGGTATATCCCTTGCAGTGGAATAATGTAGTCGATGATAAGATATCTCTTTGAAGAATCTTTAATGACTTGGAAAAATGCTTATGATATAATGTTAAGTGGGAATTATGGGCAACAAGTATTTATACAGTATGATCTCAAGTTTGTAATGATGATAATTATAATATATATCTAACTGTGAAAAAAATACTGGAAGAACATACACCACGAAGTTAGCAGTGGTTATCACCAAGAGGTAGAATTGTGGGGGAAATTTTGGACAGGCAGAGGAAGAAGAGCCCACAAAGAAGACTGAGAAAGTATTCCTAAATAGGATGCTAATGAGATCTGAAGGAATGAGGAGATGATAGCTAGGTAGCAGAGCCAAGTAGGTGTTCTTGGGAAGAGGCCTGGATCTATTCTGTGAATGAGAGGGCAGACTCAAGTAGGGTGACCAATCATCCTGGTTTATCCAGGACTAAGGGGTTTCCCAAGATGTGGGAGTTGAAGTGTTAAAACTGGGAAATTTCTGTGCACACTGGGATGCATTAGTCACCCAGACTCAGCAAACTGAGGCTGGTAGATGGGTAGTGTCATGACCAAAGTCACACAGGAAGCAGAGCACTGGGCTGGGAATTCAAAGGGCTTAATTCTACTCCCTATTTTGCTGCCTCTTAGCAAGATACTTAATTTCAGTCTTAGTTATGGCTATAAACACTTACCTTGTTTGCTCACCAGCTTGTTCTGCAGACTAAATTCAATTATTCGCAAATACAAGGGATTATCAGTAATAATAAACGTGTACTAGGCACACGCTACATCGCTTTGGGGCATAATTCTAAGATTAGGGGAGTATTAATAATTCCAAATTTATAGAATGTTGAAGTCTTAGTGAGATTATATTTCTAAATAAATTAATACAATGCTTGTCTTCTAGTAAACACTCATTAAACATTAGCTCTGATGATTATATGCGACTGATTACATGTCTCAACTTGAAAAGACAGATATGAGAATCCCCTAAAAGTACTATCCATGATGAGATAGTACTTCGATTAACACTCCCATTTTACAGATGAGAAAATTGTGGCTCGGAGAGGTTAACTGCCTTGCCTAAGTGTATACAGTCAGTAAGTGCTAGCGCCATTTGTCCCTTGGTCCAGCACTCTTTTTCCACTTTATTAAATTGCCACCCAGTCAAAAGCCTTTTGGCTTTTTTTGAGAACATTGACAACGGTTTTTTTTCTTTTTACTGTAGACAGCCTTCTTCTTACGTACATCTTCAGTTTAGTCAAAGCCTACTCTTAGGCCAAATAGAAGATACCAGGGAACAATCCATGGGATATTTGTTAGCAAGCCTCAGAGAACTTCAAGATTCTTTAGTAAGGCTGTAAACCAATTACAGGGTCTGCAAGACACTTCTCATACAGTAAGGCTGAAAGTCAGTAGTGTTCTGGTAAATGTTTAGCCACTGGCTCTGGGAGAGGGAGTAGAGGGACCCTGATTTGTAGCATGTGCAGACATCATGTCGTAAATATTTCCACCAGGGCTGATTTCAAACTACCATTGTGATTGGCTTCTGTGAACCAATGCTAGCCAGTACAAGCCAAGGCAGGCCAGTTCCAACGCACCACTAAAAGCAGAATACCGACTTTGAATCGGTTGCTTTCCTGAGCGTATATAATAAACCCAGTGAGAATTCAAGTATGGGCATTATTCAAGGAGCTTGGTTGTAGTATGTCAAAAAGGGAGGGGGAAGGGAGTATAAGGTAATGGGTTAGGATACTCCAGCCGGTGAGACAATTTAAGGGAAGGCCCAGGGGAACAGAGGGAGCTTCTGGTTACTGCCTGCAAGTCCAGGTCTGGCCATTCATGAAACCTCTGAGTAAAGCCAAAACTAACACCTGTCATAGGAATGAGAGAAACTATTTCTTTTCCCTGCTTGTCAAGCTTTTCATTTTCCCACCAACTTTCTATTTTGAACATTTTCAAGCCTTCAGAAAAGTTACAAGAATAGAACAATGAGTGCCCATATAGCCTTCACCTAGATTTACCCATTCTTAATATTTTCCCACATCTACTTTATTACTCTATTTTTATGAACTATTTGAGAGGTATTTGCAGATATCTTGACTCTTCACCCCTAAATACTTGAGTAAGGGTCTCCTAAGAACAAGGGCACTATCCTATATAGCTACAATATAGTCATCACACTCAGGAAATACAACTCTGATACCACAGACAGGTATAAAGTCTATATTCACACTTCCCCAATTGTCTCAGTAATGTCCTTATAGCTTTTTTTTTTGATGCAATAAAATATTATGAATTGCATTTAATTGTCAGTATCTTTGGTCTCCTTGAATCTAGAACCGCACACCCCACTTTTTTTTTCTTTTGTCTTTTATGTCATCAACATTTTTTAGGAGTCCAGGCCAGATGTTTTGCAGAATGTCTCTCAATTTGATTCCTCTGATTATTTCTCATGAATACATTGAGCTTAAACTTTTTGGTTTTCCATAATGTTATATCCTTCTCAGTGCCTCACAACAGGAAGAACATGTCATTTTTACCATTATTGATAATGGTAAATTCAATCATTTGGTTAGGGTGGTATCCAACATATTTCTCCATTGCACTGATACTGGTAAAGTTTTGAGGTTATGTGAATATCCTGTTCCAGGAGAAGCTTCTTTATGCCACAAGTATAAATTACCTTATTACTGAAAATATAAATTACATGGTTCACTGCAGAACCATGGGTTGAAAAGGCATTATCCCTAATTAAAAGAAAAAAAAAATAGAAGATGAGATTTATTTTTTAAAAAAAAGCTGGCACTAAGCCTCTTAGCCAAATTCATGAGCTAGTCACATGACAAGAGATCTTATCTAAATAAGGGGTTCCTTATCTAAATTGTGACCTGCTGCTGGAAGCGTATGTCCCAGTCTATACATATATGTATCCCTAGAATATAGCCTAGTGCCTAGGCTACCATAGGCGTTCAGGGAAAGTTTATGGAATAAATGTCTCTCCAATTGTACTGTCTCCATGAATGAGAAATTAATCATACTAAGTAAAAAAATGTACTTTATTTTGTCAACTGGCACCAGCTGGAATTGATTTGGCTGCTTAAGCACCACTCTTCTCATGGGAAATGACAGAACTTTCAGTTTTCATCCAGGTATTTGACCTTACTCAGGCGCTATTCAAGTCTCTGGTTATTCTAAAAATCTTAGCTTCTCTATATTAAAGTCAGAAACTGCTCTAAATAAATCAAGGATCAGCCCTGTATTTGTTAGGATTAGACTTGGCCGCAAATCACAGAAAACCCAAAATAACAGTGGGTTAAACAATACAGTCATTTATTTCTCTCTGATGTAAAAGTCCCTAGTTCTGGCCAAGATGGAGTAACAGGGACTGGATTTACCCTCCTGCCTGAAACAAGTGAAAAACCAGACAAAATGAAAACAATAGTCTTCAGACATCGGACACCAGGCAAGAAACAACAGTGATCTCTGAGAGACGGGACACAAACAAGGTGAGCCCTATGATTGCCCCAGCTTACTGCCGGGAAAGAGTTTCCAGTCAGTGATACAGGGAGAGGGAATCCAGGCAGGGCCAGGTGGATGAGGATATGGAACCGGGAGTTGGGAAAACCAGGGCAGCTAGAATTTGCAGGACGAGGTACCGGAGAAGAGAAAGCTGTACAGAAAAAGAACTCTGGAGATTTGCAGAGTCCCCCTTGACTCTTCAGCTGAATACTGATCAACACATGTATATGAGACTAGGAAAAGGACCACCCAAAAGGAACAGATATCATCACACAGGACTAGAAATAGTGCCTGTTCCTTCCAGCCAGAGTGGAAAATCTCATAATTCAGAGTATCAGAGTTCTCAAAAGGGTCTTGCCTCAGTAGTGGTGCCAAATTAGCCCTAAACTGAAGGCTGCTCTAGACCTGCCTAATGAAGTTTAAAAAAGAGCCTTGAAAGGATCAAACTGTTTCCAAGTAACTTAACTGTGTTCCAGAACAAAGCCTAAGACTATAGAAATACAAAATATCCAGCATCCAACAAGATAAAATTCACATCTGACATCCAATCAAAAACTTCCAGGTGGGCTTCCCTGGTGGCGCAGTGGTTGGGAGTCCGCCTGCTGATGCAGGGGACACGGGTTCGTGCCCCGGTCCGGGAGGATCCCACATGCCGCGGAGCGGCTGGGCCCGTGAGCCATGGCCGCTGGGCCTGCGCGTCCGGAGCCTGTGCTCTGCAATGGGAGGGGCCACAGCAGTGAGAGGCCCGTGTACCTCAAAAAAAAAAAAGGAAGGAAAATATAACCCATAATAAGGAGAGAAATAAATTAAAACTGACACAGAAATAACACAGATAATGAGACTGGTATACAAAGACTTTTAAACAGTTATTATAACTATTTTCCATATGTTCAAGAAGCTACAGGAAGGATTAAGCATGTTAAATAAAGATATGGAAGACGTTAAAAAGACCAAAATAGAACTTCTAGAGATGAAAGATTCAATGTCTGAGATGATGTAAAAGTCCATATAGGTAGTTGAGGGCTTGTATGGCATCTCCACGATCCCTAGGGACCCAGGCTCCTTCTGTCTTGATGCTCTCCCATTCTCAACATATGGTTTCCAATTTATGATCCAAAATGGCTGCTCTAGCTCCAGCCATCATATCTGCATGCCAACCAGCAGGTTTGGAGACTAGGGGAAAATAGTATGCCCCTCCATTTAAAGACACTTAGAAATCACATGACATCACTTTCCCTTGCATCCAGTTGGTCAGAATATAGTTTCAGGGTCATACTCATCTGAAAGTAAGATCAAGAATTGTAGTCTTTATTCTGGGTGGCTATGTGCCCAGTTAAAATGTCAGAGTTTTACTACTTAGTGAAGAATGGGAGAACCAAAATAGGGGGACAAATAGCCACCACTTTTCAAGTTCAGACTCCTATCAGTGCAGGAGAGGTCCTGATCCAGTTTGAATAACATTATGATTCCTGGCTTAAAAACAATCTGAATAAGACACACCTCAGTGTTTTTCACACTCAAAAATTTAAAATCTGATTAATTTGGTTTGAGGTTGTTTGACTTCCAGCCCCCATACCTCCATATAATTTTGAGTTTATATCAAACTGCCAGAGTTGCTCCATTTCCCCAATCAGTGACACCAAGCTAAAGGTGGAGTTTAACATTTTGTTTGACTTATGCCTGTGTTTATCCTGGCCAAGAAAGTGGGGTCATTCAATGTGTTTATGCCCTAGTCCTGAAACAGCTCACTTTCTTTCTTTCCTAATAAAGTCACTAACACCTGCAGCTGAAACTAACTTTCACAGGGGCATCCATATTGCATGCCCTGGAACCTCAGGGCCTTCTTCCTGATGGAGGAAATTTTAGCACCTGATAGATGCAATCTGTTATTTGCAAGAGATGGTAGGTGGGCATGCAATTGATCTGTTTTTGTCAGGAAAGAAGCTATTGCTGAAAAATGGCAGTTCTTTCAAGGTGCCATACAAACCAAGTATATGACTGGCTCACTGAGTCTTCCCATAGAGCATTTTGCCCTAGCTCTGTGTGCTGTCTTGAGCAGCTCAGACCAAAAAATCTACAAGAAGTCAGGCCTGGGTGCTCTCCAGTTAGTAATGTTTTAATAACCTTCTGCTCAGACATTGCAGTAGAATATTTCCACTTTCTCCCCAAAAAGCTCTCTCCTCCTGTAATCACACTGCTTCTCTATTATTAGCCTCACCACCATCATTATTCTTTACACCAAATAATAGTGATTTTTGAAGTATAACATACATAGGAGTTTCATATAGCAAACTAACAACCTAAAGAAATGCGTTGGGGGAAGGAGTTGAGATAGAACCTACAGTGCTGATTTGGACTCCAGACTGTGACCTCAGGGGAAGACTCTTTCCTTGTTATGGAACCAGATTGGGGTCCACTCTCCTGCATGCAGTAAAGCCAATCTACTGACACCAGGTTGTGGTGACAGAAAGTACAGTGTTTATTGCAGGGTGCCAAGCAAGAAGAATGGGCAGCTCATGCTCAGAAGACCCGAATTCCCTGATGCCTTTCAGGGAGGGGTTTTTAAAGGCAGTGTGAGGGAGGGAGCTGCAGGGTGCGTGATCAGCTCATGCATAATTCTCCGATTGGTTGGCATCAAGGTTAAGTTTCGAGCATCACCAATCTTCTGGTTTCAACCAGTCTGGAGTCTACATGCTTGTGGTCAGCAGTTTTCATCTGGTGGGGGTCTGCTGCCTGTAAAAACAATGTAGGAATGTGTGTCAGGCCTGTATCTCCATCTTTCAGGGAACTAGGAGTTCAGTGATTCTGCGATGTGGTGGATTTGTCGTCTAAATTGTTACCAGTTTCCTGGCCCAACAAGTAGTCTTTGTTTATACATCTTCACATTTCCTAATCATTAACTCTTGAGCCAGCCTTTCGAGACTCAGGGGAGGCCTCGGAGACTAAAGCAAAACCCTTTTACTTCAAAGGACAGGGACACAGGGGCTTGTATGTGGTTTCGATACCCCCTTTTGTTTGATACTCCTCAATCTTGAGGGAAACAAGTTCAGAACAAGAAAGAGAATACAATTTTGGACAGAGAGGTTAATCATAAACTCAGCAGAGGAACTTGGCTTTAGGGAAACTCGGTTTCAATCCCCACTCCTATTTCAACCTTCCCCAAATCTTTGAGAGAACGGGACAGCCACCACTCTGGCTACTCTTGGGCTCTCCCACTGTGAACCTGTCCACAGAAGTCACGATGGAGTAGATTCAGGAAACACACTCATTGACTTGCTGTGCCCTATCTAATGTGGTTTCCCATTGGACATCCAGTAGACCCAGAGCATACCATCTAGGCCAATTGGAAAGAGATGGTTTTTGACTTAATAAAATGCTGTTTGTCAGGTGCAATTTTGTTTTCAGTAAGACCTTGAAGTTTGGATAAAATGAAGAGTAGGGATGGAGAGTTAATGTAAAGGGAAGATAACTCATGAGACTGGGTGTCTTTTTTCACCCAATAAGAAATGGACATTAACAACTTAAGTTGTTTTCCAGGTGAAGGTGAGAAGGAAACCTCTGTTAGGCATGGAGGTGTATTTGAAGCTTGATGCTATATGAGCTACAAAAACTAGAACTTTGTTCCATTTATTCTAACTAACCCCTCACTGACCATGCTGTCAAAAGATTGGGGTGAATGCTTGAACTGTCAATGACTATTAACACTAAAAATTGCAAACATTTGCTAGCTGAGCGCCTGTCTTCCTGACCCCTCTTTTTTTTATTGATTTGCAAAACATAACATTCTTTGAACTGGTTGACTCCAGATCTGTGAAGTGTTTTGGATCCAAACAGTTAATTGCCACAAACGAGGCAAATCAAAGAGGATTTTCTTCGGTCTTTGAGAAAAAAAGGTGTTGAGAGTTTCACCCAATAATATACAAAAGGACAATTCAGCTTTAGGTCTTTGTGTCTTTCTTTTCAGTGGATTAAACCTAAAGCACAAGAGCTATCTGCCCTCCACCAGTCAGGCAGGGCAATAGAGTAGTATTAGCAAATCAATAAATATAATACTAAACCTACTGAATGTGTTACAATTCTCTCTGCCTCTGTATTTTGGGCTTCCTCATCTTGCTCACATTTCTCAAGTGTGGCCCTTCTTCAGATGTCATTTTATATAACCACAACATATTTTCAAACAGCAAATTAGCATCCAACAATCTTCCTCCCCCAGCACCCTCTATTAAAGAGGCTCTACCTTCCTCCCAAGACCTCTTTTTTCTTGGGAGCCCATGTCTAATACATTCTTGTCACTTTTTATGCCCTTGTCGTGGTAGACTTTAAAGGCTTTTTAAAGTGTTCCTGTTATAAAGCACTGTGTCCTGCCCTTACCTGTAATCAAGGATGTCAGATCCCACAATTGTCCATTTTTAGCTACTGGAGAGAATAAGAATGAGAGACTTTGAGGCTCACTTCCCCCTCGAAACTTCAGAGAGCCACTCTACGGACAAAAGAGGTTGTTCACCTTAAGGTACAGACACCCCAGAGCAAACATTCTCTTTGAACCAACAGGTACATAACAAGTGTTTACTGAACACCTGTTCTGTGTACAACATTGAGCTAGGTACCAGAGTAGAAATAAGATGGTCATAGCATGGTCCCCATCTTGGATGATATTCTATTTTCAGCTTGGGGAAGGGAAATATATTATAAAACCTAAGAGTAGAGTGTCCAGCTTATGAACCATCAAATGTTAGGGCTGGAGAGAACCTTTAGTTATCACCTAGTACAACCATGTTTTCAAACTGTGGATCCTCAAGCCCTAAGATTCAGCAAAGTGCCTCAAAGGCTGCCTCTCTGCCCTTCTTGCCTCTATCCCTTTCAACCAGTGACACTGCTTTGAACTTCTGTAAGATGTTGTTTGTATAACTAAAGCTCCATAGCTTTTGAAAATTTACAAGCCATAAATCTAGTCCAACCCTCTCGTGTTACAGGTGAGGAAACAGAGCCCCAGAAAGTGAAGGGAATTTGCTTGTGGCTCCATGGCCAGTTAGAAGCTGCAACCCTCAGTTTTCTGATTCCTGTGATCTACTTCCCCATGTCACCTAGCAGCCTAGCAGCAGACATTTCCAAAATATCAGCGTGGCCTGCCATCTTACGAAGAGTCACTTGTCTCAGGAGCAGGAGGAAGTTGCTTTGGGGTATCCTGAGCCAAGTGCTTAGCCTGAGTTATTCCACGGTATCAGAGAAAGGAGAGATCAGTGAGAGATATTGTTCAGCCTCCCATTTTGCTTCCCCCAAGTGGGTGCTCATCCTTCACAAAGCAATAAGACTACCTAGCTGGTAGAATTGTGAGGATTAATTGAGATCATGCATGCAAAGAGTCTGCATATAATAGGTGCTAAATAAATGGTAAATCTTCATCATATAGCTATTTCTTTGGAATATAAAGTGGTATCTTTCAGTGATGTGACTCCCAATTATTATATAGGCAAAGAAAATGAGGATTTGTGAATCAGAATCCAAGTCCAGGGTGAGCTAAACTGGTTTACCAGATGGATGCCAATTTCATATATTATTTGGTGGAGTCAAGGCACATCCTTCACTTCCCAGGAAGCCTGGCAGGGTTTGGCAATCCTAGTGTGTCCAACTGTGCCAGGACAGAGAGCTAAATAGAGGGTGTGGTACTAGGTTTCTTTAAAGCACAGGTCTGGAAAATACTATGCTTTGCATCTCATAATTGAGCTGGCATAAATGGAGAAGAAAATTGTCAAAAAGGATGTTTGTTTTTCTTGGATGAATTCAATCCTCAAAAAACAATCACAAATGAAATGTCCTCACTTGCAATTAACATACTCATACATCACTGCATAGAGACCTAAATAGGAAGAACCCTCTGTTTTGGAGACATGGGCTGGGAAGTGTCATTGATGGCATTGCCTGGTTTCGTGGAGCATTTGCTTTCTGTTTAGTTTCTGTGACTTTGGCTGGGGAATTTTCCAAGGCAAAGGTTACATTTTGGACTTGAAGGTCAAAGCTCCACTCATTTGAACCACCATCCTACTATCAGTCCCACATAGTTGATTTCTTTCTGAAGACATATGTGGTTTCCTTTGGGTTGCTGACTTAGATATTTCAATTCCAGTGTTCCCACTCTGCTATTTCTCCTTGGATTATGGATAAAAGCCCCTCTTCTCCTACTTGCTTTATCTCTTCTGAGCTGTGGTCCTGACTTATTAAAGGTTAAGCAATTTACCCCAGATTTCTTGGCTAGAGAGTAGCAAGAGCCAGGAGTGGAACCTAGGCAATACGACCTTAGAGTTTAGGAGCTTAACCCCTATGCTCTATTGCTCAGGGATTCCAAAATCAAGAGGAAGCACCTCAAGGCTGGTGGAGTCAAGGGTGAGTTTGCAGAGAAAATAACCATGGGCTTTGAGGGATAGATTTTTGACAGAACGAAGCATTGAAATAATATGAGTGTGCCATACAGGTAGAAAAGCACAGGGTAAAATGTGGGCCAGGGTAGATCATTTGGCTATAATATGGGGTCATTTGAAGGCTGTATTGGAAGATGATTCCTTAAACAGAGTTGGGATTATGTTATGGGGAACCTGTTTTGACAGGATGAATTTATGCTTAGTTCAGTAAGCAACTGAAGGTTCTTTCCTTCTTCCCCTTTTCCTTCCTTCTTTCCTTGCCTCCCAAGTAATATATGTGCTAACAATTAATATCTAAAAAAAAGAGAATTCTACCTGAAAGCCCCTCAACAGAGATTATTCATGTTAACATCTCTCTCTTTCTCTCTCTCCCTCTCTTTCTCTCTCTCCCTCTCTCCATGTATATAGATATATATTTCCAGACTTTTATCCCATGCAACTATATACATATAAATAATTCCATATTATTGGATATTCCATATTTGTAGAAGGAAAAATTCTAAGATGCCTGCTCCCTGGCTATATGCCCTATATAATCCCCTCCTCTTGAGTGTGGGCACACCTGTGAATATGATGTGCTATGGCTCCCTTGATAAGTCATGTTATATGCCAAAGGTGGTGAGCTAGTCAACGCCTGTAATTACATTACATTATATAAGAATTTCCAGCTGGCTTTGAAGACTGTTCTTCACGTTGCGAGAGAGCCATGTGCCTAGGACCTGAGAGCAGCCTCTAGGGGCTGAGACTGACCCCCAGCAGTCAGCCAGCAACTGACTGGGGAAATCGGGGACCTTAGTCTTAAAACCACAAGGCACTGAATTCTGACAATAAGTAGTGAGCTTGGGTCACAGCCCTGGCTGATGCTGTAATTTCAACCTACTAAGTGTATTGACTATGTCTTCTTCTTTTCTGTAGCCAGTTCTTAAAGATAGCAAATGACTGGCCCAGAGGGGTGCCTTTCATATGCAAATTAACCAATCCAGACCCAGTATCTGAACCACCCCCTCTATTTGGCTCTTACACTCCAGAAGGCGATATTCCTCTGCCCTAATCCTCCCAGGGCCAGATACCAGACAACTAGCACTACCCCCAGAGATTTTGATTTAATGGTCTAGGGTACAACCTGGGTAGTCAGTGTTTTAAAACCTCCCCAGGTGATTCTAATACACAGCCAAGGTTGAGAACCACGGGCAGGTAGAGGTAAAGTGTGCAATCTATTTTTTTTTTTTTTTTTTTTTTTTTGCGTTACGCAGGCCTCTCACTGTTGTGGCCTCTCCC
>NC_041234.1:83474566-83491485 GCF_002837175.3 Physeter macrocephalus | reverse complement strand
CCGGACGCGCAGGCTCAGCGGCCATGGCTCACGGGCCCAGCCGCTCCGCGGCATGGGGGATCTTCCCGGACCGGGGCACGACCCCACGTCCCCTGCATCGGCAGGCGGATTCTCAACCACTGTGCCACCAGGGAAGCCCAGTGTGCAATCTTGAAATAGAATGGTCCTGTGGAAATAGAAAAGGAGGGCTGGGGTGACTAAGGCACTGCTGAGGAAACCACCAATAACCCAGTAGTAAGAAGACTGAGAATCCTCCTGCTCATCTTGCTTTTGTTGTTGTTGGCTTTGTTTCCAATTAGATTTCCACTCATCTCATTAGTATTATTAGGAGAATTTTCATGAGAAGATAGAAACTTGAGGCCGCTCATGCATACATGGAGTGGCGGGAATGTTGAGGAGGTCTCAAGGAGCATTCCAGCCAAAGGAAATGTTATGAGCAGTTTCAAAGGAGGGAATTAGTTTTCCAGGTATGAGCCTGAAGTTAGTGGTTGACACAATGAGTGAAGTTAGAGCAACAGGGCTGTCACACAGAGGCTTCAGTGCTATAAGAAAATGGGTCGTTCTCATTCCTTGAAAAGAAAGGGAATGAATAGATTTTTTCAAAACAGTAGCTGAGAAAGACGACCTGAGTGCAACATGAAGGAAAGCAGAGAAAACCGAAAAGCCAGGAATCTCACCGGCTGTTACAGTCAGCAAAGCATGGGGAACGGAGCCTATTACAGGGCAGAGCAGTGGAAGGGGAAAGGAGCAGGACAAATCCAGAGATGCATCTAAAGAAAAGGCAAATTTGAAGGACCTATGGGATGTGGGTTGCCAAGCTTTGGGTATGATGGTAAGATGGGTAATAAGAGATTTGATCAAAACGTATCTATTTTGGCATTGTGGTTAAAGGAAGGGTAAACTGATTAATTAGATTTCAGATGTTCTTGGGTATCCCTGAAGGCAGCTGATACTAAGGGAATTCATCCACCATAGGCTTTCCCTTGCTCCGAGTGAATGGGTGACGGATCGATTTCACAAGGGAAACGTAGTAGAAATAAAGTGGTTTAAAGTAGTTTGCTTTCTCGCATTCTCTATGAAGGAGAGAACTCCCTTTGGACAGCTGCATGCAGTGAGAACCAGCTGCCAATAAAGAGAGCACACAATTTTTTTCCCTTTATAGACCCCCAAGGTGGAATTTTCTGAGGCTGTATCTGGTTGTGATTCATATTTTTGGCTGTGGTTCAAGCCTTGGCGTGCGACCTGTAAGCTGGTCACTTGTAGCTGAAGCAGCAGATGGTCGTTCCTCCTTCCCTTAAATGGCTGAGTCTGCCCTGAATCCTTAGGAGTGTAAATAATTTACTCTCTAGTCCACTGAGCCCAGTTAATATTACTTCTCAAAATACCCCTGCCTGTGCTCTTATATTGACTTATACTTTTCTTGCCGAAGTCTTCTAAATATCCCTTCTAATATTTATTTTATGGGTAGAAATACTGGCCTGACCCAAACTCTGAAGTAAATTGTGAAGGATGGGAGCATCTTTAGTCAGCCCAGTGGGATTTTTAAGTACAACTGTCCCCCCACCCTTAGGGAAGTTTTGTACCAGAAACAACCGTGTGAGATCCTGCTTTCCATCAAGGGTTTATTGGTTAATGAGGCCTGTGGCTGGTGTGGTGTTCCTGTGTTTAGCTTTTGGAACTCTCAGAGACAGTTGCTTGGAATAGAGAGCTGACAGAATTATTGCTCAGCAAGCCTGCAGGCCACAGCCCACATGACTCCACCAACATCGATGAATTTTATGGCTGATTCAGTGAACAGAGCAAGTATTTGAAGAGACACAGTGAAGAGCTGTTGGCATCCTGTTCTGCTGTCTGAAGAAGTCTGCAAGGCTTCTCATTAAGCCATCCTTTTTCTATCTCCTTCTACTCTAGGTTTTGTTGTTCTTCCTCAAGTGCCTGAACAGGGACTCATGGGCAACGATGACTTCAGGATGAGGTCACTGGAGTGGAACCTTGAGACTTAGCCCCCCCTAGTTTACTTGTGGCAAAGGTGACCCTTTCAATTAAAATCTGCAGTAACAGAACATGACCAAATTCCACTTTACCCTAGCATTCTAGCCCTTCAAGCTACTACACTCTTAAAACAGTCCATTGCATTTGTATAAACCTTAGATATTTTGTAAAAGTACTCTCATATATTATCACATTTGAGACTCATATCACCTCTACAAGTTATATCAAATAACTGTCACTATGTAACAAACCATCACAAAACTCAGTGGCTTAAAAGATTTCTTATTTCTCACCAAGCTGTAGGTTTCTTGGGCATAGGCCAGTCTAAGTTGGGCTTGGTCATGAGTCTGTGGCAAGCCTAGGGGTTACCTGGTCTAGGCTGGGAATGGCTGTGCTTCATGTGTTCCTCATCCTCCTCCTAGAACCATGGGCTAACCTGAGCATGTTATTTTCATGGTAAGGCAGAGAGAGATGAAAGAGTGAGTAGAAACAGTAATGCCTCTTAAGGCCTGGGCTCGTAATTGGCTCACTGTTATTTCCACATCATCCAATTTGTCAAAGCAAGCTCCATGATCAAACCCAGAGTCAATGGATGGGAGATGGCAGGGGCAAATAATTGGGGTCAATAATGCAATTTTCCACAGGTAGCTAGGGCAGATATGACTGTTCTTGTTTTACAGATGAGAAACCTGAGACCCAGAGAACTTAAAAGATTTGCTCAAGGTCACATGGAAAATCTGGGCAGGTCTGGAATGCAAACCCAACTCTTATGACTTCTAGTCCTCTCTGCTTTTTGCCACACTAAATTCCACGATCCCATAACATACACAGCTAGGTAAAGGTCCATGGCTCTTTTCTCTTCAGGGATGAATCCTCATGGCCTGGTCCTTTTCTGTTCTCTCTTATGCCCCTAGGGTTTGCCTCCTTCACCGTTGTCACAATCTACTCTTCCATTTGGACCTGTTTGGGGGGGAGGATGGAAGTTCCTCCTACTGAAACATGCAGACACAAATTCTCCCGTCCCTGAAACAGACATAACGATCTCTCCATTTTTAATAAAAATAGATCTTTAAAAAAATCTAAACATCACATGTTAGTTGAACTAGAGTGGCCTTAAACCCCAATATACTATGGTTCTTTTAAGAATGGGAATATTATAATCATCTGAAATCTGTCAACATGCTTATTGCTGACTCTGAGCTTTACTTAGATGTTAATAGGTCCAGGCTAGTGTTGTCTTAGCCCTTACCTGACTGCCTTTGTAGAGTTTTTATTTGCCCTCAAATCATGCCTCTGCCCCATCCTGCCCAGTCTGGTCTGGGTAAAATTTTAGTCCAAGCTGCTCAAACCTAGCTTGAAGAGATTTGAGCTGATATCTTTGATATAGCCTGCAAGATTTTTTCAGGTGTGAGTCTCCATGGCAACCTGTGTCTCTGGCTTTTGGTACACTTGCACTGCTAAGTCTGGATTTTGGCATCCTAAAGGTAGAAGGTACCATCTGCCCTTAAATTCTCCTCCTCAGGGTTTCTGGCCAGCATGCACTGACAGTGTGTTTACCTTATATGAACCTTCTAGACAGAGGTCTCCATGACCCCAGTCTCTGAAAGCCCCTCCCCTTTTCCTTAGCACGGTTCTCTCCTTATCTTTTTTTTCCTGTAGTCTAACTTCCAGCAGCTGGTTGCTATGGCTGTCTGGCTATATCATTCAGTGAGGCTCCGTCTAATCTCTTTTGAGTCTAAGGGCTAATGTGCCTTAGCCATAGCAAGGAGGCTGAGTTCTGATCTCTTTCTCCATATTTCCAAGGAAGACTGGAAGACAGATTACTTGCAGTGATTTCTGGAAGCAGAAGGTAAGTGAGTAGCCTCTATAGTGGTAGAACTAAGAGGGACAGCTGGTTGTCCTTGAGCCTTTGGAGAATATAGCTAAATCCAAAGGAAAAGTGAATAAGGACCAGCTTGGTAAAAAAAAAAAAAAAAAAAAAAAAAGTGCAGCTGCTGGAAGAAACAAATCTCTGTTACTGATAAAGAACCTCAGTAAATTCAAACAGTGTCCAGTTGTGGTCCCTGATTATCTTGCTGGCTCATTGCTAGGGAGATAAGGGAGCAAAGAAGTCTGGTTAGGAGCATTGCCATAGATATTTTGTCTCTTACTTTGGTATGGTCCACCGTTGGGATATGAAGAGGAAGCAAGGAGGCAGCTGGCAGGGTGGCACCACATGCTATGATTCCTGACTTGCATGTCTAATAGTTGACAACATGGTACAATAGTAGTCAGTGTGGGCTCTAGAACTAGACTGCTTGGGCTTGAATGTCTTTTGATGTGTGACATTTAGCAAGTTTCTTAACTCTAAGTTTTAGTTATCACATCTATAAAATGGGCATGATGCATCCTACCTCATAAGGTTGTCGTGAGGCTTAAATAAAATATAAAGCTCTTAGCACAATTCTGGGCACATAAGAAGCACTAAATAAATATTAACCATTGTTAACATTAGCTGATGCACATTTTAGGTGGGGGGACTTTCAAGAAGGAAATCAGTACCAGAGTACATTGAGACTACGTGGTATCTATTGGGCATTCCATTTTTAGTAAACTCTTAAATATAGTAAAAGCTCCCATCACTGACCTCTACTTAATTGATGTGGTGGATTGAGTTGATGCTTTCCCTTCCTACTGAAATATATACTGACTAATGCTCAAGGCACAAAGAAAGGTCATGGGCAGTAAGTTACCCTTCAGTTGACCCTTATACTTCTGCTCCCATGTGTCAAGTTGATGCTTATCAAGAATTAGTTGTTTTCATTATCAGCTGGCACCGTTTATGGAGCATACTGCCCTATAGCCACAGAATTAAATGTCATTTCTCTCATATAAGGTCACAAATATATTTAGCTTGATCTGAAAAAAAAAAGAATTAGTTGTTTCATCACCAAACCCATTTTTGCCAGTTGTACTTGCTAATTTAATTAGGTAACATTGTAAATTTATGAAATATGAGCATAAAAGGGAGGCTACTGTTTCCATGTAAACTAAGTTCGATTCTTTGGAAAGACTTGATAAAGAAAAGTTACTTTTAAAAACTGCTCTATTGTTGAGGCAGGGGGAAACATGAAACTGGAAATCAAATGGGATGCATTTGGGATGTAACTTATGCAAGAAAGAGTCAGAAATGTCAGCCAAAGGACCCACACTCAGCAAGAGGGTCTTGGTCTTACATCACATCACCAGATTGCTGAATGAATATACATTTGTGTGTTTTAGGTTGAATAAAATGCTTTAGGACCATATGTATAATTTTATATGATTCTTCACTTTAACCAGTCAATTACTTATTATACAGGAGAGTACTATATATACAAGAGAGCTTCTACTGTATGGTCAGTGTATTGTGTTAAGTAATTTATATGCTCTGGGCTTGAAAGAAGGCCCAGTAGAGTACATTTACCAGCTTTATGGATGAGAGCTTGTAATAGGCAGAATAATGCCTCCGCCTCCCAAAGATGTCCACATCCTAATCCCTGGAACACTGTGAACATGCTATGTTATATGGCAGTGGGGAATGAAGGTTGCGGATGGTAGTAAGGTTGCGGATGGTAGTAATGTTGCTAATCAGTTGACCTTGAGATGGGAAGATTATCCTGGATTACCTGGCATGGCCCAATGTAATTAAAAAGGTCCTTACGAGTGGAAAGAGGGAGGCTGAAGAGAGAGTGTCAGAGCAATGTGAGGTAAGAAGGACTTGACCAATGTTGTTGACTTTAAAGATAGAAGGAAGGGGCCATGAACAAAGGAATGTGGGCAGCATCTAGAAGCTAGAAAGGCAAAGGAATTGATTATCCCCTAGAGCCTCCAGAAAGGAATGCCATTCTGCCAACACTGATTTTAACCCAGTGAAATGCATTTCAGACTTGTGACCTACAAAAGAGTAAAACAATAAACTTGTGTTGTTAAGCTACCAGGATGATGGTAATTTATTACAGCAGTAATAAGAAACTCTTGCAGACATTGAGCCAAGTTGATGACAAACAACAAATTCTATGCCCTAACCATCACCACCACTACCACCTCCTGGTCCTGCAACTGTGCTTATAGGAAACCTAGGCCCTTCATACTTTCAGGTACCCTAGACACAGAATTTACACTTAATATCTGTGTCTGGCCTTAGAAGCACTATATTTACTAAGTTCCTACCATTTGCCAGGCAGTACACTAAATGCTAAGGCCTCACTGATGAACAGCATAGATAAAGGATCTGTCTTCATGGAGCTCTCAGGCTGTTTTCATTATCTCTTCCCATTTCAAAGCCTATATTTTACAGGAAGGTGGTTCTCAACTTCTTCATGTTTCTTGACTGAGGAATACCTTGTTTTTTGCTCATTTGTAAAACAGAGAGTTTAGGCCATTACAAGCTCCATTCTTCCCCTAAACCTTTTTCTCAGATTGCTTTTGATTTGTGACTCTGGTATCTCCTCTTTCACCCATTCACCCATCCCACAAAGTGACTTTGCAGAATTCTATCATTACCGTCTTCCAACATAAATATACCAGCAACAAAACAGATATTTCCACCAAGGAAAGAGAAGGATGGCTCCCTCATGCTCCATCTTCCCACATGGCCATGTTTGTTGTAAGCTTTCCACTCAACTCAGGTGTTTTCCTCCATCCAAAATGAAGGACCTCATGAACTCCAAGTCTCTCCCATTTATCAGGTCCAGCTCATGTCTGCCTTCAACAATCCCCTCCCCAGCCATAGAAGCTCACCTTTGCCTCTGTAGTATGCACAGTTCTGAGTCACGCCTTTGTGTCCTTTATTATTTGTCATTTTGTCCTCTATTACATGTGGCATCTGCGTTTTATTACTTTCCTGATTGGAAACCCCTTCGATGGTTTCCCACTGGCCTCAGAATAAAGTCCAAACTCTTCATCATAGCACTGTGAGTCATCACGATCTGGCAGCCCTGTCTTCCTCTTCATATTCTAGTGCCATTCTCCACCTCCCTCATCTGTCTTAGTCTTTTCAAGCTGCTATAACAAAAATACCATAGGCTGGATGGCTTATAAGAAAAATTGTTTTACTCACAGTTCTGGAAGCTGGGAAGTCTAAGATCAAGGCACTGGCAAATTTGGTGTCTGGCAAGAGCTCACTTCGAAATCCATTGATGGCCATGTTTTCACTGTGTCCTCACATGGTGGAAGGGGTGAGGTTGCTCTCTGGGGTGTCTTTTATAAGGGCACTAATCTCATTCATGAGAGCTCCACCCTCATGACCTAATCACCTCCCAAAGGCCCCACCTCCAAATACCATCACATTGAGGGAGTAGGTTTCAACATATTAATTTGGCAGTGACACAAATATTTAGCCTATAGCACTATCCTCAGCAGCCATTCTGATATTTTCAAATATCAGACATTTGTGATATTTTTCATCTTCTCTTCAACCTCTGGGCCTTCAACATGCTGCGTCTTCTTGAAATGCTTATCATCAGCTATTTCTTTTCCCACTCCTGCCCCCACCCTCCTCACTAAAAATCGCCCCTGTATTAGGCCTCCCTTGATAGTATCCTCCCTTAGACACATAATCCTTTAGCACCATGCATTTCTTTGTAGCACTTATTAACTTGTAATTACTTGGATTTTTTTTTTCCTCTAGATGTAAGCTCCATGTTTGTTGAAAGAAAGAGTGTGGGTGAATGAACTAATGAATGAATGATCTTTTAGTCTCAACTTTTACAGTTGTTTACTATCTGTCTCCTCCAATTAAAATGTAAGCTTAGGGCTTCCCTGGTGGCGCAGTGGTTGAGAGTCTGCCTGCCGATGCAGGGGATATGGGTTTGTGCCCCGGTCCGGGAGGATCCCACATGCCACGGAGCGGCTGGGCCCGTGAGCCATGGCCACTGAGCCTGCGCGTCCGGAGCCTGTGCTCCGCAATGGGAGAGGCCACAACAGTGAGAGGCCCACGTACCGCAAAAAAAAAAAAAAATGTAAGCTTAGTGAGGCAGGAACCTCGTCTATCTTATCGACTGCTGCTGTGTCACCACCGGTGCCCAGCTTATAGTATATATTAAAAAATATTAGTTAAAAACAATGTTGGCACCTTTGTGGAGTCCAGTCAAAGCATACCTTTCTTAAATCTTAGGTCACTTGTACATAAAGAAGGAAGCAATGAAGGCAGAGAAAGTTCCCAGTGTTTTGGGATTCCCCCTGAACCTGGAATCCTGAAATTAACTCCATTTCTTTCCTGTCATCTAAAGGATATTAGTTAATACTACTTAGAAAGTTTACAATGTTGTTTTCCTCAAGTAATTCTACATAATTTTCCCCCTATGAATTAATTGTATTTTTTGTAAGATGAACAAGCCAGATATAATTGGCCCTATTAGATAGATCAGTGACTCTTAAGCTTAAATTTGAAGCAGAATCACCCAGAGTGTTTCTTAAAATTGCTTATTCCTAAAGCCAAGCTCAATTCTGATTCTTTAGATCTAGCATGTAGCCCAGGAATCTGTGTTTTTGAAGCTCCCCCCAGGTCATTCTGAAGCTGATTGTCCAGGAATCATACCTTGAGAATACCTAATATGGATTTTTTCATTTTTTTTTTTTTTTTCGGTACGCGGGCCTCTCACTGTTGTGGCCTCTCCCATTGCGGAGCACAGGCTCCGGACACGCAGGCCCAGCGGCCATGGCTCACGGGCCCAGCCGCTCTGCGCAGGCCCACCGGCCATGGCTGACGGGCCCAGCCGCTCTGCGGCACGCGGGATCCTCCCGGACCAGGGCACGAACCCGCGTCCCCTGCATCGGCAAGCGGACTCTCAACCACTGCGCCACCAGGGAAGCCCCTTAATATGGATTTTGAATTGAGTGTTTGAGCAGTGTAATGACCTTTTCGGATAATAAAATTAGATACCATCCATTGATAGTTACTGTTTGCCAGATACTGGTCTGTTCCAGGAGGCCTTATAGAAAGCTATCATTACCTAATTTAATCTTTTCCACTAGTCTATGAGGAAGGTATTAATTTAATCCCTCATTCTGTAAGTTAGAGAGCTGAGGCTAAGAGAGGTTAAGTAATTTGCCCAGAGTCACACAGATAGTAAGTCATAGAGCCACTCAACATATTCTGACTCCAAAGCCCGCCTCTTTCCTTTAATTCCAGGCTACTTGCCTCCCACAAAGCTTTCCTCATTTGCAGACTTCTGGATCCTTGGCAAGCTCAATGTGCACTTACCTCTCCAGTCCTAATCAGAATTATGATCTGTTGCCTTTAAAGGTGCTTTATTGCATGTTATCGAGGGAAAAAGGTCTGTCTTCCTACAATTCTTTGTTCTGCATCTGTAGAAACAACAGGCCCCAGGGGAAGAGGCCCTTTTTTAGAAGAAAAAAAATGTTCTTTCTGCCCTCCTCACATACCACATTAATTATCAGCTACAGAAGGAACTGCTGAAACTTCTAGCCCACTTGGCCTTTCTTCTCCTCCAAACCAGGAAGCAGCACAGCAAAAGAAGAGCTTCATTCTGAGGCTCAAGTGCTCTCCCACATACCATAGCCTGGGACAAAGGTTCAGAGTGCTGGCTATGAGTCCTGTGATAAGACAACCATCAGTAGGTGGAATGTTTATGGAAAATAGATTGGGATGTACAAACAAGAACTCTAGTTTGGATTTAAGGTAAATATTGAGTGAAACTCCCTTTATGCTTGGCCTTTCCTGTACACTTGATACTAGGAGGTCATACAGAGACCATCCATGAACCCAATATGATAAATTCCTCTGCATAAGTCTTTCAACTTGTAGCAGAAGCTGGGGTTGAAAGTGCTTCAGTGGGTAGTAGAGGTAGCTAGGTGAGGGATCTCTCTATTGCATCCACTTCTGGCTTCCACCTTCTCCTGCTTCAAAAGAGTGTCCTGGTGGACAACAATCTGGATACTTAAGTATGATACTAGAAGCAAAAGCCAGGAAGGGTTCTCCAGAGGTTATTAGATCTCTGCCAGGCAGGATTTAAGGTAAAGATGGCAAACAGTAGTTTCATGCCCACTCCATGCATGAGTGACTGCCTAGAACAATATAGTGAGAAGAATTATGAGGCCACATATGAGCTCTGCAGGAAAGAGTGCCAGAATTGATTAGTGATGTCTTCCATGGACATGAAAATTTACCAAAAAATGATCTACTTTTTTTTTCCACTCTTGCTCAGAGCTAGTAGTTCCTTAACATGATTGCACACAAATCACGGGAAGCTTTTTTAAAAACACTGGTACCTGGAGTCCACCCAAGACCAATTAAATTAGATTCTCTGGAGGTGAGATTCAGGCATCCGAGCATCCAGGGTTGAGAGCCACTGCTCTGTACCACCACAGATATACAGAAGACTTAACTCAGTACTTCTCAAATGCACTCCTCCATCAAGGACCTGCCAGGCTGGCTGCATAAGAATTGTCTAAGTAGCTTGTAAAATTGGGGATTGCTGGGACCAACTCCTAAAATTTTGAATTTGGAAGTATGGGGATAGGTCCCAAGAATTTGTATTTTTAAAAACCTCACAGGAGGAAGCTGATGTGCAGCCAGGTTTGGAAACCACTGCCCTGAGCTCTTCGTAATGCCTCAGATGAATGACAACCCTAAGCAGAACCTTGTACTCTAGGACAGTGATTTTCAACCCAGACTGCACATCAGCATTTCCTGGGAAACTTCTTAAGAACACCAGTGCCGGTGTCTAACTCCAGATCAATTAAATCATACTCTCTAGGGTAGAACCTGGATGATTCTAATGTGCATCTAAAACTCTAAGAATCAATGCTCTAAGAAGTAGGATGCAGGAACCTCATTTGAGAACTTCATCAGGTAGATTTCATTTCTGTTTTGCTATGGATTCCGTCCCTGACTTAGTCTAGTGCTTTGGCTTGATGTTAGGTGGTAGAACCCCTTCTGTTTCCCTAACCTTGTTTACCCACTAGAATCTATCATTTATTATGGTTATGGTGGTCTTATGGGTCTTCCTGGGCTAAGTAAACATTGGCTGCAGTTCCTTACTCATTTTTTTTGTTTGTTTTTGTTTTTGTTTTTCTTGCGATACGCGGGCCTCTCACTGTTGTGGCCTCTCCCATTGCGGAGCACCGGCTCCGGATGCGCAGGCTCAGCGGCCATGGCTCACGGGCCTAGGCGCTCTGCGGCATGTGGGATCTTCCCGGACCGGGGCACGAACCCGTGTCCCTATCATTTATTATGGTTATGGTGGTCTTATGGGTCTTCCTGGGCTAAGTAAACATTGGCTGCAGTTCCTTACTCATTTTTTTTGTTTGTTTTTGTTTTTGTTTTTCTTGCGATACGCGGGCCTCTCACTGTTGTGGCCTCTCCCATTGCGGAGCACCGGCTCCGGATGCGCAGGCTCAGCGGCCATGGCTCACGGGCCTAGGCGCTCTGCGGCATGTGGGATCTTCCCGGACCGGGGCACGAACCCGTGTCCCCTGCATTGGCAGGCAGACTCTCAACCACTGTGCCACCAGGGAAGCCCACTTACTCATTTTTTTAAACAAATAGCTACTGAGTGTACCTGAGTGTTTATAAAATGTAGATTCCAGTATCTTCTACCTCTATAAAGAAAGGTTTTTGAAGATGATTTTTAAATTTTTATTTAGATAATCAAATGAAAACAAGGGCAATTGATGCTTTTAAGAGACAGTCTTTGTAAAGCCAAAGTTGTATTTAAAGTGAGAGACCTTCAAGGCCCCTCACTGTGAATTAGTAGGAGCAAAAAGACAGCTTAACTACCAATCCATGATTAGCTCTTGTAGGGGAGAAAAAAGTTTTCCTTGACCCTCTTAGGGTCCTTTGCTGGGTCTAGAAATTAAACTGACAGAGACAGAGTAGCAGGGGAAAAGCATACAAATTAACTTTTAAGTTTTACATGATACGAGAACCTTCATAAGGAACTGGAGACCGGAAGGAACAGTTATACTTGTATATTTTTATGCTAGGTTTGATGAAGAGTGGGCAGTTGTGTAGAAATATGGTAAGTAAAGGAGTATGAGGTAAGTGTAGTAAACTGGGGAACATTTAGCAAGGCCTGTTTGTTCAGATTCTTCTTCGCGTCTCTTTGTCTTCGGAGACAAGGATGCTCCTTTCCTCTGGGTATGGGGAAGACATCTCACATAAGGGTTTTATGACCTGTTTCGGGGGGAAGGGTGGGGAGAAGGTCAGAGTGACCTTCCTACTTCTGCAGTTTTCTCAAACTCCTTCAGCTTAAAATATTCAATATGCCGAGGTGCCATGTTTGGGGGTAGCATGCTCTGAACCCCATCACCTGGCTGGTCCTTTTTGAAGCAAATGGAAGCAATATCATTCCTTTTTTTTTTTTTTTTTTTTTTTTGTGTGTGTGGTATGCGGGCCTCCCTCTGCCGTGGTCTCTCCCGTTGCGGAGCACAGGCTCCGGACGCGCAGGCTCAGCGGCCATGGCTCACGGTCCCAGCCTCTCCGCGGCATGTGGGATCCTCCCAGACCGGGGCGCGAACCCGGTTCCCCTGCATCGGCAGGCGGACGCGCAACCACTGCGCCACCAGGGAAGCCCCATTCCTTTTTTTTAGAAGCTTTGTCTTTATGTTTGTCTGCCTCACATTAGTTGTGTAAGACAACCACAGACAGAGTCAGCCTTGCAGGGGTGACCACACCAAACATGGTGAGATTTGCCGAATACAGTAGGAACACCCCCTTATTCCTCAAAATGCAGTTTTTTAAAAATTCCCTCTATTTCCTCATTTAGGCTTGAATTTCCATCACTAGTGATGAATGTATTTCATTTAAACATTCCCTGGTCAGATTCGTGTTTTTAAATATAAACAGAACTAACACATTAAGTCCCCAATACCTCCAACACTCTCAGGAAGGAAGAGCTATGACAATCTTGGTGGAGAAATGACACCATAGAAGAGAGGTTAAAAGAACCTCACAAAGAGAGCCCAAGGCTTCGAAGACTAACTTCTCTATTTAATGCAAGTTGGTTTTTCCTTGCACTTCCCATTTCAGGATTTACTTGCAGAGGTAACCTGTTTTAAAAACCAATATGAGAAAAACAAAAACAAAAACCAATATGAGGCAAGAGGAGGAGGAGCCTCCACAATGGCACCTGCCAGCATGGGCTTCATGCAGTAGAAGGAGCTCCCCAGTATGCGCTGCAGCCACCCTCTGCCTCTCCAGGAGACTCTCCAAGACCAGCAGGTAAAGGAACAATCGTTTCCAGGCTGCTTAGGATGAAGGAGGGCACATGGGAAACTGATACACAGACTTCCTACCATTCCTGTTTTCAGCTCCATACTCCACCGTTACCTTCTGAGAGTTATCCTTAAAACTATCCAAAGCAGTACTAGGAGGACATGGAATTCACGTCTCCTCACAACTAGGGCACCTAGCAGGCACCGGTGGGGGACCACAGACACCTAAGGGGACAGGAGGAACCCCCAGAGACTGGCTTGTGGGATCTTGGTTCCCAGGCTGGAGGTCAGACCTGAGCTCCTGTGGTGAGAGCTCTGAGTCCAAACCGCCGGACTAACAGAGAACCTCAGACTCCAGGGAATATCAGTCGGAGTGAGGCCTCCAGGAGGTCCTCATCTCAGCACCAAGACCCAGCTCTCTCTAACTGCCTGTAAACTCTAGTGCTGGACGTCTCAGGCCAAACAACTGGTAAGACAGGAATATAACGCCACCCATCAAAAAAAAATGAAACGACAAGAAAATATGTTACAGATGAAGGAGCAAGGTAAAAACCTACAAGACCAAATAAATGAACAGAAAATAGGCAACGTACCTAAAAAAGAATTCAGAATAATGATAGTAAACATGATCCAAAATCTAGGAAACTGAGTGGAGAAAATAAAGAAACATTTAACAAGGATCTAGAAGAACTAAAGAGCAAACAAACAGTGATGAACAACACAATTACTGAAATTAAAAATACTCTAGAAGGAATCAATAACAGAATAACTGAGGCAGAAGAACGGATAAGTGAGCTGGAAGATAAAATGGTGGAAATAACTCCCAGGAAGAAGAATAAAGAAAAAAGAATGAAAAGAATTGAGGACAGTCTCAGAGACCTCTGGGACAACATTAAATGCACCAACATTCAAATTATAGGGGTCCCAGAAGAAGAAGAGAAAAAGGAAGGGAGGGTCTGAGAAAATATTTGAAGAGATATAGTCAAAAACTACCCTAACATGGGAAAGGAAATAGTCAATCAAGGCCAGGAAGCACAGAGAGTAGCATACAGGGTAAACCCAAAGAGAAACACACCAAGACACATATTAATCAAACTATCAAAAATTAAATACAAAGAAAAAATATTAAAAGCAGCAAGGGAAGTGCAACAAATAACATACAAGGGAATCCCCATAAGGTTAACAGCAGATTTTTCAGCAGAAACTCTGCAAGTCACAAGGGAGTGGCAGGACATATTTAAAGTGATGAAAGGGAAAAACCAACAACCAAGATTACTCTACCCAGCAAGGATCTCATTCAGATTTGATGGAGAAATTAAAACTTTTACAGATAAGTAAAAGTTAAGAGAATTCAGCACCAACAAGCCACTTTACAACAAATGCTAAAGGAACTTCTCTAGTCAGGAAACACAAGAGAAGGAAAAGACCTACAAAAACAAACCCAAAACAATTAAGAAAATGGTAATTAGAACATACATATTGATAATGACCTTAAATGTAAATGGATTAAATGCTCCCACCAAAAGACATAGACTGGCTGAATGGATACACACTACATAATGATCAAGGGATCAATCTAAGAAGAAGATATAATAATTGTAAATATTTATGCACCCAGCATAGGAGCACCTCAATACATAAGGCAAATGCTAACAGCCATAAAAGGGGAAATTGACAGTAACACAATAATGGTAGGGGACTTTGACACCCCACTTTTACCAATGGAGAGATCATCCAAGATGAAAATAAATAAGGAGACACAGCTTTAAATGATACATTAAACAAGATGGACTTAATTGATATTTACAGGACATTCCATCCAAAAACAACAGAATACACTTTCTTCTCAAGTGCTCATGGAACATTCTCCAGGATAGATCGTATCTCGGGTCACAAATCAAGCCTTGGTAACTTTAAGAAAATTGAAATCGTATCAAGTATCTTTTCCAACCAAAATGCTATAAGACTAAATATTAATTACAGGGAAAAATCTGTAAAAAAATACAAATTCATGGAGGCTAAGCAGTACACTATTTCATAACCAAGAGATCACTGAAGAAATCAAAGAGGAAATCAAAAAATACCTAGAAAAAATGACAATGAAAGCATGACGACCCAAAACCTATGGGTTGCAGCAAAAGCAGTTCTGAGAGGCAAGTTTATAACAATACAGTCCTACCTCAAGAAACAAGAAACATCTCAAATAAACAACCTAACTTTACACCTATAGCAATTGGAGAACAAAGAACCAAAAAACCCCAAAGTTAGCAGAAGGAAAGAAATCGTAAAGATCAGATCAGAAATAAATGAAAAAGAGATGAAGGAAACGATAGCAATGATGAATAAAATTAAAGCTGGTTCTTTGAGAAGATAAACAAAATTGATAAACCATTAGCCAGACTCATCAAGTAAAAAAGCGAGAAGACTCAAATCAACAGAATTAGAAATGAAAAGGAGAAATAACAACAGACACTGCAGAAATACAAAGGATCATGAGAGATTATTATAAGCAACTATATGGCAATAATATGGACAACGTGGAGAAAATGGACACATTCTTAGAAAAGCACAACCTTCTGAGACTGAACCAGGAAGAAATAGAAAATATAAACAGACCAATCACAAGCACTGAAATTGAAATTGTGATTAAAAATCTTCCAATACACAAAAGCCCAGGACCAGATGGCTTCACAGGCGAATTCTATCAAACATTTAGAGAAGAGCTAACACTTTCTTTCTCGAACTCTTCCAAAATATAGAAGAGGGAGGAACACTCCCAAACTCATTCTACGAGGCCACCATTACCCTGATACCAGAACCACACAAAGATGTCACAAAAAAAGAAAACTACAGGCCAGTAACTCTGATGAACATAGATCCAAAAATCCTCCAAAAATACTAGCAAACAGAATCCACCAGCACATTAAAAGGATCATACACCTGATCAAGTGGGGTTTAACCTAGGAATGCAAGGATTCTTCAATAAATGAAAATCAATCAATGTGATATACCATATTAACAAATTGGAAGATAAAAACCATATGATAATCTACATAGATGCAGAAAAAGCTTTTGACAAAATTCAACATCCATTTATGATAAAAACTCTCCAGAAAGTAGGCATAGAGGGAACCTACCTCAACATAATAAAGGCCATATATGACAAACCCACAGACAACATTGTTCTGAATGGTAAAAAACTGAAACCATTTCCTCTAAGATCAGGAACAGGAAAAGGTTGCCCACTCTCACCACTACTACTCAACATTGTTTTGGAAGTTTTACCCACAACAATCAGAGAAGAAAAAGAAATAAAGGAATCCAAATCAGAAAAGAAGAAGTAAAACCGTCACTGTTTGCAGATGACATGATATTATACTTAGAGAATCCTAAAGATACTACCAGAAAAGTACTAGAACTAATCAATGAATTTGGTACAGGAGCAGGATACAAAATTAATGCACAGAAATCTTTTACATTCCTATATACTAATGATGAAATATCTGAAAGAGAAATTAAGGAAACACTCCCATTTACCATTGCAACCAAAAGAATAAAATACCTAGGAATAAACCTACCTAAGGCGACAAAAGACCTGTATGAAGAAAACTATAAGACACTGATGAAACAAATAAAGATGATACAAACAGGTGGAGAGATATACCATATTCTTGGATTGGAAGAATCAACATTGTGAAAATGACTATACTACCCAAAGCAATCTACAG
>NC_041234.1:83466570-83474556 GCF_002837175.3 Physeter macrocephalus | reverse complement strand
ATTTATATGGAAACACAAAAGACCCCGAAGAGCCAAAGCAATCTTGAAAAAGAAAAACGGAGCTGGAGGAATCAGGCTCCCTGACTTCAGACTATACTAAAAAGCTACAGTCATCAGGACAGTATGGTACTGGCACAAAAACAGAAATATAGATCAATGGAACAGGAGAGAAAGCCCAGAGATAAACCCACGCACATATGATGATCTTATCTTTGATAAAGGAGACAAGAGTATACAATGGAGAAAAGACAGCCTCTTCAATAAGTGGTGCTGGGAAAATTGGACAGCTACATGTAAAAGAATGAAATTAGAACACTTCCTCACACCATACACAAAAATAAACTCAAAATGGACTAAAGACCTAAGGCCAGACATTATCAAACTCTTAGAGGAAAACATAGGCAGAACATTCTATGACATAAATCACAGCAAGATCCTTTCTGACCCACCTCCTAGAGAAATGGAAATGAAAACAAAATAAACAAATGGGACCTAATGAAACTTAAAAGCTTTAGCACAGCAAAGGAAACCATAAACAAGACAAAAAGACAACCCTCGATGGAGGCCTACGAGCAGGTCCAGAAGGCGCCCCTGAAGCTGAAAGGCGTGGCAGAGCTCGGAGTGACTAAGCGGAAGAAGAAAAAGAAGGACAAAGACAAGGTGAAACTGCTGGAAGCGATGGGAACAAGCAAAAAGAACGAGGAGGAGAAGCGGCGCGGCCTGGACAAGTGGACACCGGCCCAGGCGGCCTTCGAGAAGATGCAGGAGAAGCGGCAAATGGAAAGGATCCTGAAGAAAGCATCCAAAACCCACAAGCAGAGAGTAGAGAACTTCAACAGACACCTGGACACACTCACGGAGCACTATGACATTCCCAAAGTCAGCTGGACAAAGTAGCCTCCCCTCCTGGGGTATGGAGTGGCATCAAGGAGAAGCAGAAGGCAAAGTTGGGGTTATATTTGGTGCCTTTGGTATTTTCTAGAAACATTCTTTTACACACATCCTTGCATCATCTGCTGAGACAGTGCTTTTCAAAGCTGTATGTCCTCATTCTGGAACTTGATTAAAATAAGACCGTCCTTTTACTCTATTTTGATTTCTCAGTAGCACATAGACGAGAAACATTTTTAGTTTGGAAAGTGTATCCAGAGATTAAGGTTATTTCTGTGTAAGTGCCTTGGAGAAGTGGTTTTACCCCCGAGTTGTATCTGACTCTTTGACAGCCATCCAGCTGGCTTTGCCTGGATGAAACCGACTCCAGAGGACAAGGAGCTAATGCCAGCGTGGCCTGCAGCATGTACACCCCTGTAGGGCCCTGCACAGGCTGCCCTTCCAAGCTCCCTCTAGATTGGGGCTTACGCTCTCCCATCCAGGGCTTGGGGAAGCCACTTGCAGCTATGGTCTTCAGACTGCCCCCTCAGCCTCCTGGCCAGTGAGACAACACAGCCTGGGAAACAGAACAACCACCTACGGCAAGGATGGAACGTACACCTTGTCCCTTTCTAAACCTGTGGCCAGCATGTAGCCTCTTCTCCCAGTATCCCCATTCCAGACATGTCTAGTGGGTGTTGCCATGGCAGGCATTGCCAGTCAAGCACAGCATTCTTTGTAATGGAACCCAGACACAGCCAGCCATCTTACTTTCAACCCTGGGCTCCAAGCAGCCCCCTGTATTTATTTAGAGTTGGCACATAACATGTTTGGCGTTACTGGCCTAAGGACAAGCCAAGGCAGATCCCCAGCACAGACAGACATGGGTATAGTCAAAAGGAAGGACTCAGGTTCCCATGCAGGAGAGCCAGGACATTTGAGGGCCTCTGTATACCCACCAGATAAGGATCAGATTGCATATGCTGTTGGGAAAAAATGTGTTGACATAGATGCTGAGAGAATAAGAAAGGCAGAAAACAAAACCATGTGTTGGGTTTGGGACTGTCATATGTGAATTGCAGAATAAAACCAAAAAAAGTTATTAAAAAAAAAGACAACCCTCAGAACGGGAGAAAATATTTGCAAATGAAGCAACTGACAAAGGATTAATCTCCAAAATATACAAGCAGCTCATGCAGCTCAATATCAAAAGAACAAACAACCCAATGCAAAAATGGGCCAAAGACCTAAATAGACATTTCTCCAAGGAAGACATAGAGATGGCCAAGAGGCACCTGAAAAGATGCTCAACATCACTAATCATTAGAGAAATGCAAATCAAAACTACAGTGAGCTATCACCTCACACCAGTCAGAATGGCCATTATCAAAGAATCTAGAAACAATGAATGGTGGAAAGGGTGTGGAGAAAGGGGAACCCTCTTGCACTCTTGGTGAAAATGTAAATTGATATAGCCACTCTGGATAAGAGTATGGAGGTTCCTTAAAAAAACTAAAAATAGAACTACCATATGACCCAGCAATCCCACTACCTGGGCATATACCCTGAGAAAACCATAATTCAAAAAGAGTCATGTACCACAATGTTCATTGCAGCCAGTAGGCAGGACATGGAAGCAACCTAAGTGTCCATCAACAGATGGATGGATAAAGAAGATGTGGCACATATATACAATGGAATATTACTCAGCCATAAAAAGAAACGAAATTGAGTTATTTGTAGTGTGAGGTGGATGGACCTAGAGTCTGTCATACAGAGTGAAGTAAGTCCGAAAGAGAAAAACAAATACCGTATGCTAACACATATATGTGGAATCTAAAAATAAAAAAAGGTTTTGAAGAACCTGGGTGCAGGACAGGAATAAAGATGCAGACGTAGAGAATGGACTTGAGGACATGGGGAGGGGGCAGGGTATACTGGGGTGAAGTGAGAGTGGCATAGACATATATATACTACCAAATGTAAAATAGGTAGCTAGTGGGAAGCAGCCGCATATAGCACAGGGAGATCAGCTTGGTGCTTTGTGACCACCTAGAGGGATGGGATAGGGAGGGTGGGAGGGAGACACAAGAGGGAGGAGATATGGGAATATATGTATATGTATAGCTGATTCACTTTGTTGTAAAGCAGAAACCAACACACCATTGTAAAGCAATTATACTCCAATTTAAAAAAAAAAAAGAAACGAAATTGAGTTATTTGTAGTGAGGTGGATGGACCTAGAGTCTGTCATGCAGAGTGAAGTAAGTCCGAAAGAGAAAAACAAATACCGTGTGCTAACACATATATATATGGAATCTATTTAAAAAATGTTTCCGATGAACCTAGGGGTAGGATAGGAATAAAGACACAGACGTAGAGAATGGACTTGAGGACACGGGGAGGGGGAAGGGTAAGCTGGGACGAAGTGAGAGAGTAGCATTGACATATATACACTACCAAATGTAAAGTAGATAGCTAGTGGGAAGCAGCTGCATGGCACACCGAGATCAGCTCCGTGCTTTGTGACCACCTAGAGGGGTGGGATAGGGAGGGTGGTAGGGAGGCGCAAGAGGGAGGGGATATGGGGATATATGTATGCATATAGCTGATTCACTTTGTTATACAGCAGAAGCTAACACAACACTGTAAAGTAATTATACTCCAATAAAGATATTTTTTTAAAAAAACCCCACAATAAATAAATACATAAACCAATATGAGTCCTCTGAGAAATAGTGTGCTGGGGCCCTGCCATCTCTGTAGCCCCTGCACCTGGTTTGGGATATTTGATGAACGGCAGCCAGTGAAAATGTATCATTGTAGAACTGCCATGGGAGGTTTTGGATCCAGCCTTGGACCCAGCCAAATGAGTCCCAGCAGCCAAACGTCTGGAGGACAGCCTAATCATCCTTGTAAACAAGACCATTTCCTTTCCCCCCTGCCCATGGAAAACAGGACCCAACCAACCCCTTGCTGATGCAATATCCCCATCCATGTGCTCAGAGAATAGACCACTGTGTTTTCGCCAAGAGCTGGCTATCCAGTGAATAATGTGTTCCTATACATTTACACTCAGTGTGGAGTATCCTAGGACATGTTTATACTCAAGAAAGGTTAGTATTAACATTGTGTCAGGGGATTAATCCATCTTAATCGCAAATGCCAAGAACAAACCCCCTTCTTTGGCGCCCAGATGTATGACTTTGGTTAAATATTTATAGATCATTTGGAATGTTTACTCTTCATTCTGGAACTAGGTATTTACTTGCATAATTGCATACTCTTCCCCCACCTCCAACCCTATTCAGTGTTCTCCTGATGTTTTCTCTCTATAAGGAGTAGCAGGGAGATGATGGGCACATCTGGCTACTGGAACAGAGATTCTGATGTTGGTGGGAGCTGACCCCGAGCTAGTAGAGTAATCAGGAAAATACTCTAGGTATATTACCAGGATCATGGAATGAGGAGGGGCCTCAGAATCAGGAAACCTGGATTCTAGCCCCCAATCTGCTACCAATTAGGTGTGTGACCTTCACTGGGCCTCAGTTTCCTCATCTATAAAATAAAAGAGATGAATTTGAATTTTAAAAATTTCTTCCAGCTCTGAATCCTCATGGAAACGTTCTCTAAGCCATTTGAAATCCCTACCCACTCCAGGTGTAATACTCAGGCTCTCTGGAGCAGTGCCCTCCAATAGAACTTTCTGCAATGATGGAAATGTGGTGTCCCATAAGGTAGCCTCTAGCCACATTTAGCTATGGAGCATTTCAAATGCAGCTAATGTGGCTGAGGGACTGAATTTTAAATCTTATTTTATTAATTTAAATGTCATAGCCATCTGTGATTAGGAGCTACCATATAGGGCAGCATAATGCTAGACGATTAACAATGGTATTGCCTCGCTCCTTACAGAAGGCCGTTATCTGCGCTAACGATGGTTTCTAATTTGGAGAAGATTAAATAAGTGGTTGGTAAACACTGCTCAGTTGGAATGCTCTTTCTTTGATGTAGAAGGTGGGATACATTCAAATATCCTTAGATGGGTTGAGGTTTTCAAAATGTACAACTCCTGAGTTCTTATTAATGCCACTAAAAAGTGGCAAGCCATTGAACTGATTTCCTCTTTTTTTCTGTCTGAAATGTTAAATGCTTTTAGCTGCACTATGTTAAGCTGGGAAAACAGTATCAGTGTAGGGCATTCTAAGACATCACACAGATCGCACAGAATCAACCTTCATCATTTCACATTAAACATTTTTTATACCAAAAAAGAGCTTGTTTACTTAATTTGCAAAGTGTTTCTTTGCCATTTAATAGTTTACTGATCTATATTTCATAGCATTGACTGCAGAGAGTTATTCATCTGTCTGAATTAAAAATAGTGGCAGCTCTTCATTATACAACTCATTGAGTTGAAAATCAGCTATGGCTGTTCCTGGACTTGCCTTTCTTGCTTCCAAATTTACAATATTTGTCTTGATATAGTAAATAATATATGATTATTAGTTATTACTAAAACTAGTACCAGTAATAACTAAGTAATAATAAGCATTTATTAGTCAAGACTTTCTATCATAGCTCTTATAGTGCAAACAGCATTCATGATAAGTCTTGGGAATATTTGAAAAAATATTAAACCCCAGTCCATGAACTGGTGAGAATGGAGGCTTCTAAAGAATATGATCCACTTGCCCAAGTGGTATTATGTATGTCAGGGTTGGTAAATCCATGGCATGAAAGCTGTCATTTCCCACCCATTCCTTTGTCTTTGGCTTTCTTTCCCAATGAGCTTGGACCTAGCCTCAGAATTCTTCTCAACACAGTGTTCTAGGCAGCCAGTATCAAACAAGTAAGACAATTAACTGACAACATTTAAGATGAAACTTATTTTCCCTCTCTAGTTTTTGCCGTGTGGACATGATCGATTTGTAAGAAACAAAAACATGGTAAAATACACACAGCTCTAGAGCTGAAAGGATCCCTAAAGAGCATGCAATCCAATCCCCTTATTTTATACATGAGAAGACTGAGGCTGAAAGAAGTGAGGCGAGTTAAATAAGGTTAGAAAGTCAGTTGGCGGCAAAAACAGAACTAGATCCCAGCCTCCTGACTCAGATAGACTCAGCAAGACAGACACCGCCTCCAGCTTACCACGTGGTAATTGTACTTTGGATGTTTGGTGCAGGATTATCACTGCTCTTGAGTTTACTGGAAATGATGTCTACTTTCCTGGACAAATAAGACTGGATAGGCTTATTAAACTGGGCCCATCTATTGGTTTGTGGTGTGGCCACATCCAAACAGATTATTTGGTATATTTTCCCATGAGTCGGATTTACATGTTTTCCAGACATCTGTGTCCAGTGCCACCTGATTGGAAGAAAGAAATAGCAGCCCATTAATTGAAATGACCAACCCTAGCTTAGCAGGACCCACTGGAATGTTTAGTTCTGATTAACAAATACAATCATTATTTTTATCATTAGCAAATTCCTGGATGTTTGCCTTTGTTAATGTGCTGCTCTCCACTTAATAATTTGCTCCTCTTACAGCCTGTGTCCTCAAGAGGGGTTGCTCCTATGCCTTAATAAACTGTGTTTATTAAGTTTAATAACATTGATATCATTGTCAGGCAGTTTCTAAGGGTTGAACCCTCACATTTTAAATAGAGAGGAGTGAAACCTGCTATGCTAATCATGCAGTAGCAGGAACCTGGGAGTCTGGGTTATTCCATCTTTTTTTTTTTTTGACGTATAGTTGATATACAATATTGTGTTAGTTTCAGGTGTACAGCAAAGTGGTTCACATATATATATATTCATATATATACTCATATATATGTATACATATATATATTCTTTTCTAGATTCTTTTCCATTACAGGTTATTACAAGATATTGAATATAGTTCCCTGTGCTATACAGTAAATCCTTCTTGTTTAGCTATTTTATATATAGTGTTGTATATCTGTTAATCCCATACTCCTAATTTATACCTCCACCCTTCCGCCTTTGGAGTTACCCGTTCTTTAGATTGTGTTAACAATCTAAATGATTCTTTAGGTTAGCAATGTTAAATGATTTGCAAAGTGAGAATCACATTTATTATTTATTAAGTAGTATAATGACTATAAATGAACAATCAGGAGAAGGGTATAATTGTGGTTAATGACATTATCATTTAACTGCCAGGTGCATCTGTTTCTGAACAAACATTCAGTGCCTCTGTTTAGAAGGTATGTTTATATCCTAGTTTCCCCTGCTGTTGAACATTTCCATTAAGCAGCAAGTTTTATTAGAGTAGTTTACCCTCCTTCCTTTTTTTCTTTTTAACACTTTGTTTGTGTCTCAAAGATCCCATTCTTGTTTTTCCACTTAGATCCTTATAATCCTTTCAGTAAACTAAATTTCAATGTGTCTGAAGCTTCTCAGCTCTTCTGAAGGTATGAGCAGGAGAGGCCTGATCCCCCAGTTTCCATAGGAAGACACACCCTTCAGCTAGTGACTTGTAATTTCCTTTACAAGATTGGCTTGGTTCCTGCCATACCCTGGGTCTACGAAGAAGCAGACATACGCTCAGGGCTTCTTTTTTTTTTCTTTTAACATCTTTATTGGAGTATAATTGCTTTACAATGGTGTGTTAGTTTCTGCTTTATACCAAAGTGAATCAGCTATACATATACCTATATCCCCATATTTCCTCCCTTTTGCATCTCCCTCCCACCCTCCCTATCCCACCCCTCTAGGTGGACATAAAGCACCAAGCTATCTCCCTGTGCCGTGCGGCTGCTTCGCACTAGCTATCTATTTTACATTTGGTAGTGTATATATATGTCCATGCCACTCTCTCACTTCGTCCCAGCTTACCCTTCTCCCTCCCCGTGTCCTCAAGTCCATTCTCTACATCTGCGTCTTTATTCCTGTCCCGCCCCTAAGTCCCTCAAAACCTTTTTTTTACATGCCATATATATGTGTTAGCATACGGTATTTGTTTTTCTCTTTCTGACTTACTTCACTCTGTATGACAATCTCTAGGTCCATCCACCTCACTACAAATAACTCAATTTTGTTTCTTTTTATGGCTGAGTAATATTCCATTGTATATATGTGCCAC
>NC_041234.1:83461112-83465603 GCF_002837175.3 Physeter macrocephalus | reverse complement strand
GTTTATTCCTGGGTATTTTATTCTTTTTGTTGAAATGGTAAATGGGAGTGTTTCCTTAATTTCTCTTTCAGATTTTTCATCATTCGTGTATAGGAATGCAAGAGATTTCTGTGCATTACTTTTGTATCTGGATACTTTACCAAATTCATTGATTAGCTCTAGTAGTTTTCTGGTAGCATCTTTAGGATTCTCTGTGTATAATATCATGTCATCTGCAAACAGTGACAGTTTTACTTCTTCTTTTCCGATGTGGATTCCTTTTATTTCTTTTTCGTCTCTGACTGCTGTGGCTAAACTTCGAAAACTCTTGAATAAGAGTGGTGAGAGTGGGCAACCTTGTCTTGTTCCTGATCTTAGTGGAAATGGTTTCAGTTTTTCACCATTGAAAACGATGTTACCTGTGAGTTTTTGTTACAATCGTAATTGGGGACACTCAGGGTTTCTTGACAGAGAAGAGTATGTGAATGTCTTCCCTTACAGGGTAAAAGTAGAAAATGGAAATTAGTAAAAATTTGTGTTTTTTTCATATTATCTCAGCTCCTCTTTCAGTGAGACCCCATAACTCATCTCTATTGAGCTCTATTCCAACTGTATCACAGACTATGCCCTCTGAGATGTTGGCTCCTAAGATATTGCTTCACCTGGCGCTATTTAGCTTTGAAGAGGCCCCTCCCAAAGAGTATATGTAGTTTAAGTGTACACTCTTAATAAAGGAAAGTCTCACTGCCAACATTAGCTCCTTCAACTTCTGCCAGATCATTCTTCTTTCTCATCTTGCTGTCACCACCAGCCTCATTTTCACATGAAATCATATACCTTCCAATCAATAATGAAGGAAGGTATCTCATGCCACACTAGGATCCACCCATTCTACTCAGATCATTGACTCCTTCCACACTATTAAGCTCAAGGCCTTGTATCAGAGCTTTTCCTGCGGAATTCACATAGAGAGCAAAACCAGTATAATGGTGAGCTTTCCAATTGCTAATTTATAAATGCCTGACATTTGTCTCTATGAGGGAATTTGAATGAATTTGAATTTGCAGGTCCTCTGTTGTAAAGGTCTAGGGTTAAGGAATCTCTACTTCTATTCCCCTTTACCACCTTAAAATGTGTGTTACCCTTATCCTCAAACCATCCAACCCTGAGATACTTGCAGAGTCCATATCTTTGCTCATATAACAAATCATGGTTGGGGAAGAATCCTTTTTAGCTTGGGACCTCTATAAAGCAGACTCTAATATGGCATTAGATATGCAAGAGGCTTATTGAGCTGAGTTCCCATGAGGAAAAATGGGAAGGGAGCCAAAGGAAGTAGGGGCTGTTAGATCATAGTGTGGGGCCAACCCCTGTGAAAGAGAGAGGGAAGGAAAGAGGATTGGACACATAGAATCTCAGATTGCAGGACAGTTTTGAGAATGTTTCAGCCAAGCCAATAAGGAGTCCTCAAGCCAAAGTCGCCCATGAGAGAGGAGTCCTCTGTCTCACAGAAGGGGCCCACATTAGTATTCTTGCCATGCTCAGCCATTGGCTAGGAACTGCCTGCTGGAAGCATGACCTCGGCTCAAATGCAGCGATGGATTCAGAGGGTCAGCAGCTAGGGCCATCTGTCAATTATGCTCCCCAAAGCAAGAGAACTGTGTGGCACATTTTCAGGGCTGCCACAAAACCTAATAATCACTGGGCTTGGTTCATTGGAAAATCTTCATCTCCAGCTGCTACTCTGACCTAAGCACTGTGAGTAAACATTATTTCACCCGTGTCAGTGGCTCACAGCAGGTTGTTTGAATCAGCCATCTCTTTCCTCAAAATCTGGTCAGTTCCCCTGCACCATCACTAAAATCTATTAATCAGTTTTTATGGTCATATGAGCAAAAATCGAAAGCATCAGCTTCTTTTTTCCTGGGTCCATCTCTGTCTTTTCCAGTGCTCAAGAGATAGCCATCCTCGTTGTCCTTCTTGACCCCAAGCTACTCTGCTTTCTTCTACTTCTCCTCTGTTTCCATAATCTTTCCATAATCTGGCTCCTTCCCTTCTGCTATCAGACATGTCCTGGTTTCTCCACTCTTGCATAAATCTTCACTCTACCTCAAACTGAAATCCAAATTACTTTCCCATCATTCCACACTTGCTGCCATTGTTTCAGGACAGTGAGTTACAGTGTAATGCATGTTCCAATGTGAGTGTGTGTCAGAGGTCACCTGCAGGGCTTGTTGAAACACAAATCATTGGACCTCCCCTCCCAGAGGTTCTGATTCAGTCGGTTTGGGGTGAGGATCTGATCATTTGAGCTTCTAACGATCTCCCAAGTGATGTGGATGCTGCCGGTCCAGGAACCACACTTTGAGAAGCACTGGTATAGCAGTTAAAGACTGTGGCTTCTGGATCCAATCTGCCTGAGTTCAAATCGTGGCTCTGACTCTTAAGTTGTGTAACATTAGGCAAGTTCTTAGTCCCTCAGTTTCCTCATTTGTAAAATAGAGGTAATAATGCCTACCTCATAAGGTTGTTGTGGAGATTACATGATTTAATATATATAGTTCTTAGTACACTGGCACATGCCTGGCACATAATAAATGCTGTAAATTGTTAGGTATTATTGTTCAATTGACCCAAAATTCTAGAGCCAGTAAGAATAATCTAGTCCATCCCTCACCAAATCCAAGTCCAAATTCGCATAATACCTTTATTCTTGCTGTATGTAGTACTCATTATTTTACTAAATGCTTTTCTTTAGGTTGGTTCATGGTTTTACCTGGCTAAATTTATTTTAAAATAAAACTAGAAATAGAAGACCAGTGCCTTCCAAATTTAAGATAGAATATATACAAAACTATTAAAATAAAATAAATTTATCTGTGTACCACCTCAAACCACTGATTGTTTGGGTATCCCTCTTTGAAAGAGGATTGATGTCACTCATAAGCCTTCTTCTCAAATAAGGAAACTGAAATCCAAAGGAAAGGAGGTACTCACTTATGATCACAGAAAGTTAATGGTAGAGCTGAAACCAAGTCTCCTAAATCCCTGGCAAGGATACTGTCTTTACTCCCTCTTGGAAGAAATGCCCCACTACCCCTTCCTCCTGCCTTAGGATGACATTATAGCAGCTGTCTCTCTAATACTGAAGACACCTAATTTCTATCAAGGTTTTGTCATTTAACCTGATTTTATAGGTCTGTGACAACATCTGTTGTTATATCATAGGGTTTTTGGCCATGGTTGATTATTGTCCTAAGAGCTTAGAGTTGGAAGAGAAGCCAAACATGCTGGCTGCCAGATAATTAGGAGGAAGTGTGAAAAATGAACATGGGCAAGAAAAACAGTCAGAGGGTTTTAACAGGTGAGGTTGGCAGACCAGTGACAGGAGAGAACTGAAAAGCAGATTCAGGGTACATACACAACTTGGATCTCAACAAAGTTAGAGGACAGAGGAAAGAAGAGCAGGGAAGAGGAAAGAGGCTCCGAATGCTGTGTTGTTTGGTAGGCCATATGCAAGCATGGGAGAAGTCTATTTAGCTGATGAGTCTCTTTATGGAACCATCAGTTCTTTCTCAAGTTCTTTCAACACCCAAGGGCATCCTGGCCCTCACTTTGAGAAATGCTGCTTTACATTTTAGTGTGGAGCACTAACACAGACTCTTCTAGATAGCATAGACCCTCGCCTTGGTCCAATTCAAATAGCAGTCCATCAGAGCAGAACTTTGCATACAGCTTTCTTCAGGAAGTAAGCCCCCTCAATTCTGAGGTGCCCTTCCGTTTTTCTTCTTCCCTGTGAGACTCAGAGTGGCTTGAGCAATTAGCAGAACCAACACTGGGGGTTCTTTGTAAGTGTGCTCTCAAGAGGGATAGAGCCTTCTTAAGCCATCCAACTTTTGGAAAGCTTCCCTGGCAGATCTAGGGAAAGGTTTATACAAAACTTGGTCAGGGTTTGCTTTTTCCCTGAGGCACCATTTTCCATTGTTGCTTTTTTTTAATCACTGGAGTTAAGAAGTTCAGGATCATACAAAAGACACTGAGTAGCCAAAGCAATCTTGAAAAAGAAAAATGGAGCTGGAGGAATCAGGCTCCCTGACTTCAGACTATACTTCAAAGCTACAGTCATCAAGAAAGTATGGTACTGGCACAAAAACAGAAATATAGATCAATGGAACAGGATAGAAAGCCCAGAGATAAACCCACGCACATATGGTCACCTTATTTTTGATAAAGGAGGCAAGAATATACAATGGAGAAAAGACAGCCTCTTCAATAAGTGGTGCTGGGAAAACTGGACAGCTACATGTAAAAGAATGAAATTAGAACACTCCCTAACACCATACACAAAAATAAACTCAAAATGGATTAAAGACCTAAATGTAAGGCCACACACTATCAAACTCTTAGAGGAAAACATAGGCAGAACACACTATGACATAAATCACAGCAAGATCCTTTTTGACCCACCTCCTAGAGAAATGGAAATAAAAACAAAAATAAACAAATGAGACC
>NC_041234.1:83419784-83458789 GCF_002837175.3 Physeter macrocephalus | reverse complement strand
CAAAAAATCTAGAAACAATAAGTGCTGGAGAGGGTGTGGAGAAAAGGGAACTCTCCTGTACTGTTGGTGATAATGTTCCAAGTGAACCAGTAATTAAATTTTAAAAATTTTGCGGCTTCCCTGGTGGCGCAGTGGTTGAGAGTCCGCCTGCCGAGGCAGGGGACGCGGGTTCGAGCCCTGGTCTGGAAAGATCCCACGTGCGGCAGAGCAACTGGGCCCGTGAGCCACAGCTACTGAGCCTGCACGTCTGGAGCCTGTGCTCCACAGCAAGAGAGGCCGCGACAGTGAGCGGCCCGTGCACCACGATGAAGAGCGGCCCCCTCTCGCCGCAACTAGAGAAAGCCCTCGCACAGAAATGAAGACCCAACACAGCCAAAAAAATAAATAAACAAGATGTGGCACATATATACAATGGAATATTACTCAGCCATAAAAAGGAGTGAAACTGGGGCTTCCCTGGTGGTGCAGTGGTTGAGAATCTGCCTGCCAGTGCAGGGGACACGGGTTCGAGCCCTGGTCTGGGAAGATCCCACGTGCGGCGGAGCAACTGGGCCCTTGAGCCACAGCTACTGAGCCTCCACGTCTGGAGCCTGTGCTCCACAGCAAGAGAGGCCGCGACAGTGAGAGGCCCGTGCACCACGATGAAGAGCGGCCCCCTCTCGCCGCAACTAGAGAAAGCCCTCGCACAGAAATGAAGACCCAACACAGCCAAAAAAATAAATAAACAAATTTATTTAAAAAAAAAAAGGAGTGAAACTGAGTTATTTGTAGTGAGGTGAATGGACCTAGAGTCTGTCATACAGAGTGAAGTAATTCTGAAAGAGAAAAACAATTACCGTATGCTAACGCATATAGATGGAATCTAAAAAAATGGTACTGATGAACCTAGGGGCAGGGCAGGAATAAAGACACAGACGTAGAGAACGGACTTGAGGACACCGTGGGAGGGGAGGGGAAGCTGGGACAAAGTGAGAGAGTAGCATTGACATATATACACTACCAAGAAGGAGGGGATATGGGGATATATGTATACATATAGCTGATTCACTTTGTTGTACAGCAGAAACTATATATAACAATTATACTCCAGTAAAAATGGGGAAAAAAAGACTTATCTCACTGAAAAAAATAAAGTTCAGGATTTGCGCAGATAAGGTAAAGTAAACAAAATGTTTTACCCCACTGGTGGTTTCTCCAAGCTTAACTTCCCCTCTCCCCATGCACTCCTTCCATCCTAGTCCCATGATCCTGGCATATACACACCTCTGACCCCTCTTCTATTCTGCACAGTTCCCCAAGATAAGCAAAACTAATAGAGGTAGCTATATGCAGAGTGCCCACGAGTGTTACCACATCTATTGATACAAGATTTAGAGAAGTGTGTGAGCTGTATAAAATGGACATTCTGGCCTCAAATCATTGTGTGTTTAACATGTACAGTTGATTAATTCCACCTTTTTTTCTTCCCAGAGAGGAATTAATTATTCCCCTTGCATGTTAGCAAACCAACCTGTCATGTTCTTTGGGACTCGGAGTGTGTTAATTCAAACCAAATTACAAAAGTCCCCTGATGTCAACCATAACTGTCTAGGAGTACTTTTGTTGCAACCCTATTCCAGGCATCTTCGGGAAGAATATTATAGAGTAAAAATCATTCCCTTTAAATTAGATGTGCCCATAGGATTACAGATATCCCACTGAAATGTTCAGTAAAATCTTGATAGGCCAGAACCTTTGCTATCTGGGATATCTGTGGTACTCCTCTTTTAAGAAGAATCACATGTGAGAGGGAAATGACCTGAGAGGTCAGGAATATAGCCCAGAAAAAAAAAAAGGAGCCTCCAGGTAGCATCCTGGGACCCCTTCCCATTTAGTCCATGTCCTACAGCTCTAACAAATACAGACTCAGACAATGGGAAATGATCTACTGGAGAATAACTCAGAAGCCACTGAGCTCTCAAATAGCAAAGAAAGATTTTCTATCATCTCCACGTGACTCTACCTTATGAGACAGGAAGGTTGCCTCTGACAATTTAGAGAGATTTGCATCAATAAGGGTTTTCCCATTAGGCCTCAATGAACCATACAATTCTGTAAATTTGCACAGTCCATACTCCAAGAGTCCCCATTACATAAAAGATTTGCTGTAAACTCTAATAAATACCTTAATAAATTAATGAGTTTTCTAAAAGATAGGGCCTACAGGAACCCACAAATGCTAGGATATAATTCCCAAGGGCGGAGGAAGGGCTTGTGAATCAGACAGGACCTTCTCCAACTTGGGAAAGAAGTGGGGGTTCTAGTTCTGCCCCAGCCTGGCCTGGGCTCCACGGGAATATATGCATTCTCTATTTTTACATGGTTCCTGGGCTTTTATGTGCAAATCATTCAGTGGTCTCAGTACCTATGACAGGATCCAGGATTCTCATTTCAACAAATATTTCATGGCCATGTGGCTACGTTCTAGGGAAACAAAGATGAACAAGACAGAGACCCCACCCTCAAGCACCCCACTACCTGGTGATAGAAGGAGACCAAGAGATTAACAATCACAATTTACATAGGTAAATGTTATTATAGAGGTATAAACACAATGCAAAGTGAACATTTTTTGTTATTTGACAGATAGTAGAAATAGCTATAAGGATGATTATTTCCGTTGCTGATGTGACCACTTTGTTTTTATGGGTTAAGATCAGATTTATTTGAACTAGAAAAAAAAAGAAAAAACATAATTAGTTCATTACTGTACGTTATAGGGATATATATTGACCAGCATATAACTTCTTGCAAAAATATTTTCACATGAGAATTCACGTTTGGGCCTTTATTTACTATATAACATAACTTTTGCTATATCTAGCTCCCTTCTATAATGTCAGCTACACGAGGGCAGGGATTTTTGCCTGTTTCGTTCACTGTTGTAGCTGCAGCACCTAGAACTGAGCCAGTAAATGTGTAATAAATATTTGTTGAACAGATGAGTAAATTAAATATAGATGATTAAAAATTATGAGAAGTGCCATGAAAGAATATTAACGTGTGTGGTTAGAGATTATAACAAGGGGATCTGCTGTAGATCAGGGCATCTTGATGGGTCTCTCTGAGCCAGAGACATTTGAGCAGAGACGTGAAGAGTCAGCCAAGACAAGAGTGTTACCCTTTAGACAAAAAACAGCTCCCATTTGGCATACAAAAACTCCTGGAAATCTGCAGATGTCTGGTTTTTAAGTGGCTCACATTTGCAGGCTACTCAGTTGACATGTTAAGAAATGGGTTTGAAGTGGCAATTTGTAGGTGGGGGTTCTTGTTGATTATCTCAGTCTCCCAGTTCTACCTAAATCATTGGGTTTAAAGCCAAGGCAACAGAGTTCAGACCCATGTTTCCCTCCTGCTTCA
Organism: Physeter macrocephalus; assembly: GCF_002837175.3. Taxonomy (NCBI): domain Eukaryota; kingdom Metazoa; phylum Chordata; class Mammalia; order Artiodactyla; family Physeteridae; genus Physeter; species Physeter macrocephalus. The sequence continues at coordinate 83,455,390 of NC_041234.1, read as the reverse complement.
GTCCCCATGTGGGATTCTGGATAGACTTAGCTCCGTGCATTCAGTCTCTTGAAACTCCTCTGTGACCTCTTTGGAGCTGGCACCACCGCTCAGGATGCTCTTCTTCGTTGGCAAGAGACAGGTCTGCCATCTGGAGTCAGAAAAACAGCCTGCCAACCACTGAACAGTTCAGCCTGGGCCCCGGACAATGAGAATCGGGCAATAGCCAATTCCTTGTCTGCAATTTGCTGATTATCACACCCCAGGGTGTGGGATTGTACAGCCAGGACCGCTTTGCTCTGCCTCTCATCAAGGCAGAATGAACACAGATCCTGACAGGTCAAATCTTCCCCCAGACCTCAGAGGTTGCTGTACAAAGGACCAGGCTTAATCTCTGGCCAAGTGTATAATTCATTTATCTGCACGGTCATGAATTCTGGGCTCTCAGGGCAGGAAGCGTGGGGCATTGTGACTGGTTCTACAGGCCCAGGGAGTCACTTAAGCCCTGATTGTATTGTGGAGGGAGGGATTTCGGAGACAAAGGCCTCTGTCCTCCAGAGATTGAGCAGACTGGAAGGGGAGCCTACGCGCACAAAGAAATGGCGCTGTAGGGAGAGGTTGACAGCCTTGTCATCAATGCCCATGAACTTCTCTAGATCATGTAAGTGATGACAAGGGGGCTGGAATTAATTATTTCATAGACTTTAGCCAAGAGGAATTGAGATAGGTAAAGAGTTCATCTCAGGATGTTTGCCCACTGCACATCCGCCACTTTGTAGTGGAGAGAAGTTTTAAACACCAAGGGCTACTTTTTTCACTTGTCCCCTTCTCAGGGAGTTGTTGGGGGTCTTAATTTTCACCTCCAGCTGTCAGAGCTCCTTTACCACCACCCAAAAGACTTGAAATAGAAGGCAGTGCTGTATAGAGAGCAGATACTTTAAAGCTAATTGGAAATTGGAAATTTAGTTTCCTGGCTTGGCCAGCTGGCGCTCTCTCTCTGATCTTCTGGACTTCCTGCTGAAGAGAGATGGGAAGGGGGTGTCATTCAGTGTTCCTGGAGTTTCATTTGCACGGTTCCATAGCCTGAGGGAAGTTGACCCGTTGCAATAAATGTAGCCTCAAATTTAGAGTTATTTGGATTTTGAAGTGTTTCCAGCTCCATATCTTTCATGTCACTGCAGCCTACATTGAACTGTGCAGTGGAGGGCATTTTAATCATGAATTGTATGTTATATATACACTGCAGGCTCTAGAAAGGGAGGAGGCGGAATGTCATGGAAGGCAGAAAGCACTGCAGAGGAAGGCAAAGAACAGGGCTCTAGTGCCTACTCTGACCTTGTATACTTCACCTCTTTCTGTGGTGAAATATCCGGATGCATCATTTTTTACTTTTCACTCTATTCATTTTTGGGATGTGATGTGAGGACATGACGAAATGCCAAGCCCAGATCTCCCTAACCAATCCTGTTAGTATCTACACTGACAATCATTCATCACTCCATTGAAGGGTCTCTGAGTGCAATCATTATCTGGAATGCGATCAGGCATCAAATACATTATCAGTCATTAATACTTTTCCCCTCAAATGCATTTATCAAATTAGTCTCAAGAGAAAATTGGGACCCCTGGGGAAACGGACTGAAGGTATAAAGCTCTCTTTGGTGACTGGAGAGGATTTTGTTTGCTTAGCCTTTTTACCCTTTGACACCTAATAATAGGTGCATAGATAGTTGCATAGATAATCAGATAGTTCCTAGATAATCAGCAAGCACTAACGATTCCCTGCTTCATATGAGTTCACGTATCTGCCAGCCAACAGCCTTATCACTGGTAAAACCGTCAGAGATTCTATATCCCAGTGCATCCCAAGCAGTTTGTTGCTTTTTTCAGCAAATCTGTGTCAAGCGCTAATTCTAGCACTGTGCTAGGTCCTGTAGAGGATATGGAAAATATGTCCATAGTCTTCCTTTAATGAGCTTGTTTTCTGGTTATTGGAGATAAGTCAACAAAATCTGCAATGTATACCTTTAAGGACCACGTGCTAAGTGACATAATTAGTGCTCCAGATAGAGTTTTGCAGTGACGTAGCAGATGGATTAGTCAGGATAGGGTTCTTGATGGAGATGAGACTTCTCCTGGGGCCTTGAAAATGCATATAATTTTAAAATAAAGAGAAGAAGGAAGAGAGCCATTTGTGCAAAGAGAATTACATGAACCAAGGTCCAGAGGTGGGAATGAGCCTATAAATGTAAGTGGAGGGGTTATGTAAAATAGATAAGGGTAGAAAAAAAAGCTTCAGACCAGAGTAAAGAGCAGAAGAATCTTGATTTGATCCTTTACAGCAGTATCTTCAAAACCTTTTTGATCATACACTCCTATCTGAAAAATACATTAGCATACCCCCAACGTACGTATATTTATTTATAATGTGTATACTTACACTAATGCACTAGTACATTATAAAGCATAAGCAAAAATTATAAAGGATGATGTAATAAAATTTTTAAAGTTCTAATATTTCCTTCTCATACCCCAGAGAATCATCTTGTGTTCCCCCTGGGGTGCCTGTGCCCCCGCTCTGGATACCACTGCCTTAGAGCATCAGTTAAACATTTTGGGACCACAGAGCCCTTTAAAAATCTGATGAAAGCTACATGTTCTCTTCTCTCCCCAGAAATCCATGCACAGATGCTTAAGTTTTTTGTACAATTTCAAAAAGGGTGGAACAGGTGATGAACCCTCTGAAGCCCATTCTTAGACCCCAGTTTAAGAACCCCTTCCCTGGGTGGAGAAAGGCACTGAAGACTTCTGAGTAGTATAACAGCCTGTAGACTTTAATCTTTTCATTGAATTTGGTCATCATGCATAAGATGAATTGGCTGTGGCCAGGGTGGTGTGGGGAAGGGCAGGTGGTAGAAGCAGGGAGACAAATTAATAGGCTATTTCAAAACCTCAGGCCTGAAGTACAAATGTAATGACAATGGAAAAGAGAACAGATGCAAATAACATTTCAAAGGAAGCGTGAGTGGGTCTCAGTGATCAATAGCAGATGAAGGGGAGGGAAGGGAATCAATGGCAACTCTGAGGCCTCAAGTTTGGGGTAGTGGAGGAAGGGCAATGATTCTTGGAAACTGTAAACTGGTTCAGATGACAGCCCAGCATCCCAACAGAAATCATCTGAGGACAGTGAGAAATGGGAGAGGAAGTTTGGGAAAACAATCAGACAGGAGTCACAGATTGGGGAGTTGAAAGAATGGGAGTAGAGCAGCTATGAGAACAGACAGAATAACAATGGTAAACATTTATGTACCAGGCACTGTTCTAAGCACTTTACATACATTGATTCCGTTAATCCTTACGACAACCTCTGTGAGGCAAGTGCTATTACAATCATCATTCCATTTTATAAGTGGGAAACTGAAATAAAGCAGCTTGCCTCAAAGTCACAGAGCTAGGAAGTATCAGTAAGGTTTCCAACCCAAGCGGTCTCCAGAATCTCTACCCCTGAGTACTATTCCATGTGGCGTCTCAAGAGTGAGGGGTGGAGAGTGAGTGATGGGAAACTTCACAGGGGAGAGGAGAAGAGGAAAGGACTAGCACCTATGGAGCACCCCAATGGATCAGGCATTATGCCAGTGCTCTAATAATAATAAAGGCAGTAGCAGGGGCATAGTTAAAACCACCAAGCGCTTTCTGGGGCATAGTGAATATACGTCGTTTTAAAATCAGTCAGCACCCAAATGCCATTTCTAGTTGGAAAGAATTCCCCATTGCATGAGTCTTGTTGTGGGGCAGGGCTTCACCCCTTACTGTGGAAGCTGAAGGAGACCAGATACTTTCTTTTCCCGTTCCTGGGTAGCTACGGGGTGGGCACAGGACCTATGCCAGGCCAATAGGGCACTTTCCCTGCTACTTTCAATCTGGAGCAACTGAAGCTAAGATGGCAAGACAGATTTCAACTACAATGGTAGTCCATGGCTGTGGTTATGGGACCTCGACCAGACTGTTCCTGCTACCGAGGTTCCAAAGTCTTCTCCACCCTTCCATCTATTCTGGAAGTCTCCATATCACAGATTGTCAAACTACAAATCTGGCCCATTACCTTTTATTCCAAACAAAGTTTTATTAGCACACAACCACGCCCATGCATTTATTCAATACATATTGTCTTTGGCTGTTTGGGGCCTACAGTGGCAGAGTTGAAAATAGTTGCAACACCATACATACAGCCCAAAAGGCTAAAATATTTACTACCTGGCCCTTTCCAGAAACTTTGCCCTCTCCTGCTCTACATCCTTCTAGTTCATACCTTTTTTGCTTAATATATGCAGACTTGATTTCTATTGCTTACAGCCAAGAACTTTAACTGATACAAATGTATTATCTCATCTAATCCTCACAACAACCCAGACAAGTAGGTGCTATCATTAGCCTCAATTTGAAGAGAAGAAAACTAAGACACAAGGGGGTTATCTGCTCGGGATCACACAGATAATAAGTGCTAGGAAGTGACACAGCTGAAATTCCAGCCCAGTTCTATCTGACTCTATCACACATGAAAGAAATGAAGAAAATGGAGATGAAGCAGTTAGCAGTCCCAGACCTGTTTTGAGATAGCAAATGAAGGGAAATTCTTTCCCCGTGTTGTGCAGAAGCACCAAAGTGATCAGCACCATGGAAACAGAGAGGAGAAAGGAATAGAGATAGCAGCAGCTTGGGTTTGACATGTTTATCTCCCTCTTGGCTGCTTCTATGCAGTCTATTAAAATGTTGGTTCGGGCTTCCCTGGTGGCGCAGTGGTTGAGAGTCCGCCTGCCGATGCAGGGGACACGGGTCCGTGCCCCGGTCCGGGAGGATCCCGCAAGCCGCGGAGCGGCTGGGCCCGTGAGCCATGGCCGCTGAGCCTGCGTGTCTGGAGCCTGTGAATGTTGGTTTGAGCCCCTGTCAAAAGGTTACACTGGCCTCTCAATTCTTACAACTTCTGCCAGCCTTTTACTTGCTGAGAAATCTAGAATACATTTGAGTTGCAGCCCAGATGTATACTAGACTGTGGAGTTTGAATTCTCTCTTCAGGTCACTTGGACCTATGCTGGATCCAGGTGACAGGAGCTGAAGTACCATGTTGTTTCCTCTGCTAAAATCTGTGCCTTTTGAGGACAGAGTGGGTTGGGCTGCACCCCACAGGCCTGTAAGCCTTGTTGTTGCCCAGCCTCGAGACCAAAGAAAGAGCCCAGAGACAGCGACAGGGACGTCAATGGTTTATTGGGTAGGGGACATTACACGCCCTCAATAAAAGGGCCTGGAGTGACACCCCCCCACTGTGGACGGCAGGCAAGACATGGCAGTCATCGTCACTCCTGGGGGAGAAGGCAAATACCATTAATAGGGGGAATTATGTCAGGTTGGCTCATCAGTTACCAGGGAAACCAGCAGCTTGGGCACAGCCTCAGGTTAATGACCATCACGAGGGCTGATGTTGCGCTTTAATAAAATAGCAGGTGGAGCCATTCGAGCCTAAGGAGTCAAACAATCACTAACTAGGGCAGGGGGCAAGCCCATTCCTGTGAGTGGGGTGCAGGTGAGGCAGGAACTGGTCAAGCAGGGGATGTACAAAGAGCAAGAGAACAGCCATCTTGAGTGGCCTGACTATATAGGGTGCAAGGCTTGCTCGCTAACACCACCTACATATTGAAATATGTAGTCGGTGCCGTCTTTTGAAGTGGCTCATGTGGAGATGACCACAAAAGCTAGTTTCACAGGCAACCCTCTGTCCTCTCTGTGTGACTAGGGCAGATGGTCACTTTCACCCTGAGCTCAGCAGTCTGGAGCTTTTGCTTTGCTAAATGCAGACGACAATGGCCAATAAGCCACAGCTTTTCAGGGGTGGGTGGGAGAAGGTTCGGGCATATACAGCTTTTCAGTCTCACCCACTGGGCCAGGAGTTCCTTCCATGGGACTCTTGTGAATCCTTACAATAACACGGTGTTCCCTCCGCTCAGTATACCACTTAATTAAGCTAATTAATGACAAGTAAACATCTCACAGCAGCGAGCCTTCTGTTGGAAGAGTCTGAAGGTAGGAAGGAGCAAAATGCAGACTGGTGAAGGAGGCTTCTTGGACCAAGGCTTTTGCAGTGTTATCGGACTGACCTGTTTGTGTACGCACGTGGGGACTGACGGACGGACACACACACACACACACACACACACACACACACACACACACACCCCTTTCTGTTAAAAGAATCTTCTTTTAAGCTTGTTGGGAGAATTTGTGAGTTTCATTATTGTCATGTGTACTGATGGAGTGATTTTACCCCCAGCAAACTTCTCTCTCTGATAATTTAAAGAAGAAAACCCTACTTCTGCCAAGTAGGTTGGGAGAAAATTTGTGAGCGTCCTGTATTTTGTAGCACGTGATGGTCCCCCAGGAATGCCTTTTTTTTTTAACCATCTGCTAATGGGCCAAGGGTACACCCGAACTGGTGTCTAAAGACAGGCGTCTTTTTGCTGTGGGTCAAAACCCAGCTCCATGGCTGTCCGAGCTGGCTCTTTTTTGGAAGAGTGCCTGGAGCTAACTAGCAAAAGAGTGAACCCAGGGAAGCCGTTAGGAACTTTCATTATTATTTCTTGATGATCTGTATGTGGAAAAGGAGTGTTGGTCAGGACAGTTGAACCAGCCTGCAGGTTAGGACAGTCGAACCAGTCTTCAGCACACTCAATTCGCAAGGTCTAATCACCATGCTCTGATCATATTCACCTAGTACTGAATCCTTTTTCAAAACACTTTCCCATTGAAGATTCTCGTTAAACCCTCGCAACAATCCAGTGCAAGTCCATGATTAGGGGCTACCCTGTAGATCAGTTGGTCAACAGCAATGCCATTCGGCAGGTCAGGTGCTCAGGTGTGTGTTTCCAGGTGCCCTGGGCCTGGGACTTGGGGAATTGTGGGATTACTGGGCAGCTCAAAGAGAAGCAGAGCCTAAGCAAACTCAACTCACAGCTGCATGTTTTTATGATCAGTGACCAACGATACAACGATGACCAGCAAGAGACTTTGATTCTCTCAACCCTTTGATTTTGCTGTAAAATTCTTTCAAATTAAATCTTCTCTGACCAAACTCAATGTTGATTCTAAGCACTGTAACTCTGAGAATGTTGCTTAAAAGTGAACACTGAATAACACATTGTGGCAATGGAGCCCTGTTTGGTGTAATCAGAGAAGAGCGTTTGATAGCTCGCTTCTCATTCTCCCATGAAGGAAGCAAAAAACGTTGATGAACACATCTGAAGAGCCCATCCTTCACAGGGCTTCCCGTATGCCCACTCAGACAAGGGGATCATATGTCTTAGTTAAGTCCACAAACGGAAAATACAGATCATAACATTGCCTTTCTTCTGAAGAGAACTAAAAGAGAAAATATGACAGCTGTCATTTCATTACATGTCACATAAGCTGCCCCAACTTTGGGGGAGGACATTCATGTGTTTGATGGATAGGACTACGTTGTTTGAGCAGGAAGGGGGCTTGTGTCTATCCTGCGATGAAGCGGCGACGTAGGCTGATGTTTCTCCAAACACATGCGGTAGCTTTTGTGTTCACACGGGTGCAAGGGTGACGCAACTTTGACGCTGCATTCACTTCAACTACTATGTAAAGCAGAGGCTCCCAGCTTTGGCTGCACATTAGAATCACATGGGGAGCTTTTTCAACTCCCAGCGGCCAGGCCACACCCTGTCTTAGCTTGGGCTATCATAACAAAATATCATTGCTGTGGCTTCAACAACAGAAATTTGATTACAGTTCTGGAGGCTGGAAGTCCAAGGTCGGGGAGCCAGCATGGTTGGGCTTTGGTGAGAGCTCTCATCCTGGCTTGCAGGTGGCCACCTTCTCACTGTGTCCTCACATGGTGGAGAGAGAACTCTGGTGTCTCCTCCTCTTATAAGGGCACCAGGTCTTTCTGATCAGGGCTCCACCCTTATGACCTCGTTTAACTTTAATCACCTCCCTAAGCCTGTTTCTCCAATATAATTATGGGTGGGTGGGTGGGTGTGTAGGCTTCATTATGAGTTTTAGGAGAACACAATTCAGCCCACTGGATACCCTAAACCGATTAATTAGATCAGACTCTCTGAGAATGATACCCAGACATCAGTAGTTCTTAAAGCCCTCCAGGTGATTCCAATATGCAGCCAAGCTGAGAGCTACTAATTTAGAGCAGCCCACAGATCAGCAGCATCAACGTCACATGGGAGCTTGTTAGAAAAGCAGCATCTTGGGTCTTACCCCTGACCTCCGGAACCAGAACCTGAATTGTAACAGGATGCCCAGGTAATCCGTATGCACGGTACATTTTGAGAAGCGCTGGTTGAGAGCATCTAACACGTTTCTACTCTAGAGAATCTTCCTCCTTCCTTATGCAGTCAAATATTTGCAACAATAGCTATGTGAGCCCTTTACAAACTATAGGATTATCTCCGATACCAGGCGCTTGGCTGGGCAGTCTTCAGACAATTGCTGGATGGTACAGAGTACGAGGTGGTCTGCTGGGGGTCTGATCACTCACTCAGGTGCCATGCGCATTGCTGGGTAACTGCCAACAATGTGAGTGAAGTGACCAGTTTGAGGTTCTCTTCTGAAAACAGGAGTGCAGTCCCCTCTTTCTTCCTGGTGATGTTTTTGCTATTGGATCGGTTTCACAGAATTATCTTCTCTCAAAACCATTTGCAGCCTCTTTTTCAGGCTATGAATTTCACCCAGTTGGCTTACTCAGCTTATTATCGCCAAAGGTTTTGATTATGAAGAGGGCATACCACTAACCCAATCTAGATGTTTCCTATATGTACTGCTCATACTTAGCGGTTTCCATGGTTTCCACATAAATCAACCTCTTTGTCTGGTCTTGTTACAACCTCGTCATTAATTGCATGGTGGTATTGTTTTTCTTTGGTGCCAGCTACTCTGGGCAATAAAGTTTTCTTTGTTGTTGTAAAAATGCATTTTACTAGTTTCAGTTGGGGAAGATGAAGAAGTTCTAGGGATGGATGGTCGCGATGTTTGCATAGCAACGTGAATGTACTTAATGCCGCAGAACTGTACACACAATTGGTTGAAATGGTAAATCTTTATGTCATGCATTTTACCACAATTTAGAAAAATAATGCATTTTACTAAATGCAGTGATGTGTCTTGGTTTGGATCCTGGAACAGAAAAAGGGCATTAGGATAAAAACTGAAATCTGAATGAAGAATGGAGTTTTGTTAATAGTCTCATACCAATGTTAATTTCTTGGTTGTGATAAATGTACAATAGTTATGTAAGACGTGAACATTAGGGGAAATCAGGCGATGGAGGTGTGGAGTATATGAGAACTCTTTGCTACCCTGGCAACTTCTCTATAAATCTAAGATTATTCCCCAAAACAGGTTACTAAAATATTAAAAATTGTTTCTAGTCTGACGCATCATTTTGGAAAGGATGTAGGAAAGACCAGTAGAGCAATCTGACAGAAGACAACAAGAGCTAGAATCCTTTTCTTCTCCAGAGCTTTCAGGTCAAGCCCCTTAGAAATGATGGCAGCTGAGGGTCAACAGAGCACCCCTCACCATGATATGGTCCTCTGCAAATAACTTGGTCAGAGGGCACTTTTCCTTCAGGGCTCCAAGCTGTAAAAAGTTAATTCATTACTTCTATGTATCTCACAGAGGCTCTTAATAGTACTAGTTGCTGAATGTCCGTTCAGCATAATAGTTAAGAGTGTGGAAGCCTGAATTTGAATAGGGCTTCTCCCAGTTTCCAACTGTATGACTGTGGCTAGTTATTTAACCTCTCTTTGTCTCATTTTCCTTATATACAAAGTGTGGATGATAATGGTACCTCCTTCATAAGACTTTCTGAGCATTAAATGAGAGCATCCTTATGAGGTGCTTAGCACGGGCCTGACATACAGTGAATGCTGGGTGTTATTATTTTTGTGCAGATACTATATTGTGTTTTATATGCATTTATATTACATGTGACCCTCCTATCATGTCTCACTTTTATTTTTCACAGCTTTTAAATTATATATTATGTATACTACAACAAACTTTAAATTACATTTAATATACAGTGTAGTCAAATCATAAGTGTACAGCACAAAGAATTTTTACAAAGTTAACACACCCATGTTAACAATCAGATCAAAATATAAAACATCATCCTCACCCCAGAAGTCCGCCATATGTCCCCTCCCATTTATTACCCACCACAATTACTCATTTGTTTTTGTTTCTCTTCAATTTCAGAGATCCTTACCCCTCCATCTTTCATAATTTAATATAATTTGGGGATAGGCAAAACAATAACATGGTTCAAAAGTCAAAACTCCACATTAAGAAAAACAAATATCGTATATTAACGCATATGTGTGGAATCTAGAAAAATGGTATAGACGATCTTATTTGCAAAGCAGAAATAGAGACACAGGTGTAGAGAACAAATGTATGGACAAAAAGGGGGGAAAGGGGGTGGGGGTGGGATGAATTGGGAGATTGGGATTGACACATATACACTATTGATACTATGTATAAAATAGATAACTGATGCGAACGTACTGTATAGCTCAGGGAACACTACTCAGTGCTCTGTGGTGACCTAAATGGGAAGGAAATCCAAAAAAGAGGGGATATATGTATACATATAGCTGATTCACTTTGCTGTACAGTAGAAACTAACACAACATTGCAAAGCAACTATACTCCAACAAAAATTAATTTTAAAAAATCTCTACATTAGTTAATCTCTTTTTCTCCTTCCCTCTCTTTCCTCCAATATCTAATTTGAAGTACATAGCTATTTATTTTTAAATGAGAATCACATGGCATTTTTGTCAGAAAATTACATGGATGGTAATTTCTAAAACATTCTGCAGTACTTCACAGACCCCTCAATTCAGTTCAACCAACATTAAGTGAGCACCTACTATGGCAAAGCACAGTAGTGGAAAGAAAGGTGAAGCAAAGTCCCATCTTTCGATGCTCCAAGTCCGGTTAGGGAAACAGACCCTTAGACATAGAATTCTAGTTGTTCAATGCGCACTCTGAATATACAATAGAGGTGCAAAGTTCTGTATGGAAAATTACCATTCACAATAACAACAAAAAGGAAAACCTGTAACATATTTTTTTTTTCTTAGTAGGTCACCTAACAAAAAGTATATCAGACATTTTCCAGATAAAATTTTTGAATTCCATTAATGAAACATAAATGACCTGAATAAATGGTGGGATATACCATGTTGGCAGATGGGATAACTTATCATTGTAAAGATGTCAATTTTCCCCAAATCTATCAATTCAATGCCATTCCCATCAAAATACCAGCAGGATGTTTTAAGTAACTTGAAAAACTTATTCTAAAATGTATATAGAAGAATAAATGTCTATGAATATCTAAGTCAATTTTGAAAAAGAACAGATGAGAGACTTGCTCTTCTACAGTTTGCGACATCATCAGCATCATAAACTGTAGGACTGTCACAGTAAAAGGCAAATGAACCACAGGAATAGGACATAGAGCACAGAAACAGATGATAATATAAGTACAATGCAATTTCACAGCAAGGGAAGGATGGATTGTTTGGTATTGGAAGGAGTGGGTCACCATGTGGCAAAACTCCCCAATCAGTGTGAGTGCTCTGTGGTGACCTAAATGGGAAGGAAATCCAAAAAAGAGGGGATATATGTATACATATAGCTGATTCACTTTGCTGTACAGTAGAAACTAACACAACATTGCAAAGCAACTATACTCCAACAAAAATTAATTTAAAAAAATCTCTACATTAGTTAATCTCTTTTTCTCCTTCCCTCTCTTTCCTCCAATATCTAATTTGAAGTAACATAGCTATTTATTTTTAAATGAGAATCACATGGCATTTTTGTTAGAAAATTACATGGATGGTAATTTCTAAAACATTCTGCAGTACTTCACAGACCCCTCAATTCAGTTCAACCAACATTAAGTGAGCACCTACTATGGCAAAGCACAGTAGTGGAAAGAAAGGTGAAGCAAAGTCCCATCTTTCGATGCTCCAAGTCCGGTTAGGGAAACAGACCCTTAGACATAGAATTCTAGTTGTTCAATGCGCACTCTGAATATACAATAGAGGTGCAAAGTTCTGTATGGAAAATTACCATTCACAATAACAACAAAAAGGAAAACCTGTAACATATTTTTTTTTCTTAGTAGGTCACCTAACAAAAAGTATATCAGACATTTTCCAGATAAAATTTTTGAATTCCATTAATGAAACATAAATGACCTGAATAAATGGTGGGATATACCATGTTGGCAGATGGGATAACTTATCATTGTAAAGATGTCAATTTTCCCCAAATCTATCAATTCAATGCCATTCCCATCAAAATACCAGCAGGATGTTTTAAGTAACTTGAAAAACTTATTCTAAAATGTATATAGAAGAATAAATGTCTATGAATATCTAAGTCAATTTTGAAAAAGAACAGATGAGAGACTTGCTCTTCTACAGTTTGCGACATCATCAGCATCATAAACTGTAGGACTGTCACAGTAAAAGGCAAATAAACCACAGGAATAGGACATAGAGCACAGAAACAGATGATAATATAAGTACAATGCAATTTCACAGCAAGGGAAGGATGGATTGTTTGGTATTGGAAGGAGTGGGTCACCATGTGGCAAAACTCCCCAATCAGTGTGTCATACTGAAAGCCACAAATAGATTATAGGGGTGTAGAGCTACTGATCCCCTTGACCCTTAGGATGGCCAGAGCTCCGGTGGCCTCCATCTCTGGCTATGAGCAGCCCCATCCGTTTACCACATTATGCTTGGCGCATACTACCATATACTCTCTATGCCATGACATCGAAAAGATTGAAAAGCACTACTATATGGAGAAAAATGAAGTTGCATCACTACTTCACATCACCTACCAAGGTGACTTCCAAGTGGATTAGAAGCCTAATGTGAAAGGTAAAACTATAAACGTACAATTTCTTTATAGCTTGAAATGGTGTAGGACTTCAAAAGTAAGACCCCAAAGTCTAAAACATAAGGTCAAAAAAGTCATGAATTTTACTACAACAAACCTAAGACTTTCAATTCAATGAAAGGACACCATAGACAAAGTTAACAGACAGATGATAGACTTGAAGGTATTTGCAATGTCTAAAACTGATAAGGCATTGATATCTAGAATGTCCGGGGGACTCTGGTAACTTATCAAGAAAAAGGCAGAAAACACAATGGACAAGTGGGCAAAGCACATTTACAGTATGGACACCCCACAGAAGGGAAAACTGTATTGGCTAACAGGCATATGAAGAGATGATCGATCTCTCTAGTATTCAGAGAAATGCAAATTAAAATAACAGAGAACAAGTTGTACTCATCCAATTGACAAAAATTAAAAAGTCAGATAACACCAAGTGTTTGTGAGCATGTGGGAGGGAAAAGGAATTCTCATGTATTGCTGGTGGGAGTGTAAACTGGAATCGCGTTTTGAAGAGCACTATGGTGGCACTTTTTGATGGTAACTCTGTATATATTCCTACAACCCAGCAACCTCATTCCTGAGTACATATCCTGGCCAACTTCTCTGTAGTTCTAACATGGAACCCTTATGAAGATATTTATCATAGAATCATTTGTTTATCACAGATTCATTTATGTTAAGGGATTGGCGGCAAACTAGGTTGTCCATCAGTGGGGGAACATACATAGAAAGCAAGCTGAATGCATACTATGCATACTAACAAGGATTAGGAGCAGTAAAGTAGTTGTGCAAATACCAACATAGATCTTAAAAACGTTCTCATGAAAGGAGAAATAGAATGATCTCTCTATAGCCCAGTGACATTTCCTTGAATTTAAATACACGCATACACACCAAAGGTAGGAGACAGATATAGATGTGGATGTAGGTGATGTGCATGTAGGTGTAGGTGTAGATCTAGATCTAGATGGATATCTTGGACTGACATCAAATACATTCGAGAAATTTCCTGTGAGGGGACAAGGATGAGAGTGGAGATTTGGATGAAGGAAAATTTAAAAATAAAAGGAGGGGCCTTATATGGACTAATGATTCTGTTTTGCCATGAACTGAGGGGTGTGACTAACCCAGCTCTCTATAGCTGAATTCCAAACCAAAACAAGTTGTTTCAAGCGTTACGAAAAAGGAGACGTTAACTCCAAGCAGGGAAATACGAGAAGTCTTTTTGGAAGAGGTCAGATTTGAGTTGAATTTTGAAGGATGGCTAGAACCTTGGGAGAGAGTTCTGGAAGAGAAAGGTATTTTGGGCAAGGAAACCACTTGGTTGGAAGCCCAGTGGTGAGAGAGTACAGGGTGGATTTAAGAATCAGCGAGGAGACTGTTATACTTGGAGTCTAGGGCAGGTAAGGGGAAAAATAAGCCTGCAAAAACAGGAGGGAACTGAATGAAGGGCCATCAATGCCCAGTTAAGGAGTACGGGTTTAGTTGCGAAAGTAATGGGGTGTGATTTACAGTTTTGAGTGGGGAAGCAATAGGATCAAACGTCAGAAGATTACTGTCCAGAGTGTTAGACTGCGGCAATGTCTGACTGGACACAGAGAGAACTCCAGACGCTGTTGTCATTATCCAGGGGAGAGCTAAGGAGGGACTGAGATAAGCTTTGGTATTGGTCCCTAAGGGGACCGATAATAGTGCTGTGGACATGGACTTGGGAAATTGACAGGACCTGAGAAATAAATTAGAGCGATGCCTCATCTTTATAGAGGAGGTGGTAGAAGCTGTAGGTGGTGGATGAAATCACCAAGAGACAGGCAAGAGCCTCTGGACAGAATGGAAGGGACCAGTAAAGAAGATGGCGACATGATAGAAGACTAGAGAGTCCAGAGTATAGAGCAACGAAAGCCAAGGAGAGGGTTTTGGAAGGGAAACGAGTGTTTAGCAATGACAAAAGCTGCAGGGAAGGCCTATGGGATTTGAATTTAGCAGGGATCACTGGTTACTTTGCAGAGAGGACTTTCGAGACAGAAGAGTTGGCCGGCCCAGATGGCCTCGGGGTGGGGAGAGTGGTAGGAGAGGAAGAGTGGCGGCAATGAGTGATGTCTATCAAGAGGTTTGTTCTGGAAGGGTGATGGAGAGATGGAGTGGTCAGAGCAGCGGAGGAAAGATTTTTCTTTATTTTTTTTTAGCATCAAGCAGATGAGAGCACATCTTGAAGACCAACAGAAAGCAACCAGTCCAGAAGATAGAAGGGGAAGAGAGGGTAGTTACAGGAGTAGGGTCTCAAGAGATAGGAGGGTTCCTCTGAGCCCTGGAGCAGCCTACCTGGCCATGCTCATTGAAAGCTAGCCTTGCTGTACCTTGATTTCCACCTTTCCCCTAATCATGCTCCTTTGTTTTGCCTTTGGGAGAGTGTCCCTCTCCCAGATGACTTACTAGAGCTTTCCCCTGCCCCCCTTTTACATCTCCCCACTTTTTTTTTTCCTTCTCCTGGGTTCCAGAGACTGGTTGAAACTAGACTAACAAAGAAACCTCTCTTTGTCGGTCAGCAAGTTGAGAGAAGTGATTAGCTGCTAGGTTCTTAGGCCAAAGGACCTGCAGCACTCAAAGCCTTGAAGGGGAAAGCACTTGAAGGTCTGTTTACCACTCAGCTTTAGGGGACAATTGTTGCTACTCTTGGCTACACTGGGGGCTTTATCTCTGCAGAATTCTCTGTTAACTTTTTCTGAAAGATTGCCAGCACCAGATCTAAAAGCTTTTAAAATCCTCATAAAACCGGAGAATGAAAAAAGTGGTGATGGATGGAGAGGTAAGGGGGGGGACCATGGGGCTCCTTGCCCAGATAACCTCCCCAGGCCAGGCCCCTGGACAGGCCAGCTCCATTTTCATATCTTTTGTCCCCCAGGTCCTGGGGTTTGGCTCCTTTTGCTTTCTTTTCCAGCTGCTGCTTCCTCCCTCCCCAACTTTCCACCTGGATTCCTCTCAGAATCCTCTCCTGATTTATCCCTAACTCTGCTTTCTCTGGGAACCAGATTATTGTTTTAAGCTGTTTAAAGCGCTTTCATTTCTCCTATCTCTAAGGGAATAGTTGGGCAGAGTGAAGTATAACAAAAATGTAAATGACACTGTTGCAGTGGGGAAGGTACAGAGGACCAAGAACTCGGACAAAACATGTCTTCAGTGAACTGTGAACATGGGAGCTACCTGCTTCCCTACACACATGCCATTGACTCTGCCCTGGGCCTTGGCACCATTATCTTTGCATCAGCCCAAACCATCTCCCTTTGAATTGGATACTACACCAAGGTCGTGTAGATGTGGCGTGACATCGCTAATGGTCTGGTGGATTTCTCCACATTTGGATCACCAGGTTGCTCTCTCTGGCTCCAGATTTGTCTTGACAGCCTTGACTCAAGTACTAAATGCTGTGCATAGTTCCTAGCTATAGTCCAGCCTTCTCCCTTGGAGCCAGGCCCAAATGGTCTAGGAAATCATCTGTTTATCAGGAATGGCTAGCTCCCCTCCGGCTCACTCTCCAGCCTGGCCCCCAAGATCGGCTGTGTCAACAGTGCTTTCATATTCTCCTGTTGGACCCACCCTTCCCCCTCACCCCCCGTACTTCTGATGTATGTGCCAGCATCCAACCCTGGAAAACCCCGCTACCTGCTTTGCCAGCTCCTGTTTCTGGGCTGCCAAGTACTGTCTGAGGAAGCCTCCCCAACAAAAGTACGTTCTCTAGTGTCGGCAGAGCCCTCAGAGCTGCTTGGCAGCCCTTCACACTTTTCTAACAATTGACTTCCTGCCATGGCCTCCACAGCATCTCCTCCCCGCCCTTTGCCAGTCGTCCTCAACCTCAAATACCCTCACTCTCTACCTGCAACCTCACTTCCTGCATTTATTGAGAAAACTGAGGTCAAGTTGAAATGGACTTTCTCCACTTGCCTCTTTCTTACCAAAACTCATCCTGGCTCCTTTTCTTTATGCATCCTTCTCCACTCTCTAGTTTGGAGGGATAAAACGCGCTCCTCTATCTTCAAGACAGACCTATCGACGGCCCTTGGGTTCAGAATCCTATCCCTTCTGCCTTCCTCTGCCTTATGGTATTTTCATGTGTGTACGTAACTAGTCTCTCTGACCTGGACTGAGAGCGAGCGCCTCAAGGGCAGGGACTGTGTTACCTTCATCTACGTGCTCCCAACATGTGGCACCATGGCTGGCGCACAGTAGGCGCTCCACAGCTGTTTTCTCAATTGATGAGTTATGAAGGGACGACGTAGATTGACTTGAGTTCTCTGTCCTTTGTGCATCGACTTAATTGGTTAATAAGTGTGCCGCTGGGCAGCAAGACGGATGAAGGGAAGAGTCAAAAGGATTCAATAAGCTCTAGATCCAGGGCTTTGGGTGGAATTACATGATATTTTTGTGGGAATTTTGGACCCAGAATTGACCTGTCTCTTTATAAAGGGAGTAACAGAAAGAGCACCAGACTGGGACTGAGAAGGTCTGGCTCTGCTGCTCAGAAGCTGTGTGGCCACGGACAAGTTAATTCACTTCTGGGCTCAATTACTTCTCTAGTACTTTGAGGATGGGGTTATTCTGAACAATCAATGGAGTCGTGGATGTGCAAACACAATTGAAATCTGAAGCGCCTCTCCAAAGCAAGCTTGCAGCTTGTTTCTGATGCCACTAATAGCTCTGGAGCTTCTACTCGTCACCTATACCACAGCAGCCTCCGCCAGCACAGCCCGTCTTTCCTGTTGCACACAGAGCTTGATTTCATCTCAGCTTCCCGTTGTCCACCACATAAAAGGAAAAGATATCAGAAATGTGGAGCTTCTCGCCCTCTAGACCCCCTTCCCCTCTCCTTTTCGGCCTGTGCATGTCTGTGCGGATGACTGGACTTGTCCATAGAGACTACTGCATACAGCCAGCAGGGGAAGCTGTAAGTCATCCCATCTTCTTGAATTCAAATCCATGGCTGGCTGGGAGGTGTAGGGTAGGCTAAGCCAGAGTACCAGCCAGCCCTACCATTTTAGCAGACTCCTGTGCCTGTGGGCATGTGTATTGGGGGTTGGAATGCCTAGCTCTTTATCTGCGTGGGTGTGGAAGTGAATGCTCCTCTGGTTCTAAATGAATGCAGGGGTGAGGGCCTGTAGGAGAACAGCAGGGAGACTCTACAAGTTGTTCCTCTCCCTCCCCTGCCCTCCCCTGCCCTTTCAGAGCTCCCTGAGTTCTTGGGCAATGGGGTCCTAGCAGATTTCTTTGATCCTATCCTCCTTTTTCTCCTCCTGTTTAAGGAGCAGTAAGTGGCCACTCCCTGTTACCTTCCACTCCCAAAACTTGAGGGCTTCTCACCAGAGACTTGGGGAAGCCAACACTGATCCAGAAGCAATCGGCTCACACCAGCTCAGTACTGGACCAAAGGTTGTGTGGTATATCAATGATGGGTAATTTATTATGTCAGAGAAAAATGCCAGAGGTATCCCTTTTCTAATGGAGTAGGTACACTACAGCAAAAATTGCTGTAAAGTGAATTTCTGGCAAGACCTGTTTCACTTTGATTTTGTAATTATGAAACCATGGCTATGGTTTGCTAGAAAAAAGAAAAGAAAACAAGATTGGCTCCAGGCTGTAATTAAACCATGTGTTTTAAAATAAACCACATATTTTTATTTATTTATTTATTATTTATTTTTATTGGAGTATAATTGCTTTACAATGGTGTGTTGGTTTCTGCTTTACAACAAAGTGAATCAGCAAGCTGATCTCCCTGTGCTATGCGGCTGCTTCCCACTAGCTAGCTATAGTTTGGTAGTGTATATATGTCCATGCCACTCTCTCACTTCGTCCCAGCTTACCCTTCCCCCTCCCCGTGTCCTCAAGTCCATTCTCTACGTCTGCCTCTTTATTCCTGTCCTGCACCCAGGTTCTTCAAAACCTTTTTTTACTTTTAGATTCCACATATATGTGTTAGCATACGGTATTTGTTTTTCTCTTTCGGACTTACTTCACTCTGTATGACAGACTCTCTAGGTCCATCCACCTCACTACAAATAACTCAATTTCGTTTCTTCTTATGGCTGAGTAATATTCCATTGTATATATGTGCCACATCTTCTTTATCCATTCATCTGTTGGTGGACACTTAGGTTGCTTCCACATCCTGGCTATTGTAAATAGAGCTGCAATGAACATTGTAAACCACATATTTTTAAACTACGATAATAGGATAAGAGGGTAGGTCCACATCCTTTCTAAACTATAATGACAACCCTGTGCTGGACCGTCAATTTGCTCCTACCTTTCACAGCTTTACATTCTGCTTCTTGTTTCATTCAATTTTTTGTCTACTGAAATCTCCTCCTCATGAGCCTGTATTTATTTAAGAGCTTACTGCCCTATGAGCCCAGCAAACAGGGGTTTTTGAAAACTGGGAGTTTGGTTACTAGGGTTTTTTTTTTCCCCCAAAGCAAAGCTTAGTCCCTGGAATGAACCCTCAGCCCCTTTTCACATACATTGTCTCAACTGATGCTCAAAGCAATTCAGGAAATAGACATAGGTAGGGCAAGTAATATCCCCATTTTGCTGATGAGAAAACTAAGGCCGAGCGATGAATTGGCTTTCTCAAGATCACACAGTTAGAAAGTGAGGGCAGGAAATAGAAACTTAATCCTATGATTCTGCTTTAAACAGGCGAATTTTCTGTTGACTAGAAGGCTTTCTTAAGAGACTTGTGCCATCAAATCATACACAAGTTGCCCTTCAAATTCTAAGGAAAACAAAATTATGGTAAGTTAAGTATTTCAAATTTTTCCAACGTGTGTATTAGTTTTAGGTTAAATTCATCCTAAGTAGATAGAGCTGTACTTATTTTCCCATGCAGTCTGGAAACTCAGCACACACTTTATAGTACAGTGGGGCTCTTTGTATAGTCTGCATGTATATTTGAAGGGCTATGGGGACTCATTCAACCATTTGTAATGGTGACAGAGGTGTTTGGTTGTTCTGTTTTTATTTTTGTGGCCAACTATTCGTCATATTTCCAGTTTCATTTGATTTGGGGTTCTTGACCATCCCAATTATACTATTATCACAAAAGAAAAGATTTTTCTTCTTTCTGATGTAGTTTTAGGAACATGTTATAGAGAAAAGGGAGACCTGAAAATTCTTCATCAACTTATTTGCCTCTATCTAGCAGACATCTCTGCTTCATCCTATTTTAACAATTATTAGCATTCCCCAAGGGCAAGGGAAAATACGACATGTTTAAAGACAAAATTACCAATTTCTGCTCACCACGATGATCATCAAATTAGTACACTGTGCCTGTATTCCCCCTTCCACCCCTAATTGAATATGCTAGCATTAGGGCCTCGTGGCACATCAGAATTTGTCTACGAGAACCTAGTAAACTGTCCATTGCCCACAGACCAATCAATAAGGCCACTTTAATTGTGGAACAAGAAGGAATCTTCCATCTTTTTAAGGTCTAGGATATGCTATCCCTTGAAGTGCCTTTTATGACTTAATTTATTAATTCTGTTAAGCGGGTTTCTATTAAATAGTACCTGTTCCAGTGAAAAGATTGGGAAAATTGAGATAACTTGTTCCGGTATCAATGAAAATGAAAATAGTTTCTGCCCAGAGTAGCTCTCACTGCCCCTCTTCAAGTGGGTTTGTGTTTCTATTGATACTTTCAGAGCATTATTCAATGCAGAGAGGCAATATAAGCTTGGTAGAAGAAGCAGAGGCTTTGGTATCACCAAAATTGGCTTCACCAGTTGCTTACTGTGTGAATTCAAGCAAAATCCTTACCCTGTCTATATTTCAGTTTCCTCATCTGTAAGATGCAGCTAATACCCACCTGTTAGGGCTGTTTAGAGGATTAAAGGAGACAGGTTAAGTGAGACGGCACTTAGTGTGTGTTTGGTGAAAAGAAGGTTATTATTATGTTTTAGAAGAGAAATGTGAATAAACGGGTAGAAGGGAGGGCTGCAAAGCCTTGCCCAGCAAGAGTTAAATGTTAGCACTCTGGGAGGTGTCTTTCCAAAAATTTAAACATGCTGACAACAGCCAATGGGATGGGTGTGTGTGTCTTTGCAAACAAAACATGTAGATGCATGTCTTCATGACTGGGCTGGCTGCTTCAAACACTGATTATAGCTTAAGAACTAGAAAATAAATGTGTTTTCATTTGGGTGTTGAGGGCGAGACTCTGATACTGCTTCTCAGCTATGGCAGACACTGAGAATTTGGGGGGTTCGCTCTTTGGTAGACACCAATCACCTATTTTTTTTTGTTTGTTTTGGAAGATGGGAAGGGTCACTGGCTGTGCTGGCAAATTGTAGATGATGCTAACATTATCAAGCTGAACCAGGGCTTCCTGGGCCACCAAATGGATCCGTATATCTGTATAATATGAGTCTTTATCTGCCGACTTTAGACCTCTTCTTCACCTGCCGGTGTTCTTTCTCCCTTATTTACTTCTGCAGACAGCGCTAGCCCATTAGTGCTGTTACTAGGAGACTGGATTGTAGGGCTGTATGGATGGCTGTTTCCGTTTGTCGCAACAGCAGGAGCACAGAGTTGATGGGGAGGCCCTGATACTCACTCTGCCACTGACCAGCTGTGTGAAATTAGCCAGCCTCTTTGGCTAACCACTTTGTAGCTTGGTGCCCTCCACCTACTTCACAGGTGTATTGTGATGCTCCAAAAGAATGGTGAAAGGGATAGTGTTCTGAAGTTTCTTAAGTAATCTGCCCTTGGGGGGGTATCATCGTTAGTTTCCTTCTTACCACACAGTTCATGGCTAGGGAGAGAGCCCAGCTACTTAGGCCAGATAATCTGTTAAGTTCTTACACCCCCTCCGCCCTGGCCTCATAGCTGAGATGGGGACTCCAGCTGAAAAGTAGGGACAAATTGTAGAAGTCAAGCCACCTGGTCCCTAGGCTGGAGGTCAGGGATTTCTGCTCCCCTTTTCCCAAAGGCCACAAGGAATTTTTCGGGATGGCAGCAAAGTCTTTTCATCTCATTTTGCCCCTAGTGAGACTTGAAAGTGGCCTTCTCAAGGATTCCCACGTGCATATTTAATTCTGTATTTTCATTCATTCCACAATTGTGCTTCTTCCACACAATTATGTTTTGAGGGTCTGCTGCACACCAGACACTGCCTCTCTCAGAGATACCAGGGCAAACAAAGTCAGTTGAGCCCCCTGCCCTCTCAGACTTTCCAGTCTAGTGACAGAAACAGGTGCTGAACATCTCCCAAGATGGTCCGAAGGTTATCTTAATCCCCACCTCTCCAGAGGTGAACGCCTCATCTTCCACCCAAAACTTGCTCCCCTAAGCTTCCTCATGTCAGTGAAGAGATCCACTTGGTCGCCCAATCGAGAGACTTGGGAGTCCTCCTTCACACCTCCCTGTCTTACCCACCAATTCCAATCTAGCATCAAGTCCTATCATTTTTAGCCTCTGAAATACCCCTTAAATCCATCTTGTCCCTGTCTTCACTGCCATGAACCTAGTTCGGGTCACCATTATTTCTCTCCCAGAGATCACAACCTCCTCACTGGGTTCCCCGTCTCTGGTCTTGCTGCCCCATCCACTCCCTTCCACTTGTGATGTGTCCAGAGGTGATACTGTATGAACTTGAGTTAGTCCCTTTCCCTTTCTGGGCTTCAACTTCTCCATCCTGAACTGGATGATTGCCTCAGTCTGGTGCAGCTCTCTTTTCTGTTGTTCTGTGATCAGATGTTTCTTGCTCCTACTCTAGTGCAGCCATCCAGACTTCCAAAGAAGATATTGATACACCTGGCCCTCTGGCTTCTTGGTGTGTGTATTCATTCATTCATTTCTCCATTCAGCAAACATTTACTGAGCACCCACTGTGTATGAGGCACTGTAGTTAGCACAAGTGATTCAGTGGGAAGTAAGACACAGGCCCTGTCTTCAAGGAGTTCAATCTCTTGGGTAGGGGTATGGACACAAATAGGCAATCTAGCCCATTCTGTGGAGGGGGGTAATCATGAAAGTTTCCCTGGAAGAGCTGATATCTTGCTTGGAGCCTGAATGATAAATAGGAGCTAGCCAGGAGAACAAAGGCATGTACACAGGCCCTGAGGCAGGATGCTGGGAGAGACTAAAGCTAGACTGGAGAATGGCAGACCAATTGGGAGGCTGTGGCAACACTCTAGGGGAGAGACGAGGAAGTCCTAAACTAAGACCATGGAGGCAGAGAAAAATGGACAGGTTTCAGTTATATTTTCAAGGTGGAATTGACAGTCCTTGCTGGTGAATTGGATGTAGAAGATGAGAGAAAGAGAAAGGTCATGGAGGACCCTTGGGTTTGGGGCTTTATCAGCTTTGTAGATGGACTGCTATTTACAGAGTTAGTTCCATTAACTCAGGAGGAAGGATCTGGTTTGGGGAATGAGGTTGGGGAAAAGATGATGGGTTCAGCTTTAGTCTTGTTGAGTCTGAGTTGGAATAGCCAGGTGGAGAGGTCTGGTAAGCCATTGGCTATAAGGATCTGGCACACTGAGAAGAGGAATCTGGCCTGGAGGTTCAGACTGGGGAGTCATTAGCTTGTAGATGAGGTCCCTTTGAGGAGAATGAGCAGACCCTGAAGAGCTGAGTGCCCAAGAGATCCAGGACATCAGTGCTAAGAGGGGAAATACTCTCACAGATGTGGAGTGCCCCTTCATTCCTGGGCACACATCTCTGCCCCAAAGAGAGTTTCACAATGTTGTCTGCATTGCCCACTTATACTTAAGAGAAGGAGCATTAAGTACCCAATTATAACGTCTCCATTTTACCATAAACATGCCTTAAAGAAGAGAGGAAACAGATTACGTTCATGCTATCTACCAGATGTGTTACATTCACTGACTCAAATGCTCCCAATAACCCTACACTAGAGCTATTATTTCTTGGAGCCCTTAGAAACTCAGAGTGGTTAAGTCACTTGCCCAAGGTCACATAGCTATTAAATGGCACTGCGATCTGACTCCAGGTCTGGCCTACTCCAGAGCCTGCACAATGGTACCACCTAACAGCACTCCACCACCTCCTGCAGTATAGCCAGATCCTTAAGAAAGCCTGTGCACACTGCTTTTCCCTTCTGTGCTTCATAAATATCATTTGCATCCCCTAGCTTAACACTTTGCTCTCCATTAAAATACGAATCCCCTGGGGAGAAGTAAAGCTCTAAGTTGTTGTCAGTCATTTATGCCTCAGTGGGAATGAATTTCAGATTCTTCCTTAAGATTAAATTTTAATTTTATGGGAGAAGGACACTGGAACCTTGAGGGAGGGATAAAATGGCAGAAATGGGCTTCGTAATGAAAGGTCATTCCCCTCTTAGTTTCATAGTTCTACATGGTTGGAGGCATGTGCTGTTAAGGTTCTTAGATGCTATTTCTGCATATGTGTACTACTTTATATGCAGGCCCATTTCTGGGTCAGCTACCCCAGCTACCTGGGGCTGGGGCTCCGGTGTGGCCTGATCGAAGGTGAAATTAAACTACACACTGGGGACTTCCCTGGTGGCACAGTGGTTAAGAATCCGCCTGCCAATGCAGGGGACACGGGTTCGAGCCCTGGTCCAGGAAGATCCCACATGCCGCGGAGCAACTAAGCCCGTGCACCACAACTACTGAGCCTGTGCTCTAGAGCCCGCGAGCCACAGCTACTGAGCCTGAGAGCCGCAACTACTGAGCCCGCGTGTGACAACTACTGAAGCCCACGCACCTAGAGCCTGTGCTCCACAACAACAGAAGCCACCGCGGTGAGAAGCCCGTGTACCTCAACGAAGAGGAGCCCACACTCGCCGCAACTAGAGAAACCCGAGCGCGGCAACGAAGACCGAACACAGCCAAAAGTATAAAAAAAAAAAAAAAAAAAAGATGTTATGGACCAAATTCTGTTCCCCCCAAATTCGTTACGTTGAAGCCCTAACCCCCAATGTGACTATATGCAACGGGAGAGACCACAACAGTGAGAGGCCCGCGTACCGCAAAAAAAAAAAAAAAAAAAAAAAAAAAAAAGCCAATGTTGTCCCAAGCATTATCTAAAAAAAACCCCACTACACGCTGACCCTAACCCACTGTGGTCAGCAGGAGGCAGCCAGCCTGGGCCTTAGGCTCAAGTCCCAGCTCACTCTCTTGAGAATTAGACCCTGGCGTGCGTATTTAAAATACCAAGCAGATGGAGGCAGGAGAGCTTGTTGGAAAGACTTGGAGGAGTCCCTTCTGCCCTGTCTGGGTCTATTTGCCAAAATAAATGACATGTATCAGGGCAGGGCATTGGTCCAAGCCCACTGAAATTCTGCTGGCAGTCCAAACAGTGGTGATGTTTCAGATTGGTTCTGTGAAATGATCAGTTAGGAAGAGAGAAATGATGTGTGAGCATCTGGCTACTGCAGCCCTGGGACTGAGGACAGTCCCAGGGGCGGGCCTGGGGTTAGGGGGGGCAGCCTCAAGGACCCCCCCAGGACATCTGCCACTGGCAAACAGGGAGGGAGCCACACACTGGCAACGGGTGGTCTAGTTTGAGTCCCACGCTGTTCCTCACAAGCTACGTGACCTAACCAAGTCCTTCCCGTTCTCTCGGCCTCCTTTTTCCCCCTGTGTATAAACTAGAGCCTGGATGGAACGGTCTCTAAGGGCCCTTCTTGCTCCAACATTCCGTGACTTCTCTGACACTGGTTTGATTTCTTTTTCTCTGTAGTGGGAGAGGGAGAGGCCCACCCACCCACCTGCTTATCTGTAGCCGCTATGTTCTCACACTGCCCTCTGCTGGCCATTACGAAAAGTGCCACCGATAGCTTCTTTGGAGGAAAACAAGCGAACAAACCAAAAAAAGCACTTCATCATTGATTTAGTATTAAGCGTCAGTACACTGGGCACGGTGACAGAAAGCCTATGCATTGGAGGAGGGGGGAAAAGATCATACAGCTATACGCACAGAGTAAGCATAGCTAGAGATGGCTGACGGAACAGCCCAAGAAAGAAATGTCTCTCTCAATTCCTTTCTTTGCCATCTTCGTCTGTTCATGGTGCTCTGTGCCACTGTATGAAAGAAAGGGCCTCAGTGGATAGGAAGCCTCCTTGTCTCGTATCCTAGGACTGCAGGCTCCAGAAGGGCCTGGCACCACATTAAGGAGGAAGTTCGGGGCCAACAGCACCTCAGAGGCCTTAAGACATCCCTCAGGCCCTGCTTCTGTCTGAGAGGTTTCTAGCCGGGACCAGCCCAGAAGTCCGCCTTCCTCCAAGGGGTACCGTTTCAAATGCCCCTTTGGAAAAAGAATTCAAATTCAAAGAATCCATGAGCTCTTTCAGAGACTCACTTTAAGCTCTCCGACTGGAATGGAGGAGTCATCTGTGTGGCTATGGTAAATTCAGCCTGCCCTCCCAGCCAAGAGCAAGGGAGCGGGCCATGGAAGCCTGCCTTTTCTGGATGGAATCAGATTTCCTGTTAAATCCAGCCCGAGAATTGCCTCACTCCTATGTCTCTTTGCTTATTCTTGCTGAGTGTGCACTCACAAAGGCGAGAGACCAGGGCTGGAGTGTGCCAGCCCCTATGCCCACACCAGGCACTGCTCGGGCTCTAGTGATGTGAGCAAGATGGGAATTGGGCCACGCCACAGTCTGCCCCTCTCAGTAGCTGTTCAACGGTTTATCACGCTCTCCCCTCCCCTCCCTTGATGTGCGAAAGCTTTGGGCAGGGCTCAGGTTTGGGTCAAGCATTCAGTGCCCTGGCTGCATCTCCTTTGCTAGTAATAACATGGTCTCGGCAAACCTATCGTGCCCCTCGTTCTCCCACCAACCAGTCCTTTCCTCCCCCAACAGCTGGTTCTTATCTGTCTCCCTTGTTCCAGCCTCAGGCAGGCTGCCCTGGCTTCATGCTCTCTCACACACACACACACACACACACACACACACACACACACACACACGCGCGCGCGCGCGCGGGTTCTCCCGAACACTTGTTGATGAGTTTCAGCCCTGAAACACTGCCTTCCTCCCATCCCTCCTGTGTCCCCAAACCTCTAAGGGTTCCCTATTTCCTGCCACATCAAGTCTTCAACTTCCCCACCTTGCTTTCCAGGCCTGCTTCAGCTGGGGCCCACTCAGCCTTTCCAGTGTGGCCCGTGCCTCCCCTGAGCCGTGGACAGAATGTAAGCGTTCCACAAACCCTCCATGGCCAACCCTGCCTTTGTGTTCCCGCAGCACTGCTGCTCCATTCTGGACTTAAACCGTTTGCAATGGTTTTTTGTACATTAGTCTTGAAAGCTAGGCCCACATTTTAGACTTCTTTGTTAATCCTCAACCACAACCCAGCACTATTTTTTTAAGTGTTGTTCTTTTACTTTTGAGTTGTGTGTGTGTGTGTGTGTGTGTGTGTGTATACAGTGAAAATTTAAAAGAGTAATAAATAAGAGAATCATTGTAAACATAAGTCCAACCAACAGGAGGTAAGAGCACAAAAAGTAAAAGTCAACCTCCCACCCCATCATTCCCAGAAATAAACCTGTTAAGCATTCTGCAGCCTAGCACCCTCTGTAGGTTGCGTGTTAGGGGTCGGGAAAGTTTGATTGGTGGGTGGCACCCGCGGATAATTGCATCTCCTTAGCAAGAGCATATTTTACTTCTTTGCAAGAGTCCCAGGTCTTCGTGGGCCTGATTGACACTGGCAATTTTAGTCCGAAGGCCCCGCATAGCTGGCAGCCACTTGCGTCTCCAGTACGTGACTCTAACCACTGCATAAAGCATCTGTCCTCTTCTCAGCCCTTTCAAAAGTAAATCTTGAAGGTGAATATTAAAGGGCATGTTTAATGGACTTTTCTCAGAGTTTTGCACAGGTTTGTAGGAAATTGCAGACAGTCGGTGAAAGGGGCTAAGGGGCAGAGATGGAAGTGTTTATGAAAATAGGCTTTCTACCTGATGTGGTGTTGTGTTCTCTGAGAGTTAATGCACATTACTAATGGTTTTCATTTTTCTGCCAAGAAAATTCAGTCCCTACTGGGATTTGTTCTAAACAGACTAGCCAGCCTCTGTTGCACCCACTGGGGTTAATTCTCTAGCTCAGTCAGCTTGAAAATGTCAGCCTGAACTCTCAGACTTAATTGTTACAGACACTTTATCACCAGGGCATTCAAAATCCTCAGGCTACTCCCTCTCGCTATCGTAATTGATGCTTAATGGATATTCTCAGGCTTCTTGGATTTTACACATTCAACACTGTACAGATGGCGGGGGCGCAGGGGCGGGGAGGAGTAAAGGGAAGAAGAGAGACATAGAGAGGGAGCAAATAAACAATGTGTGTGTGTTCGCTGTGAGTGTCTGTTTCTAGTTGCAGTGCTGGGGTTCTGGGAACTGCCGTCAGAGATAAGCTGACAGGTTGGTCAACCGTGGGTTGGCCAACCGTGGGTTGGCCATTTGGACATGGGTTCGGAAACGTCCTGATGCTCTCCAGAGTTCTGTTCTTTCACTCTTTTGACAACCTGACGGATAGCCTAGCATTAACTAGGAAGAGGACAATATTATCCAGCCTGAATAACTAATCTCCTAAGAAGTACAAAGTTGAAGGATCCTGGTGCACATGAATCTTATTAAATGTGCTTATAAAATATGTTCTATCCAAATAAGCTTAGCAGCCCCTAAAATAGCCTGTTCTGATCCATGTCTGGAACTTTGGCATGCTTCATAGGTCTCTAAGCCAAAATTATTTAGTGAAGTGATGACAGTGTTCTTTGTGCATGGGAAAATGGGAAGCGGGGATGGTAAGTCCTCTGTTGACTAATCATACTCCTCTGTCCATTTTAGGGGCGACCAGGACCAATTGGAATTCAAGGTCCAGTGGGTCCTCAAGGATTTCCTGGCCCTAGTGGTTTATCAGGGTTGAAAGGAGAAAGGGGCTCCCCAGGACCTCTGGGACCGTATGGACCAAAAGGAGATAAGGTAAGAACACCAAAGCTTGATTTTTCCTTTGACTCATGGGCTGTGAGTGTGAAGGTAAAAGGTTCTAAATCTCAGGTCTGTTTATTTATGGAAAGAATACTAATCCCAAATACCGTGGTGCCAGGCTACATACTTTAATAAGAGACAGGCTGGGTGTTGTGCTGCTACAGCCCATTTTTGGAGAGATTCCCATAGCCAGCAAGTCAGAAACTGCATGTATAAGCTATTTGCTAGACAAGTGGGATGACAGTGGTGGGAAGTCATGTGGGTTTGAACTGGGCATGGGTCAGAAGGCCAATCAACAGGGCAGCAAAGGAATCCAAGCAAGGAGAACGGGATGCAAGCGGTCAGAATGTTTGGAAACCAGCTGGGCCACAAATATAGGGAAAGAGATGCAGGAAAGATTGGTCATGTCATGGTGGCTGGCTGACTGAGGTTAGCAGTTCAGTTTATGTTATCTGCCAATTTTAATCACCTCCTATTCACCCCATTGGTGAAGGAGGGATTCCTACTCTAGGGTCCTGGGGATGGCCAAAGACATGACACCTGACACTGGACAGAAGAGATCAACAACAGGTTTATTAGTCACATACACTCACAGCACGGGGGAGGAGGACATCACATCTCATGCAGGGCCACACAGGGCTTGCGCTCTGGAACAGAATGAGCCAGAGGGGCTGTGAGAAGCAGACTTTTGTCATGTCAACAGGGTGAGTGCCCCCTTGATTCTCGAGGGAGGGTATGACTGGCGTGTTTGAATAATTCAGTGGGCCAGCAGGGGATAGAAACCCACTACTCAGGAATAAGCAGGAACTGCACCTGGTCTATTTAATAAGAAGCATCGTTTGCCCAAGAGACCTTATCTTCAGAAGCCAAACCCACTTCATCTAATGGAGATCAGTTATATCATCTCTTACATTCCTCTCCCTACTCCTCTTTTCAGGGTCCCATGGGAGTTCCTGGCTTTCTTGGCATCAATGGGATTCCGGTGAGTGTGTTCATAGAAGCATTTTTGAAATTTCTTTTATTGAAGTCTAGTTGATTTACAAGGTTGTGTTCGTTTCTGGTGTACAGCAAAATGATTCAGTTACACATATATATACATTTTTTCATATTCTTTTCCAGGATGGTTTATCACAGGATACTGAATATAGTTCCCTGTGCTATACAGTAGGACCTTGTTGTTTATCCATTGCATAGAGGCATTTTTAATACAACCTCTAGGTTCTGCCTCATAGCTCAAGCACTTTGGCCTTAACAACATCCTGTCTCAGGCACACATGCTCAGGGTCAAGTGTTGAGATGTGCGTGGTAAGGCTTAAAGGGCAGTGCTCACCCACAGTTTCCTTGGGATTCAGTTACGGGCAGAGCTAAACCATATGGTTGGGGGATGCAGAGACATGTGCAGGCATAAAAGACCATCAGTATCTTAGACAAAATGAGTTAGGTCTTATGGCTTGAGGGGAGCTTTCACTGGGGATGAGGGACTGGTGTGAAGACAGGGCCACATTAGAGCACATACATCCTCATTATAAGAAAATTTAGAGGGTACATGAAATTAGATAGAAAAATACTTAGTGATACCTTAATACATTTAATTTCAATAATTTCTTCTCTTCAGCCTTATTTCAGAGTGAATTTCCCTTTAGTTGTTTTTTTTTTTTAACTCTTAAAATACAATTTTTAAAGGTTGCTTTTTATTTACAGTTATTACAGCACATTGGCTATATTCCCTGTGCTGTACAATACATCCCTGAGCCTGTCTTACACCCAATAGTTTGTACCTCCCACTCCCCCATCCCCTATAGTGCCCCTCCCTTCCCCCACCAGTAACCACTAGTTTGTTCTCTATATCTGTGAGTCTGCTTCTTTTTTGTTATATTCACTAGTTTGTTGTATTTTTTAGATTCCACATATAATTGACATCGTACAGTATTTGTCTTTCTCTGTCTCACTTATTTCACTTAGCATAACACCCTGCAAGTCCATCCATGTTGCTTTAAATGGCAAATTTTCGGTCTTTTTTATGGCTGAGTGGTATTCCATTGTAGTATATATATACCACGTCTTCTTTATCCATTCATCTGTTGATGGACACTTAGGTTGCTTCCATATCTTGGCAATTGTAAATAATGCTGCTATGAACATTGGGGTGCGTGTATCTTTTTGAATTAGTGTTTTTGTTTTTTTTTCGGATATATACCCAGGAGTGGAATTGCTGGGTCATATGATAGTTCTATTTTTATTTTTTTGAGAAACCTCCATACCGTTTTCCACAGTGGCTGCACCAATTTACATTCCCACCAACAGTGTAGGAGGGTTCCCTTTTCTCTACATCCTCGTCAACATTTGTTATTTGTGTTCTTTTTGAGGACAGCCATTCTGATAGATGTGAGGTCATACCTCATTGTGGTTTTGATTTGCATTTCCTGATGATTAGTGATGTTGAGCATTTTTTCATGTGCCTGTTGGCCATCTGCATTTCTTCTTTGGAAAAATGTCTATTCAGTTCTTCTGCCCATTTTTTAATTGGGTTGTTTGTTTTTTTGATATTGAGTTGTATGAGCTGTTTATATATGTTGGATATTAACCCCTTATCAGTCATATCATTTGCAAATATCTTCTCCCATTCATTAGGTTGTTATTTTGCTTTGTTGATGGTTTTTACAAAGTGGCTACTCCTAAGATCACTTGGAGACAGCCTCTTTCATTCATCCTGAGGAAGTGGCTTTGCTGGAGATAAGTGGGGAGTCTGGAGCTTGCAGACATCTCCTTTTCCCATTCCATCCAGCCCAATCCCTTAGTTTCTCCATTTTCACCCAATATCCCTACTTATCCTGCCACTGGAGATTGCATGGTAACATTTCTCCAGCCTTTAAGATACAGTATTTGGGCTTCCCTGGTGGCGCAGTGGTTGCGCGTCCACCTGCCGATGCAGGGGAGTCGGGTTCGCGCCCTGGTCTGGGAGGATCCCACGTGCCGCGGAGCGGCTGGGCCCGTGAGCCATGGCCGCTGAGCCTGCGCGTCCGGAGCCTGTGCTCCACGACGGGAGAGGCCACAACAGAGGGAGGCCCGCATACCACAAAAAAAAAAAAAAAAAAAAAAAAAAGATACAGTATTTGGAACTTACTGCTATCACTTTTTAGTTATATCCTTCAGCACTTCTCTATATATTTAATCTTTAGCCTGGACTGTGTTTGCCTCTAGCAGTGGTTTTCAACCTTAAGAGAAGAACCAAATCTTGTGTAGAAGCTCAGCATATATAGAACAGGAAAAAATGGAACTCCTCCATTTGAGGGAAGTCCTACCTCATGCCTTTATCTTTCAAACAACCTTTAAGGGGTTCTTTTGAATCATATCAAAGCAGTTTGGTAAACTCTTGACTTAACAGCTTCTTGTGTTACACTACATAATCATCTAGTATCAGCTAAGGGGGTTCGAATTTCTTTGTGCCAATCTATAGGTATTTCTTGAGTACCCGCTATGTGCTAGCACTCTACTATGGGAATACAAAAAAGGCATATGGCTCTGCCCTCAAAGGTATTATCATCTGATTCACTTTATCCCCAGATCTCGTATACATTTGTGGATTTGGAGAATAGAAGGCTCACTTACCTTGTATTTGTTATATGTATCAACAAATCGGCCATCATCTTTCTGCCTGTTATTCAACTGCAGAGTCTGCAAAATGCCCAGGAAGGGGTCAGTGGGGAAATAAGTGGATGGGGTTGGCCACCCTTTTACGCCATCTCCTGGCGTTTTCTCATGGCTGTGTTCTATGACCACGTCATCCAGAGTCTCCACTCAGAATGTGTATCTTGCGGGAACCAATGGGTGAGGGAAACTAGCAAACTGGAGGCCACCTCTTCCATTCATCCTGCGGAGCCGGCTTCACCAGAGATGAGTGGAGGATTTGAAGCTCGCAACAGTACTATACCCTTCCTCCTGTAGTCTCTTTTTTAATGGGGGCTGGAAGGAAATGAATCCCTTGAAGCAGAGGCTGATTCCGGTTCTGAGCTGAAACCCACCCCAGAGTCCAGCTGGACACTTCTGCCTCCAACTTGTGGCCAACAGAGCCAGAGGACTTCTAGAAATTGACCACTTCTCTTTGAGGGCTTCGTTGCTTGGGAGAATGAGTTGCAGCTGTCCAGATTCCTCCAAATGAGTGCGCTGTTCCCAGTAGAAGTCCCCATTCCCTTGGTCCTTCGCATGGCCCTTCCCTTGACCTAAGGTTGTACATTTTTTCTTTTGACTTTCAATCGCTTTAGCTTCAGGCTCCAAGCCTCACTTACTCTAAGAAATTATTATCCCCTGTTCCCTCCCTCTCTTCCAGCTATTCATGACGTATTCATGAACACCTCCTGTTGACAGCTTACCTCTCCTTTCCATCTCTATTCTTCCAGGAGTCTTTGGTGTCTGTCCCACGCACTCTAGCTCCTTGTTACATATGGTGCATGGTATTTATTGACTGTCTTGTATGATAGCCTTATCTATATCTCCTTGAAAGCACAGAGCCTGTCTCCTGCTCCTCTCAGAGGCCTCAGAGACCCCAGGGCTAAATTCAGCATAGAGTAGGAACTCCAGAAATATTGGGGGGACTGACTCCAACCTCTAGTGCCTATAGAAGCAGCAGTTCTCAGACTGGCAAGACTCCCTCAGACAGAGGAAAACACAGATACCCTTGCCCCAGTCAGACTAATTATTTTGCCCAACTTTCAGCAGCACTTTATTAAGCCATTTGGCTAAAACGAACAGCTTCCCCAAAACACCTCTTACTAAACTGGATCACTGCACAAATCTGGTTTCCCCTCTTAATATTGACGGACTGCTCACATCTGTGTCACTGGTTTTGGTCCCAGAACTCCATTTCTGCTGTCATGTAGACACTTTCCACATGAATGAGCAAGAACATCCAAGTCTGTGCACTAAGGGGCATGGCCACCAGTTGAGAGTGAACAAACAAGCAGTCATCAAGATATTCAGCATTAAAACAACGTGGACGAGGGGTGGCAGGGCTGTGGCTTTTAACGATATCACAGCTGTGAGTTGGGCTGTTGGCACCCACAAGAAATGTAGGCTGAGCCAATGTTTTCAGTTCAAATAAGTTGGAAGCAGAAGTTTTCAAGTTGTCCTTTGCAATTTATGTTTAGCTTTTCCCATGGAGTCAATCTCAAACATTTCCCCGCCTGGAGACTCATAAATGAACACACCAGGTTTATATCTTCAAAGTGACCACGTACCACTCACCAAATGGAAGCTTTTCCTTTGCACTCTGGGTTCTGAGGAACATTGCTTTTCTGGAATACAGCAGATCCACCTATTCTGTGTGTTCAATCCCCTGTGATTATATAGAACCGTGGTTTTCTCCCTCAAAGAGCTGCATTCCCTTGGAGAGCTGGCACACACATATGTAAAGTCATTATCTCTACCCAGAAAGGGCAGAACCAAGGTCCCAGGACTAAGGAAAATCCCTAGTACTGAGCCCGCCTGTTGCCTTGTCTTAACTCATCTCTGTTACCCAGTGGAGAGATAACCCCTAGCAAACTTGGCCGGGACATTTTAAAATGGTGATTAGGATCCCAGGAAGAAATAGACACTCCACCTGAAGGGGTCGACTAAATAGAGTTAAGTGAAGGGTTTATTTAAAGGATGCAATCAGGGTTGAGGGAAACAACAGTGCAGGGCGAAGCAACCAGCACAAAGCTGTTACCACCCCTAGTCCCAAAGGGTAAAGGAGGAATGGTAATACTGGAACCCTGTACGACCTGGAGCCATGGAATAACAGTTGCCCAGTGGGAGCTAAGATTATAGAGAAATGTGGCCATTGCCAGAAATATAGCCAAGGAGGGAGGGCATGGGAGAAATAAACAATCTGTGCCCATCCTTCTCAACCCTGTACGACCTGGAGCCATGGAATAACAGTTGCCCAGTGGGAGCTAAGATTATAGAGAAATGCCATTGCCAGAAATATAGCCAAGGAGGGAGGGCATGGGAGAAATAAACAATCTGTGCTCATCCTTCTCGTGCTCTCCCATCTCCTGCTTGTGCCTCCCAGTGACCAAATATAACTGGAAGACAGAGGGAAAGGGAGCCTAGACAGTACCATCCGTGAAGGTCAGCCTCCCAAGGCACAGATCTAGGGAAGGTAGAGTGTAGATCTTCAGGGCAAACAGGAATAGCCATCTCATTGGGTAATAAAATGTTGATGACTCTAGTAAGCTGTCTCAGTTTCCCCAGTGCAACTAAAACTCCTCACCTGAGTCTGGAGAGGCACAGCTTATAACAGGTTTATTGCAAAGCTATGTTTATTGACCGCTCCTCTGGACTCTGCATTCCATGAGTCCAGCAGTCTCGACTCATACTCTTGCATTAACAGATCATCTATCTCCTACAACTATAATAGCCATGAAAATGAAACAGAATTCTATGGAGCATTCTCACAATAAGCATTTGACAAAAGGTTGTTTCCTCTAATAATTTGAAAAGTTGATTTTTGAACATATGGCATGTTTCCCTCAAATCATTAAATATATACACATATATATTATATACATATATATTATACATATATATATCTTAAAGCCAAATAAAATATATGTATATACATGTATATATATGTGTATGTGTGTGTGTGTGTGTGTGTGTGTGTGT
>NC_041234.1:83410249-83419734 GCF_002837175.3 Physeter macrocephalus | reverse complement strand
TGTGTGTGTGTGTGTGTGTGTGTGTGTGTATATATATATATATATATATATATATATATTTGTCTTTTTAAAGTGTGTATGGGAGGGTGGGAGTCTACCTTTTATTGACCCATCTAGATATTTGGTCTTTCAGGTCATCTCTTTGTTCCATACCCAGCACACGACCTGCTTTTGATAGATTGAAAAAGATGTATTTCCTACAAACGGGTAGATTCTATGCACCAAGGAAGCACAGAATTATAGAATTCAGACACCAACTGTATGTGAATGATTACTGATTCCCCAGCAAAACAACTGCCTCAGTAATGAGTATGAAGAAGAGAAGATACAGTTCCCTGACTGAAGCAATAGCATGACGTGAGATAATGACAAAATAAGGTTCACAGTGTGGTTCTTCCTTGACTTGTTTAGTTTTGACCGAGCAGCGTTCGGGAGAGGTGGTGCTATGGAAACTCCTTCTGCTCTTGACCAAAATCCAGCGTCATCTCCCATGCAGAGCTTCCAATACAGAAAGCCGTGCCAGGCTGCCCAGGTTCCAGTCTGTTCTGAGGAATTCCCAACGCCTGGCATGATTCCCTGTTGGTAGCAGTCCAGCTGCCTGGCAGCTAAGCCCCATCTTAGTACATCTTTGTCCTGAAGGAAGGTGAAGTTGCAGCACCCTGTGTAGCCCATCTCTTCATGTTTGATCCCTTTGGTTTCAGCTTGGATCCTATTAAAGCATCGATCTTTTGGGGGAGGGGTAACACTGAGCTGTCATCAGCCACCTACACCGGAGTATAATGAACAGCGATGGCAGCAGAGGTGATGGGGCAAAGGGAGTGGACAAGGAGCCAGAGTTTGACAGCATCCTTGACTTCTCTCACTGTGGAGCTTGTCGGAGTAGCTGAGAGTCCTGTGGCTGACTTGATCCCTTCTTTCTCTTTGAACAGGGCCACCCTGGACAGCCAGGACCCAGAGGCCCACCTGGCCTGGATGGCTGTAATGGAACCCAAGGAGCTGTTGGATTTCCAGGCCCTGATGGCTATCCCGGGCTTCTCGGACCACCCGTATGCTGCCAGATCTTTGTACATTATTTCAAATGGCTTTGCTTGCCTCCAAGCGTGCCCTATCTTCTGCTTCTCTGGAGAGCTCGTTAGGTAGCCGAGGGGCAACCACTGCAGCCCGTTGTCCAATGCAGGAGTCTATGCTGGCAGCACCACAACATTAAAAGTCTAAAGAAGAATACCAGTTGCAGGGAAGTGTACACATGCTACACTACTTAGGGTTTGGTTTTTTTAAAATGATGCTTTTAGAGTTGGCAAGATTATGAAAAGACTGTAGTAAATTTTAGAGCAAAGTACACACTTGGGCTATTTGACATTTTCCCACATTAGACGATATTGGGAGATGCAGTACTTGGAAGGCTTACATGGGATCATGGGAACACTAACAGTGACCCAAAGGGCTTGGCAAGCTTGGTCTCTACCAGCGATTCTTAACCAGCGGTGATTTTGCCCCGCCCCCCACCCCCGGGGACATTTGACAGTTATTATTGACACTTTTGGTCTTCATAACTGGGGGTGTGCTACTGGCACAGGATAGCCCCCCATCACAACATCAAGGAATCATCTGTCCCGAAGTATCAATAGTGAGAAATAGTTGAGAAATCCTGCTCTACACTGACGTTGTTTTCCCTCTTCCCAGCCGCTCCCCACATCACAACCCTCAGTTCTGGGATTGTGAAGACGTTTATTGGATCTTGGTGTCATCACTTTTATTTCATTCCATTCATCCAGATAGAGCTCAAATATTTGGATCTAAAAGATCTCTAAAAGATACCATGCCCTTGCAAAGCTGCTTTTATGAGTGGCTGGAAAGAGAAAAATAACACATTTCAAGCCCATTCTCAACCTCATTTGAAATAATCTAAGAGAATAAGGTACTGATGGGATACATTTAGCTAGAAATTGCACTATCTGTTAGACTCCATAGCTACGTGAATTAATTGGCATTTTACTGGAAGAGCATTGCCTTCAGTGACCAAGTTGTGGGTGTTGAGTGCATACGTGAGAAGGTGAGACAGACAAAGCACAAGCGCCAGATTGGCATAAGGACCTTCACAACTAAGGACCAAACCAATATACAGCAGGGAGTGGGAGAGAAAGATGTATTACCAACATAGTATGAGCTGTTGTGTCACAAAAGGCCTCCAAATGCTGCCATGGCGACAGGGGAGGAAAACAAATCACATCTGTGTTAAGACAATGGAAATCCAGCAAAGTAAGTAATCACTGCCCCCAAGAGGGAGAAAAAAGAAATCTTCAGGTAATAAACAGCCCCTGACAGCCAAAGGACCAGGGCAAAACCTAAGCCTGTCCCTAAACCTCCCCTTAAGCCTAAGTAGGAACTTGGGTGTGTATTTTACTAAGCTGAACCTTATTAACCCTGCCGAATACTGAATGGATATCCTTTGAATCTTCTTTGATGAAAGTAGTGGCCATGAGAATAAGGGGAAATAGGAAGTGTTAGGAAAGAAACTGGTTTGTGCTTCTGGAACCACATTGTACTTTTATTATACCTATGGACCTTGAACTCAGGAATCCGTCATTCAATCAACGCTTCAGTCCCCAAAGCTTAGCCCTACCCCCAACACTAATCCCAACTTCCCCTTAGGTATAGGGATATTGATTTTCCCCAGGAGGCCAACATCTAGCAGATATTAGGTGGCATCTGCCACTGAGACATTAAAAAGTCTGGCTGACTGGATGGGTTGGGCATACTTTGAACTGTTTTCCATGTTAACAGTGAGACACACCAGCCTCTTAGACAGGTGTAGAAACTGAAGTTGTATGGTAGAAGCACAGGATGGAGATGGTTTTGTAGCTATATCTTAGACCAGGCATCTGCAAACTGGCCCGTGGGACCCTTGTCCCATGGCTTGTTTTTCCATTTTAAAAGATTGTGAAGAAAAACAGAAGAATATGAAACAGAGCACAGATATGGCCCACAAAGCCTATATTATTTACTATCTGGCTCTTTACAGAAAAAGTCCACTAACCTCTGTCCTAGACCTAGTCCCTGTCAGTGACTTGTACCTGTGAGATATGGAGCAGGTGAGCTATAGGCTTATAAACGGCATGTGTATTATATGTGGATGTTCAGATTGGTACTCTGAATAGATTCAAAGTCTACTTTCTAATCCCTTTACAGACTTCTGACTTGGAGGCTGGGGGAGCAGGCGTGCAGCTCTGAGACACAGCACAGTTCAGGGGCTGTACTTTGCCCCCTTAGCATAGCCAACTCTGCCATAGAATAAGCCACATGGTTTCAGGCTCTTGCTTTTCCATCCTCTATCTGATCAGATCATACTATTAACAATACTGTGTGTGTGTGTGTGTGTGTGTGTGTGTGTGTGTGTGTGTA
This sequence comes from Physeter macrocephalus, assembly GCF_002837175.3. Classification (NCBI taxonomy): domain Eukaryota; kingdom Metazoa; phylum Chordata; class Mammalia; order Artiodactyla; family Physeteridae; genus Physeter; species Physeter macrocephalus. The sequence goes on along the minus strand of NC_041234.1, from coordinate 83,416,332 downwards.
TGTGCATGCGTGCATTTCTTCACAGAATTTTCTTCTTTTGCTCAGGGGCTTCCTGGTCAGAAAGGCTCTAAAGGTGAACCTATCCTTGCCCAAGGTAGTTTCAAAGGAATGAAGGTAAGAGCCTCTAAGGCAGACAGCTGAGTAGGCTATAAAGCTGAGTTCCCCGGGGATGGAGCCCCACATCCAATGAAAACATTTCCAGAACTAGCATCTGCGTCTCTATTTAAGGAGCAGACCAAGCTGGATTTTAAAAGAATCCAGAGCTTTTTGTGGTGGAAACATTGACAGAAATGTTTGCAACCATACTGTCAAAAAGATTTGCTTTGTAAGATTTAGGCCAAAAGTAGGAGACAGATCAGCAAACAGTTTGCATGGGTGTCATTTTCCTTGACAAGCCGAGACATTTCCTGGAGGCAGATACCTTTTGTCTACTACAGAATCTTTGATGTCTGCATACCTTGGTTTGAAGCCATGTATGTCTCTGCCCATCTTAACATGGCCACCAGCCCAGGATCATGGCTCCGCCCTTTTCTGTACCTGCATACCAGCCATCACCCTCGCTGGGGCCCTGGCTATCTACAAAAGTTGCCCATCAACTCTGCAGCTGGCTGAAAACTTTCATCTCTTCCTGGAATTGACAAGAACCTTTTGTATTCTTGTGGCTGTATTCTTGGTGTATGCTGTCTGGTATCCTGTGGGCCTTCAGTAAACTCTGGTGCCAAATGACTGACCCTAATCCCTTGCAGAGTGGGAAGGGAGCCCATCATTTTCCTGGGAGCAGACAGGAATCTCTGTGTGCAACATCTGAGGGGAAGATGCACCCAAGCTCACTCAGCTGAAGATGGCACCTTTCCGTCTTCCACCCACGCACAGAGCCAGAAATATTGGAAATCACTTTGGAAGGCAGTGATGGGTGTGTGGGTAGCTGAGAACTGAAGAAGGTACAGGGTTTGGGTTCTTGGCTATAGAAGCCATAGCTGAAGATGGAATGTTAGACTTGGAAAGGACCTCATGATTGTCAGATTCATGTTGCTCATTTTACAGATAGAAAAACTGAGGTAGCCTGAGGCTATATGACTTGCTCACAGGCACAAGCCAGCTTCCCGAAGAGCTAAAACCCAGGCAGTGCTCTTCCCAGGTTGCAAAGAGCTGATTTTTCACTGTAAGCCAAACGGGGTAAGACTAGCAGGTGTCAAAATGTGACCATTGTTGTAGCGAACGTTGATTAAATGGTTTTGCCCAAAACCAGAGACCCTGGACCCAGCGGAACACAGCAATTTCCACAGGATGGTTATATTACAGATTCATACGGTGACTTAAGATGCTGCAAAGTAATTAAAACGTAATCAGAGACTATATGCTCTGTTGATTCTCACTTGAAATGTCTGATTTGCATTGTATACATATGGGCACAGATTCTCTGGGGATGAAGGCACACCGGAAGGTAACTTTGCTTTCCTCCAAAAAGAGCAGGGAAATCACCAGCCCGCAGAAGCAGTTTCTAATTGATAAGTTCCTAGCAAAGGTGAAAATTAATTAATCCAAGTAAAATATGAATTCCTGTTCAACCAAGGCTATAATATTTTTCTTCTAGAGTCTAGATTTTTCTAAGGAAAAAAAAAGTAGATGGTTGAATCTGTCCAATTCATGCCTTATTTAAAACACAAGACCTTGACAGAGGAGGCCCAAGCTTCAGTGATGCATTTTTATGCCTATTGCATCTTAGGTCAGTTATCTGTGAAATACCACAAGCTTAATGTATTCATCTCTTCAATGTCCTGCCTTTGTCTGTTTCTCAGGGGGAGCCTGGGCTGCCCGGACTGGATGGAATCACTGTAAGTTGTTACCTATGTGTTGGGCTCCCAATGTTTGTCTAGTGAACAGTACCAATGACCCCTTTTCATTCCTCTCTACGGTGTTCGAAGGTCTTTGTAGACCTTCTCAAGGACAATCCAGAGAGGTAAAGTAGAATAGATCACTCTATCGACATTTTCCAAATGAGAAAGTACTGAGAGGATGGACTGTCTACCTCCAGTGACATGGCAGGCTGGCTTTCAGACCTCTCGGCCAGGGACCTGCATCCTCCCTGGGATGTATTAGGAAAGAATTTTGCCTGTCATGTGGCAAGCATTTATTAAGTGTTTTCTGTGTGTTCAGAGTACTGTGGGTAAAATAAAAGAGGCAAAACACTCTTCTTTAAAAGGTATTCCAGGTAGAAAAAATTTTTAGGGACTCAATAAGAGTGAGTCCAGGAAAGGCCATGAGTTGTATTAATAAGAGCTTTGTTTTTCCTTGACTTTCCACATTGTCGTCATTTTCCTTTGAAGTGGCTTCAGAAAGGCCCCTTCTCTCCTCCTCTTTTCCTGTATCACGGTTCCTTCCTTTTTTCTTCCATTCCAGAACAGATACTGAGCAGAACAGATACTGAGCAAAGGGCTAAGAGTGATCCCTGAGACAATTCAGACACGGTCTCTGCACACACACACAGCCACCTCCCACCCCAGGATGTAAAAAACTAGTAGGAATGTGGCGTAAGGATTCCACTGACAGCATCAAGAAAGAGATGCTGTCCGCCTAAGGCTACATCATGAGAAACTTTATACCTAAGAGAAGGTAGCCTCTGAAAAGTGTGGGTGACATTTAGGCTGGCTGGCAATGGGTGGAAGCTTTCTAAACAGAGAGAGTAGTGTGAGCAAGCACACATGTAAACAGAGCTGAGTCAGGACCAAGGGCATAGAGGTCTCCTAGAGTGAAACGGCATTGGCTTAGCTGGTGTGTTAACTAGATCGGTAGAGTAACATCCAGTATATTTGCTGCATAACTTCTCTTAGAGATGCCTTTCCCTGCCCCCAGAAGTACAGTGTTTGTCTGCATATACAGACATGATAAATAAACCACTTAGATTTGGGGAGGGGGGGGTTCCTGGCTGGATAAGAGATTTGTGATCAGTAAGGAGACCACAGGTCATTAGTTATTGTCAGAGCAATGTTCTACTCTCATATATTCCTGGGGCACCTTTGAACCCCTACTTTCTCTTCCTCCTGTCGAAGTCTCAACTTCGCTTAGCCTCTCCATCCCTTACCTAAGCACATATCACCTTATTGCTGCTCCACAACTTTAACAGGGCCATGCATTTTCCCATACCATCTTTCTCTTCAGATTTCGTTCTCTTGCTTTTAATATTGTCAACGTTCATTTCAAAATATTTTCTGGTTTCCCTTCGGATTTTTTCTTTGACCCATGGAGATTTGTGGTGTTTAATTTCCCCAAATTTGTGACTTTCCAGATATCTTTATATTATTGATTTCTAGTTTGATTTTATTGCAGTTAGAGAGCATATTCTGGATGATTTCAATGCTTTTAAATTTGTTAAGTTTTATTTTATGGCCCAACCTATGGAACGATCTTGGTGAATGTTCCACATGTACTTGAAGAGACTATGTATTCAGCTGGTTGGGGCGGGTATAGTGATCTAAAAAATATCCATTAGGTCAAGGTAGTTGATAATGTGGTTTGGATCTTCTTTGTCCTCACTGATTTTTTTGTTTAGTTGTTCTATTAATTACTGAGGGAGGGATGTTAAAATCTCCATCTAGAATTGTGAATTTATCTATTTCTCCTTACAGTTCCATCAGTCTTTGCTTCATGTATTTTGAAACTCTGCTAATAGGTGCATACACGTTTAAGATATATGTGTGTATATATATATATATATATTTATATTTATATATATATATATGTCTTCTTGATGAATTGAACTATTTTACTGTTGCAAAATGCCCCCTGTTTATCTCTAGTAATATTCTTTGTCTCAAAGTCTACTTTATCTGATATTAATATAACTTTTTTCTTTTTTAAGTTTTTGGTTTTTTTCATCACTTTAATAGGAAAATTTTCAAATAGAGAGCAAAGTTGAAGAAAGTTTTCAGTGAACACCTGTACCATGAATACTTTATTCTACTTGCTTTACCACACTTCCATCCATCAAGCCATCTTATTTTTGATGCATTTCAGAGTTAATTGCAGACAATAGTGCTCTTACCCCTAAATACTACAGCATGCCTACCATTAGCTAGACTTCAAATTTTGTTTACAGTTTTTCTTTTTATGTAAAATTTACATATAATGAAATACACAAATCTTAAATGTGCATTTGCTGCATTTTCACAAATGCACACTCTGTGTAACTCAAACCCTCTTAAGGTGCAGACCATTCCCATCACCTCAGAAAGTTCCCTCCTCTTCCCTCCCAGTCAATCCCTGCCACGCCGCACATCACAGGCAATCACTGTTCTGAATTTTTTTCTATCATAGATAAGGGTTCCCTATTCTAGAACTTCATACAAAGGGAATAATACAATATGTAGCCTCCGGGGTCTGGCTTCTTTCACTTAGAACGGTACTTTTGAGGTTCATCCTCATTGTTTCATATATCAATAATTTGTTACGTTTTATTGTTGAGTATTATTCTACATATAGATGTATCCGGTTTTTTTAAATCAATCCTAGTATCAGTGGACACCTGAGATATTTCCCATTTTTTTAAATTTTATTGAAGTATAGTTGATTTACAATGTGGTGTTAATTTCTGCTGTATAGAAAAGTGACTCAGATAGACATATATATATATTCTTTTTCATATTCTTTTCCATTATGGTTTGTCATAGGATACTGAATATACTTCCCTGTGCTATACAGTAGGAACTTGTTGTTTATCCATCCTATGTATGTTTGCATCTGCTAATCCCAAACTCCCAATCCTTCCCTCCCCCACTCCACTCCCCCTTGACAACCACAAGTCTGTTCTCTATGTCTGTGAGTCTGTTTCTGTTTCGTAGATAAGTTCATTTGTGTGTTATTTTAGATTCCACGTGTGAGTGATATTATATGGTATTTGTCTTTCTCTTTCTGACTTACTTCACTAAGTATGATGATCTCTAGGTCCATCCATGTTGCTGCAAATGGCATTATTTCATTCTTTTTATGGCTGAGTAGTATTCCATGGTATAAATATACCACATCTTCTTTATCCATTCATCTGACATTTTCAATTTTTAACTATTATTATTTTTTCTTTTTTTAACCTATTTATAGGAGTATAATTGCTTTACATTGTTGCGTTAGTTTCTACTGTATAACGAAGTGAATCAGCTATACATATACTTATATCCCCATATACCCTCCCTCTTGTGTCTCCCTCCCACCCTCACAATCCCACCCCTCTAGGTGGGTCACAAAGCACCAAGCTGATCTCCCTGTGCTATGCAGCTGCTTCCCACTAGCTATCTATTTTACATTTGGTAGTGTATATATGTCCTTGCCACTCTCTCACTTCGTCCCAGCTTACCCTTCCCCCTCCCCGTGTCCTCAAGTCCATTCTCTACGTCTGCATCTTTATTCCTGTCCTGTCCCTAGGTTCTTCAGAACCAATTTTTTTTTTAGATTCCATATACATGTGTTAGCATGTGGTATTTGTTTTTCTCTTTCTGACTTACTTCACTCTGTATGACAGACTCTAGGTCCATCCACCTCACTACACATAACTCAATTTCGTTTCTTCTTATGGCTGAGTAATATTCCATTGTTGCTGGGTCATACGGTAATTCTATTTTTAGTTTTTTAAGGAACCTCCATACTGTTCTCCATAGTGGCTGTATCAATTTACATTCCCACCAACAAGAGGGTTCCCTTTTCTCCACACCCTCTCCAGCATTTATTCTTTGTAGATAATTTGGTGATGGCCATTCTGACCGGTGTGAGGTGATACCTCATTGTAGGTTTGATTTGCATTTCTCTAATGATTAGTGATGTTGAGCCTCCTTTCATGTGTTTGTTGGCAATCTGTATTCCTTCTTTGGAGAAATGTCTATTTAGGTCTTCTGCCCATTTCTGGATTGGGTTGCTTGTTTTTGATATTGAGCTGTATGAGCTGCATGAGCTGCTTGTATATTTTGGAGATTAATCCTTTGTCAGTTGCTTCACTTGCAAATATTTTCTCCCATTCTGAGGGTTATTTTTTCATCTTGTTTATGGTTTCCTTTGCTGTGCAAAAGCTTTGAAGTTTCATTAGGTCCCATTTGTTT
>NC_041234.1:83408661-83409882 GCF_002837175.3 Physeter macrocephalus | reverse complement strand
AATGCAAGAGATTTCTGTGCATTAATTTTGTATTCTGCTACTTTACCTAATTCATTGATTAGCTCTAGTAGTTTTCTGGTAGCATCTTTAGGATTCTCTATGTATAATAGCATGTCATCAGCAAACAATGACAGTTTTACTTTTTCTTTTCTGATTTGGATTCCTTTTATTTCTTTTTCTTCTCTGATTACTGTGGCTAAAACTTCCAAAACTATGTTGAGTAATAGTGGTGAGAGTGGGCAACCTTGTCTTGTTCCTGATCTTAGTGGAAATGGTTTCAGTTTTTCACCATTGAGAATGATGTTGGCTGTGATTTTGTCATATATGACCTTTATTATTTTGAGGTAAGTTCCCTCTATGCCTACTTTCTGGAGAGTTTTTATCATAAATGGTTGTTGAATTTTGTTGAAAGCTTTTTCTGCATCTATTGAGATGATCATATGGTTTTTATTCTTCAGTTTGTTAATATGGTGTATCACATTGATTTATTTGCGTATATTGAAGAACCCTTGCATTCCTGGGATAAACCCCACTTGGTCGTGGTGTATGATCCTTTTAGTGTGCTGCTGGATTCTGTTTGCTAGTATTTTGTTGAGGATTTTTGCATCTATGTTCATCAGTTACATTGGCCTGTAGTTTTCTTTTTTTGTGACATCTTTGTCTGGTTTTCGTATCAGGGTGATGGTGGCCTCATATCATGAGTTTGGGAGTGTTCCTCCCTCTGCTATGTTTTGGAAGATTTTGAGAAGGATAGGTGTTAGCTCTTCTCTAAATGTTTGATAGAATTCGCCTATGAAGCCATCAGTCCTGGGCTTTTGTGTGTTGGAAGATTTTTAATCACAGTTTCAGTGTCAGTGCTTGTGATTGGTCTGTTCATATTTTCTATTTCTTCCTGGTTCAGTCTCGGAAGGTTTTGCATTTCTAAGAATTTGTCCATTTCTTCCAGGTTGTCCATTTTATTGGCGTATAGTTGCTTGTAGTAATCTCTCGTGATCCTTTGTATTTCTGCAGTGTCAGTTTTTACTTCTTCTTTTTCATTTCTAATTCTATTGATTTGAGTCCTCTCCCTTTTTTTCTTGATGAGTCTGGCTAATGGTTTATCAATTTTGTTTATCTTCTCAAAGAACCAGCTTTTAGGGTTTTGTTTTGTTTTGTTTTGTTTTGTTTTGTGGTACGCGGGCCTGTCACTGTTGTGGCCTCTCCCGTTGTGGAGCACAGGCT
>NC_041234.1:83374997-83408498 GCF_002837175.3 Physeter macrocephalus | reverse complement strand
GTTTTATTGATCTTTGCTATTCTTTCCTTCATTTCTTTTTCATTTATTTCTGATCTGATCTTTATGATTTCTTTCCTTCTGCTAACTTTGGGGGGGTTTTGTTCTTTCTCTAATTGCTTTAGCTGTAAGGTTAGGTTGTTTATTTGAGATTTTTCTGGTTCCTTGAGGTAGGATTGTATTGCTATAAACTTCCCTCTTAGAACTGCTTTTGCTGCATCCCATAGGTTTTGGGCCATCATGTTTTCTCAGTTTTTAACTATCATGAATAAAGTTGCTATGAACATTCTTATGCAATTCATGTGGATATATTTTTCTTGAGAAACTGTCATACTTTTTTTGACCTTGATAAAAACATGCCTCTCTAGGGCCCACAAGGAGCACCCGGATCTCCAGGAGCTGTGGGACCCATAGGACCACCAGGATTGCAAGTAAGACCCACCTAAATCTACCACGTGTTCACAGCATTCACATGAATGCTTTCCCTACCAGGCCATGGATTAAATGTAAGCCTATGTAAATGTAGCCCCTCCTAGCAGAGAAAGGCAACTTCCATTCTTGGAGGTTAAAGTGAAGCATGCTCTTGTAAGGAGCTATTTGATATCTTCTTTTATCAGAGTCTCTCTGACCATCCACTCTGTGCCTCGAAAACCTAGTCTAGCTCAACCTAAAGTGTAGCCCAAGGATGGCTAATACCCGGCACATCTATTGTGACCTTCCACTCCCCTTACCCACGACAGACATTGCTAATCAATCACACCATTATCACCCACCCTGAGCACAGAGGCAGCTTCAAAATCTTTCTCAACACTTCACCTTGGAGAGCTCTTCCCACCTACCTATTTCCCATCACTGGCTATAGGAAGAGCATAGCCAGTCATCTGTGTGGTTCTGGGAAATCCACATCCCCAGATTGTTCTCTCTCCAATGTGTGAAATCCCACCACCACTGATTACTTTGGTTTACTTTCACCAAAAGTCATCATTTAAAAAGTGCTGGCCTAATGGGAAGAATGACACATGAAGTCTTCACTACCTTAGCATGAATGTGGTTATCAGGTCAATTGGGGAAATTTCATAGGAGATTTCACAAAAAGGAACCCAGGGAGAAGGAGCTAGAATCTGCTACACCAAAGCCAGACCACACCAAGGGGGTGGGGGACTTATCTTCAGTGACTCTCAACATGCCTAGATTCTTCGGGGCTGAAATTGAAAAGCACTCTTTCCTTTCATTTTAAATCTAGGGTCCTCCAGGCCCCCCTGGTTTCCCTGGTCCTGATGTAAGTATACTTTGTCTTGGGGCATTTGACCTCCTACCACTAAGTACTCTAGTTTCCCCGGAGATATTCTGGTCTGGGTAAACATACTTTCTGGTAAAAAAGACTGCATTCCAATTTAAGTTCCTGGAGGTTGTTTAGTAATTGATTTTGTTTTTCCTCCCTACACCCCTGTGCCCCAGGGGAATATGGGGTTAGGTTTCCAAGGAGAGAAAGGAGTCAAGGTAAATAAATTTTGGAAACTACGCTCTGCAGTCCATATGCTCCTAGAAATGTCTCTAGCTGCACACATGTGCCTGCTTGTGGTAGGGCTGTATGTGCACGCATAGGCTACCGTGGTCTTTTTCCTTCACAATACTGTAGTCTTCCTGCTTCCTACCTGTGAAATGTACATGTCTTACAAGCATACGCTCTTGAGCTATATTTTCTCTTCCTTCCACCTGGGTATTTCCCTGCTGATTTGTATTATATTGTGTCACCTCCTCTTTCCTTTTCTCTGCTTCTCTTCTCTCCATCCTTCCTCCTCCTCCTCCTCCTCCTCTCTCTATCTCCTCTATCTCTCCTTCTTAACCCTCTCTCATCATTCCCTTTTATTTCCCTTCCCTCATTGTCCTATTTCCCTCTATACAAACTGTATAGTGATTTAGGAGCCTCAAGGGAGACTGGGAGCTTGCCCTCCCCATCCTTGGCAGCTGCCTCTTGTAGATTGCACTGTCTTCAAGGAGCAACTCCAGTCTTCAGTGTTCCAACACGAACTTCACTGCCTCTGCTTGTGCTCTTGGCAATGATTGGACCAATTAGAGTCTGATCACTGTTGCCAAAAAGTAGCCATTTACCTTGCTCAAATCCTTTTTTGCTTTCTTCTAAACACCCTTTCATTCATGACCATGGCGACCATGAACCTGCCATTTACTTTCATCCATCTTGCTTCCTCCCTCTGCAGTGCTGGTACAAAATGCATCTGGTCAGGCTTATAACTCTTTTCACCCCTTGAGACTGGTAGCTTTGTTTCCTCATTGATGCAAGGGTGAGGGTGAAGAGGCTAAAGTCATGGACAGTTGATTTGTGAATTACATCCTGAGGACAAACCTACCCTCTGGAGAAATATCTGTGTGGTGTCTGCTTTGCTTAATGTTTACTTTGATCTTACAGGGGGATGTTGGCCTGCCTGGCCCTGCAGGACCCCCACCATCTACTGGGGAACTGGAATTCATGGGATTTCCCAAAGGGAAGAAAGGATCCAAGGTAGTGAATATTTGAGAACAAGAAGTTAATAAGCCTTTTCCTATTAATACCAGAGTTCAACTCTAATAACCAGAGTATACTGGAAGGATAGAGGGTTCTGGGTAATATGGATATGAGCTTGCCTGGGTTTCTGAATATTCGTTCAAGTGCTATTTTCTGTGTTTGTTTTGCAGATTCAGTTATCAAACTGCTGAATAACTTAAAACAAACATTGAATAGTTGGGGTTTTTTTCCTCCTAACTACCAACCCTGTCAATACTTATGTTGTCCCCAAAGCACTGTGACAGAACAATAGGGTATAATGGTTGCTTTCAAGTTATCTGTTTAAAGAAATTATTTGCCCTCAGAACATGACCCTGCAAATACGGTATACTGTCACCAAGTGGCAGTAGATGCCCTAATTTGCCTGATCTGAACGACCAAGTCTGAAGCTGTAGACCTGTTTAAGCGAGATATTTTATAATCTGTATTTTGATATGAGAGTACACATGGTTGTATTTGAATGACTGTTTGCTGTTAAGGTGTGCAGATATCTTTCAGCAACCTGACTTCCCTTCCTTCCTGGGGATTCCTTAAGTTTTGTGATCCTGCACCTGTGGTCAAGGGACCCAGGCAGGGGAAGGTGTTTAGTCCCATTTCTTTAATTCTGTCTTTGTGGAAGCAACAGCTCCAGGCCTTCTCCAGGTTTACCGGAAGTAATTATTGAGTTGGGAACAGTTTGGGAGCATATGAAAAATTGCTTTCCTCCCTAATCATTCCCAAACCTTAGGGAGCCCTTTCATGGCACTTATGGATAAATTAGCATATCAAGGAAAGAGATTAGAGTATTATGTTGCCCTTTGCAAACTGTAATTGTTACTCTTTTCCCAAAACCATTGATGTCTTTGCAGCCAGTAATTTGCTAGAGGAAATCGCACTGAACAGCTTCTTCCGCTAGAAAGAAAGCAGATGATCATCTTTTCTATCTCCCAATTAGCCTGAGCATTTGAGACTCTGTTTTGGATAGTTTTCTTTGCCTGTCATGGACTTTGGTCCTTTCCACACTACTAAGGGCTCCGTAAACTAAGACATCCTGGTGTAGTTACTAGTTGTGGAGACTAGGCAATCTGCACCAGCCTCTGGTGTCCCAATTGTGATACCCTATGGTTTCCCATTGTCCAGCCCAAGTAACTCAAGGGAACCATCTCCTTTATGTTCACTGCTTCCTGCTGCTACTCACTAAGCTTTGGTTGATTTTCCAGGGTGAACCAGGGCTTCAGGGCTTCCCAGGAATAAGTGGTCCTCCAGGTCTCCCGGTAAGTCTCCCTATTTGGTCAACATGTATTCAAGGATCTGATTGGACAAAAGCTATACCAATAGAAAGCTAACAGGAAGACCTCCTTCCTATGGTTATTGTAGAGAATTTCACCATCTTCATTGTTAGAAGGCATTTAAGGAAATGTCTTGTTTCTCAAACCCATGGGGACATTAGGTTCTTTATGAGACTATATAGCTCAGAGGTTATAATCTCAAGCTCTAGAGTTAAAACAGACCTAGGCTTGACTTCTGATTTCAGCAGTTTCTCGCTATGTAACCTTGGACAAGTTTCTTAACTTTTCTGAGCCTCAGTTTCCTAACCTACCAAAAAAGTGATAATAATGGGGTGGTCATGAGAATTAAGTGAGATAATATGCATGAAAAGGGCTTAATAAATGCCCGGCACCTATCAATTGTTGAGTAAATTGTAGTTAGTGTTAGTGATCCTAGTTTCACTTTCCTATATGCCCTTGTATCTTAGATTCTTTCACCCAACAAATACTTTTTGAGGGCCCCTATTTGCCAGGCCTTCTGCTGGACTCTAAGGCTGCAACAGCAACTAACAGTCAGATAAGTAAAAGTCCCTGTCCTTGAGGAAAGTACATTCCGATTGGGGGGGATGAGGGAGGGGAGAGAATCAACAAGTAAACAAATGAAGGAGAACAAGTTCATATATTGGTAAGTGATACATAGAAGTTCAAAAAGGGTAAAAGTGATGGATTGTGGATGGGGAATGGGATGGGCACCTTTGGACAGAGTGGTCAAGAAGGGCCTCTCTGAGGGATCGCTTATTATGAGGGAGCGAGTCATGTGAAAGGTTGGGAAGAGTGTTTCTGGCCAAGGGAACCACAAGTGTCAACACCCTGAGGTTGGAACCAGCTCAGTGCTTTAGAGGAACAGCAAGAAGGTGAGCGGGTGGAGAAGAGTGAGCGGGGCCAAGAACCAGGCAGAGAGGCAGGAGCCAGATCATGGAGACCTTTGTAGGTCAAATGTGGCTTTTATGTTAAATGTAATGGGAAGCCATTGGAAGGCCCTGACTTGTATTTTTAAGATCTCTCTGGTGGTAGTGGGAGTTGGGGGGCTGGGTCATGGAGGATGGGGGGAGGGGAAGGCAGCAAACAGAGGCTACTGCAACAATCCTGGTGAGAAATGGTGGTGGCTTGGACTAGGATGATGGCAGTGGAAATGGAGAGAAGTGCATGGATTCAAAATGTAAAAAGTTTAAAATTTTTGTTACAGAACATTTCAAACACATACAAAGTAGGGAGAATGGCATAATGGTCCCCCTGTGTACCCATCACCTAGCTTCAATAATTAGCAACTCACGGCCAATCTGAAGCCAACAACAGATGTAGCATTTCATTACAAATGCCTCAGTATTTCTAAGAGATAAGGACTTTTTAAAAACATAATGATTTGTAGGCCCAGATGTCATCACCACTAATTAATTATCAGAAATGACAATATCTGTTAAGTCAGAATTCAGGTTTATGATTGTCTCATAAATATATTTTTTTATAATTACCTGGTTTTGAATCAGAATCCAAACAATGCTCACACATTACATTTGGTTGATATAGCTCTTAAACTACAGGACATGTTTTGAAGGAGCTGATGAGATTTCCCTGGATTGGGTGTAGGGGTCAGGAGGGAAATGGATGAATCAAAGATGACTAGGCCTGCCCCCGGCTTGCTGGCAAAGTCGGGAGAGATGACTCCGGTGCTTCCCTGCAGTTCTTTGAAACACTTTGGGTCTCTCCAGGTGGCCGGAAAACACAGCCAGTAGAGCCAGTGGCACAGATTGCTTCCACAGTGATCCCTACTACTCCATAGAGACACAGGGGCAACAGAGAACCATCTATTCAATGGCCTTGATTTTAATCAGCTCAGTATCTAATGAATCATAAAGGGAAAGAATCTTGATGTTAGAGACAGGACACCTGGACTTCAGCCTCAGCCCCAGTTCTGGGCCTTCAAGTATCTGAACCTCTCTGTATATATGTCACGTGGCAATGGTCATATCTACTGTTTTGAGGCCCAACTCACAATGTTCATCAGGTTTCTTTACAAAGTATAAATCTGTGCTGTCCAATATGATAACCACTAGCCACATAACAGCTACCAATCCCTTGAAATGTGGCTAGTCTGAAATGAGGTGTGCTGTAAGTGTAAAATACACACCAGATTTCCAAACCTAGGTGTGAGGAAAATAATCTAAATTATCTCATTAACAATTTTTACGTCAGTGTTGAAGTGACAATATTTATGATGTGTTTGGTTAAATAAAATGTTGTTAAATTAATCTCACCTATTTGTTTTACTTTTTTAATGAAGCTACTAGACAATTGAAAATAACATAGTAGTTCACATTATCTTTCGATTGGACAGCACAGATATAGAGTACTTTGCAAGTGGGCTGGGGAATAAAGTCTGCACCTTTCTTTGTGAGCATTTCACATAGATTCTAGTCACCTCATATCATCCCTATGATGTAAGCAAGGTGGGTTGGGTTTATACCCCTGACTGATGAGGAAACCATGCCCTGAATGGGTGAAGGCTTATCCAGAGTCACCCAGCAAGTTATTAGCAGAGCTGAGACTGAAATTCAGTTTTCTTGAATACTAGCCAACTCCAGGCTTTTTCCTCATACCATACTGCCCCCTACTGTTCAGTTCATTCTTGTCCTGGTGGTTGTGGATTGTGTGATCTCTGGTGCTTTGCAGTTCACTGGCTCACGTTCCCTCCCTCCTTACCATTCCCTTCCCTGTTCTACCTCAGAGGATTTCCCCTTCTGCAATTTCACCCGTTCCCTTTTGCCCTGTGAAAGAAAGACACACTGACTGACAGCAATGCACAGTGATAAATTGCTATACCGTTTCAAGCTCAGCATTTCCAGTGTTTCACAGTGTGGCCTGACAAATAGAAACCCCAGTTGATTGTAAAGACATCCAAGGTGGAAAAAAAAGCTTCCTTTATATGGTACAGCATATTTTCAGAGAGTGGGAATCAAGAAACCAGAGTTCTCAGGCCACTTTGGTGTGGATTCCACATGCAACCCTGGCCAAATCCTATAACTCCTTTGCTGCTAATATCTCTATCTGCTTAATGGGAACATTTATAGGTGACTTCTGTCAGAATAGTTGTAAGAAGAAAGGTGGTGACGTGTTTGAGATGCTCTGGGCTTTTTAGAGGAAACACGCTTAAATCCAAAGCCCTCACGTCGGCTTTCAGTTATCCACACTCACTGAGAAACAAGGCAGCGCTGAGGGTGGAAATCTCTAGGGAATCTGAAATGTTCCCTTCAACCATTTGTTTTCTTTCCATCCTAGACCAGATCTTTGCAGGAGCTGCTGACAAGTGGCCAACCTGAGTGATTTAGACCTCACTTTCTTTCCCTTGCCCCTTCTGCAGTGACCCGGCATCCTTGCTTTTCTGGCTCAACCCAAGCTTCACACATTTCATGACATTGTCCCAGCAGCACACTCACGTGTAGGCCACAGATGCTCCCTTGGAGATTGTCAGAGAGAGTCATGTACCTCTGTGCCCTCCAAGGCACCAGCAAACGCAGGGTAAGGCAACATGGCAGATGATGGGAGACAGAAGGGAAGAAAGCGGTGAATCCTGAGGTACCTATTGAGTGGATCTGAGGCAACTACTGGACAGGCGGGAGTTCTGCTGAGCATTAGGCTTTCCAGGCACTTCAGGTAGGTCCTTCGGAGGAGGAGCCCCATCTTGACAGACTTAAGCTAAGCCCTCCCCTCCTCTCCCCCGCCCCAGCCCGGCGCCCTGAGGGACAGTAGCAGCAGCGTGACAGGGTCAGAGTTGAGAAGGAGACTGACTTTCCTAACCTCTCAAGTTTCACATCTCAAGTCACCCTCGCAGCGCCAAGCCGAACCGATTGCTGCAGTTTAGCCTCCAAAACGTGACCCCAAAATATGATCATTCCCCGCCCCTCCCCCATGGCCTCAGTCCCCCTTTTCAGGCTTCAGCCTCCCTCCTGCCTTCCTGCCCTCCTTCTGCAGGTGGGCCTCGGCCCTCTCCACCGCCCGCACTGGGGCCGAGCGAGGAGCTCAGGCAGAGAGGCTGACCACCGTGCTGGCGGCCTGCCTCTCGGGCCAGCAGGCCTCTGAGGACCCAGGGCCAAAGTGTCTTTCACTCCACAGCGGGGCCTGACAGCCCCTGGTTCCAGCCTACTGTTTGCAGCTTGCCTTTTTCTCACACCCCCCTCCTCACCCTGCTGTCCGCCCCGACTCCCAGCCACGTGACTGAAGTTGAGTTTTTGCAGAGCCACTAATGTCCATGAACCCAAAATACCAGGAGACCAGGGCCCTAGAGAGCAGGCCCGTAAACAGCTAAGCCAGTGCTCTGATGAGGTGTTCCTGACCGTGGGTGAGAAGCGGTAAGGGAGCAGTGGGTGCTTATCAGCTCATGATGGCGAGCGACTGGGACGGGGCCGGGGCCCAGGACACCTTGCCGGAACAGCTTGTTCCGCAGGGCCTCGTACAGGGCCTCCCTGTGCTGGGAGACAAGCTGAGCCTACAGCCCAGTATCTTGCCAAGTCATTTAGGTTTTATTGGTTCTAACCCCGACACACAAATTGCTTTTTAACAATTTTTTGTTTCCTTTTTAAACTTTGTATATGTTTTTTTGCTGACCTTGTAGCTCAAGCTCTCAGACCCTCTCTCTGAGAAAGCAAGAGTCCAGAGGCTCTTTGTGTTTTCTGAAGAAGAAGGACAAGGCCCCCTTGTCTTTACAACTGTGGAAAAGATAGGTGGAGGCTGTGAGATGGTACCTGGACATTCTTTTTCTCACGCTTTTGAACAGTTTTTCTCCCTGGGTCACTGTTCCATTTAATTCAACAAGTATGTATTGGACCACCTTGTATGTGTTCAGGCTACAGTAACATGCCTTGGAGGAGACAGAAGTGAATGTGATACAGACCTTCTCTCACAGACTTTCATGTGGAACCTGGCTTAGTGCTTGAAGAGTTTGGGGCAGCGTGGGCTGCCGTAGCTTCTGTGCACAGGCCAGGGAAGGCTCCGTGAAGTGTTTGACTTCAGCCGCCAATAGATACATGCCACCAGGGGGCAGCATGCTTTGGTTTCCAATTTGAGCTGCAGAACTAAGTTTGCATTCAGTTTGACAGACGGGCCTTTCAAATAGAAATCCTGTTCAGCATGAGGTCTGAGCAATTTGACTCCTAACTGTAGATGTAGAAAAGAGGGAAGGCAAGTAGGAACCAAAGGCTGCTTTGAGTTGGACCCTTCACAGACATACACACCCCTCCTCAACAACAACAACAATAAAAACAACTCACGTTTTAAAAACAAAAGAAAGGAAAAACTTGGGCCTAGAAAACTAAGGGCTATTCAGCCAACTGTACCCACGGGAATGCTCTGAGTATGAAAGAGGAAGGAAAAAAACTACAGATGGGATTGGAGCAGTGCTTTTACAGTCCGCTGAGCCAGGTCATGTCAAGAGGACAACAGGAGATGTGCCATAACATTTAGTGTCTTGCACAAGCTTACATTTGAGAGAACTTCACTGCCTCCTTTACTCTCATAATAGTCCTAAATGCTATTTGCCAACATCCGTGCTCCAGGGAGGCCCATTTTAAACAGTAACAACAAAGTGACCTCGATTACATTTGCCATGAAAGACTTTATCCACTCTGGTAATGAATTCTTCTGTATCTCGGGGGCCCAGAATATGCTTGCCCTGTACCCAGAGGGGAGGAAGCTCTCTCATTCACTCCGCTTTTTGGATTTCTGCTTGTTCCTAGAGAAACCCCAAGTCATGTCCGTGGCTGCAAGCCCTCACCTTCTCTGGGCAGGACAAGAGGCGTTGGTGACCATCTTGCAGTCCCTTTGAGAGTGTTCCTAAAGCCCGCACAGTTCTAGATCACGCCTAGATAGAAACACTCCTTCCCCCTGAAAAGGATGTTGCAGTCATCATGTCTCCAAAGGGCAAAAGCTCTTCTCTCTAGCATCGATCCCCAAGGATTAACACAATTCTCCATTTGTGGGCCATCTTTGACCCAAGCTCCTAGATGGTGGGAAGCAGCCTGTTCTCTTGGAAAGGGCCCTGGAATGGAAGCTAAAGCCCTGACTGTCTCATTGACTCTCTAACCCATGCAAGATGCTTGGCCCTTCTGAGTGTTAGTTTCTGCATCTGTAAAATCAATGAGGTTAGATCTGTCATTATTTCTATGCTGTTAGTTCGTGTTTCCATAAATACTTGTAATAGTTTTTTGGGGAGAAGACATTACTTCTAGAACCAAAAAGAAGCCTTGAATGAATGGTTCAAATTATCTTCAAGTCCTATGTGTTTCTCAGGGGGTGACGAGACGCTCAGCATGGTAAGCTTCCCCAGTGGGACAGTGGAGCTGATTGGAAATTACCACCTTGCTTTGGATGGAGCCAGGAGACCTGGGAGGAAATGAATGTTATAATCTGTGGTCTCTTTCTTCCTTTAGGGATTTGGAATTGCTGGAGAAAAAGGAGAAAAGGGAATCCCTGGTTTGCCGGGACCTAGGGTACGAACCTGGAATTTTGCTTGCCTGGATCTGTCAAGTCACCCGGTCCCTTTTCTTTCCTGTTTGCATCTCTGTTATGTAACTTGATGGCCTGCTGAGCTTCTCTTGTTTCTCTTTCTCAACCCTCGGGCAGGTCCCTAAGACCTCTTCCTCTCCCTTCTGCCACATTCCCTTGACTTAGTGGCTCCTTTGAATAAGGAATGAGGTACAGTAAGTCCCCTACATACGAACCTTCAAATTGTGAACCTTTCAAAGATGCAAACGTATTAGAAACCTATTACAGTACAGTACTATATAGCCAATTGTGTTAGTTGGGTATCTAGGCTAACTTTGTTGGACTTAACGAACAAACTGGACTCACAAACGCACTCTTGGAATGGAACTCGTTCGCATGTAGGGGACTTACTGTACCCCCTACACCAGGTGGTTCCTCAGCCCGTTTACTCTCCTTGTCCTCAACTATAATTATCTTCTGGGCTAAAGAATGACATGTCTTACTTTCATTCCATTCTATCCTGAGGGAAGGTGGGGTAGGGGCAGTTTGCAGGAATGGAAGAAAGAGGACCAAGTGCAATTTTTATAGGACAGAAACAAACCTGGGAAGTTCTAGAACATAGTGAGTAATGTTTGGAGTCAACATTTTCCAATAATAATCTCACTTCAAGTGGAGAAATAACTGTTAGCCTCTCTGATTCCTAGCTTCAGGCACTTAGGTCTTACGTTGTTAGTAATTGGCCAACCTGAGCCTTAAAGAAGCAACATTTCAGAGAATGAATTGTCTTTTTAGCTTGGTCATGAAGTTTGTCAAGAGTCTTTTGCGTATTCAGCAATGTTCATCCATTACCCTGCCATTTCTTTCTCCACTTTCCTCTACTCCCTTGTCTTGAAAACACAAAATCACCAACAAAAAATGCATTGGGGGAGAGAGACAAGAGGCCCTCCCACAATCTATTTTAAAATCTCATGACTTGGAACTAATGCAGACTAAGTATAATACCACCCAGCCCTTCTACCCAATTCCACCTGGTACTTAAAATGTTTCCATTTATTTAGCTCTTTAAAAATTCCCTGTGTGCCTATTCAGCCTGATGGATTAGTGCTTAGAAAGAAGTCATTAAGGCAAGTCTAGGAACATTCTCTTACCTGGTTTTAGGAGCTGCTAAATCCTGATCTCAGTTGGAGAGCTTTGTTATGTAAGTCTAGTTGCTTGGTCTAGTATGGACTATTAATCTTTCTAAGGTACCTCTATTCTCTTTACAGGGTCCCACGGGTTTAGAAGGAGTCCAAGGCCCTCCAGGGAGTCAGGTATTTTGGTTACTATCATTAAAGCCTCAGTGTATAAAATCCAGATCAGAAGGCCCTCTTGCTTCACTTAACATGACCATCAATCCAAAGGGGAACACTGCTTACAATTCAAATTGTCCGCCTCTCTTTGTTTGATAGAATCTCAGCCACTCACTTTTGTTTTTACCCAAGAAGACGAGTGTCCAGTGTTCAGTGCTATGATGCAGTCGTACTCCTTTAACATGTTATCAGGGCCTAGCAAAGCCAGCCTGCTTGTATTCATCTCTAGCCTTGTGGCCCTTGTACCTCCTAACACGCAAGTTGGCTACCTAAGCGCCATATTGCCTTCTAGAACATTTTATGGCTTCCAGAGTCAGGTATGATCCATATATATCCTGGAATGCCGGCCAAAATCCCTGTGCCATTTGCCCTGGCCTAATCCGAAAACCACCCCCTCTTATACTCTTAGACATTCAATTCAGTTGTAACTATGTTTCTGTCACAGGGCAAGAAGGGGTCTTCAGGTTTCCCCGGGCTTAATGGATTCCCAGGAATTAAGGTAATGTTGTTGGGAAGTGAAAATCCAGGATTGAGGAGATGGAAGGATGAAGAATTAGTATAAATGCTATTTAGTCCATTTGGGCTGCTATAACAAAATATCACAGACTGGGTGGCTTATAAAAAAGGGAAATTTATTTCTCATAGTTCTGGAGGCTGGAAGTCTGAGATCAGGGGGCCAGTATGGTTAGGTTCTGGTGAAGATCCTCCTCCGGCTTGCAAACTGCCTACTTCTTGCTATGTCCTCACATGATGGAAGGGGCAGGCTAGCTCTCTTGGGCCTCTTTTAAAAGGGCACTAACAATGGTGGGAGCTCTGCCCTCATGACCTAATTACCTCCCAAAGGCCTCACCTCCTAATATTGTCATCACCTTGGGCATTAGGTTTTCAACATGAATTTTCGGGGGACACAAACATTCAGATCATAGCAAATGCCTATATGATGAAATGGAGTATTTTTTAGTATTTTGACATTTTAGATGTCACCCTTTTCACACGAAATGCGTACAAGCAAATCCATCCCTACAAGGAGAACTATTTTATTATTGGCATTGTTTAGAATTGCCAACTTTTGGGTTTTGTTATCATTTTTAAATTCTCTCAAGCAATGCATCCCCTTATTGCCTGCACCTGGGGCAGACAGCTCCTACCCCCCCAACCCTGGATATGCCACTCTGTCTGATTCTGGTACCTGAGTCTCCCATTTGAGAGAATTAGGACTCTTTTGACTTCCTCTGCCTGACATCAGCCACTAACAAGGGCCGTGACAGTAGCAGAGTCCCAAGCCTGCTGAAAGTGGGAAAAAAAAGTTAAAACTCTGTTCCCTCCTTAGCACCTCTTGGGTATAGCCATATTGTCTATTCCTGCGATATGTTTCCCAGGCCCAGAAGCAGATTGTCTTGGAGTCAGGTTGCAAAATAAAATTGGGATCCCTTGTCCTCGACAGGTTCTCAATTGAGTGTCAGGCCTCTGGGCTGCCTTGTGTCACCTTCATCTTAAATTTATTGGACTTTGAAATTAACTTATGGATTATTTGGCCCTGGAAATCAGGGGTTACAGAAGGAGGAACCTTCCATTGTCCCAGGGAATGGTTTTGAGGGAACATAAATCTTACGTGATGAGGTCACAGAAATATTTGTGTTTAATGTATTTAATCTTTGCAGGGTGAAAAGGGTGACATTGGCCTGCCAGGCCCGGATGTTTTCATCGATACAGATGGTGCTGTGATCTCAGGTGCAACTTTTCATTGATTGGAGTGGAAAAAAAAAAGATAGGAAGTTGAATTCTATATCCCCTGTAATTGTTAAGAGGATACTTTGTCAGCCACTGGATTGCTGCTAAACCTGATCCCCACAAGGGCCACTCATGGATCCTAAACTTGGGAAATGAATCTAACTCCAATGTCTTAAGCAAAGAAGCCAAGCCCCATACTCCATGTTTGTGCTGGGTCCACCAAGACTAGGATTTGCGTTGGCCTGGGTCTGGATTTGCTAAAAATGGTTCTCCTAGTGATGCTTAGGGAAGGATTCATACCCTCCCAGCTAGGCTAACTTCAGCCTGATACTCTGGGACACACGGGGTCTCATGTATGTGAGCCCATGCATGCTTGAGCTTGACAATTTCACAGGAAGTGGAAAAGTATCTTCGGTTAGGGGAGCAAGTATCTTTTGGTTAGGACAGCCCTCAATAGTATGACACTTTGGAAGTTTGTCTTCACCTCTCCTTGTTCTAGTTACTGGGTGTGCCGAACTCGTCCTTTCGCCTTCTCTAGAGATCTAGATGTCAGTGTCTCCAGCTACTTCTCGCTTGACCAAAGCCTTCTACTGTAGTGCCTCTTCCATCTGGGTCTCCTAACTTCCTTCTCCTCACATCCTCTCAGGCCTGTGCCCTGTCTGGTAAACTCATTAAAGCTGAGGTGTTAATGGTTGACAGTGGCTTCCTGTGTTTCACGCTCAAGAAACCTGTGTATAACATGAAGAGTAGACTTCAACACCTTAACCCAAATGGCAGAGATTTGAGGCGTGACAAAAGATTACTAGTAGTAGAAGAACCTTCCTAGTACTTATCAGATCTTACCATGGAAGGTAAGCCCTGGCCAAACCAGTACTGGACAGTAGGAGAGCCTTAGCTCGAATAGGCCCATTATCATATGAGGGCATTAGCATCTGGGAGACCTATGAAGGGTAAGAAAGGTGCTTCTAACCTGAGG
Source organism: Physeter macrocephalus (assembly GCF_002837175.3). Lineage (NCBI taxonomy): Eukaryota > Metazoa > Chordata > Mammalia > Artiodactyla > Physeteridae > Physeter > Physeter macrocephalus. The sequence goes on along the minus strand of NC_041234.1, from coordinate 83,394,098 downwards.
ACATCTCCTTGCAACTCTTTTGAGGCATTTTGTGGCATTTGTGGGCCTCCCTTCGGTTTGCTTACTGCTTTTTTTGTTGTTGTTGCAATGCCAGGTTATCCTGGAGACCCCGGTATGCCAGGCCTCCCAGGCCTTAAAGGAGACGAAGGCATCCAGGGCCTGCCTGGCCCTCCTGGTGCCCCTGGATTACCAGCTTTACCGGGTAAAACAAACTAATCCACCCCATGCACAGATCTCCACTTTGGTGGTCAGCATCCCCTTCTATACTCTGGTCTGGGTACATACCCAGCCAAAGTCAAAAGAAAGGTAGACTATAGTCAGTAGGCTCCCTGCTGCAAGCCCAAGGCCAATGTATATGAGAATAGGGCCTGGGTAAGCAGCTTTCCTTTGGCCTCAATAATGTACCATAGCTAGACAGGCAATCCCAGAACATCAATGAGGGGGCCTGGGTTGGCCTGCCAGAGCCCTGTCACTCTTCTGTTTATGTGCCATCCCAGTTGAAGGAGCTAACAAATGCCCACACGAAAGTTTGTACCCAGACCTTCACTCTGTGCTTAACCCAGGCACTAAATGGCCCCAGGATCCTGTAGATGACATCCTTGACACAATCATTGGAGGAACACGCCCAGATGTCACTCTATAGTAGTAAACAGAAAAAGGGCATGCCAGAGTCTGGGAGGCAGTGATGTTCCAAATATAAAGCCTCAGACATTACTTTTAAAGACAGCAGTTTCTAAATTCTCTGGAGATGGGCCCTCTGTAAGGATACCTGTGCTTTTAAAACGGCCCCTTGGAGGAGGTACAGCTGATCTCAGCACCAAGGTGGAAAAAATCTAGAAATGGGAGGCTGGAGACCCAGGTTTCCCTCTCAGGTGTGCCACTTTGAAGTTCTGCACCCCTGACCATGTTTCTGTACGTCTTTGGGCCTCCATTTCCCAAGAGGTGAGGCTAGCTGATTCCTAGGGACCCTTCTAACTCAGCTGCAGGAGAAGGGCAAATGCTTTCCCAAATTCTTCCTTGGAGCTAGTGTCTAACATCGGCACTGATTGGAATCCCCTGAAGAGGAGGGTGATGTGATGAGCATTTTTGTGTGGGCTTATCCTTCCAGGTGGCCCCGGTGCTCTAGGGCTCCAGGGAGTTCCAGGCCTGAAGGGGGACCGAGGAAACCCCGGCCGCACCACAATTGGGGCAGCTGGCCTCCCTGGGAGAGATGGTTTGCCAGGCCTACCAGGCCTACCAGGCCCACCCGGTAAGTTGTTTGTGTCTCCCTTTGGTCTTGAGATCCAGGTGTGATCCAGATTGCAGAACAGTCCTGATTTTTGATGGAGGGAGCATCTCACAGGTTAGGGACCACAGCAATCAGAGTGTTCATCAAGAAATAGGCAAGTGAGGGCCATCTCGATGATCAGACACTACCTAGTGCCTTCTGACTTCGTCGTCATTCCATTTGCCCCTTCACTGTTCTCAGCCCCTAGGCCTGTGGTCTTGCAGCTCCTGAAGGAGCAGCATTGGCTCTTTCAAGCTTTCCCTGGTCCTCAGGGCTCCAGCAGGGCGGGCTGAGAGTCCAAGAAATGGGAAACCAAGCCTGGATCCTCAAAGTGGCTGCTAAAAGCCTCCACAGGGCTTATTCTCCTTAGGTCATCTACCTGAGTATGAGATTCTAGATTCTAAGAAAAAGGCTAGAAATATGCCCCGCATGTTTCTTTGTAACCTGCAACCCCTGACCACTGCAGCTTGTACTCATCTCCTCTTTTGTCCTAAGAGGTCTTCCTGGGATAGACACGGGGACTGCTGAGTTGCTGAAGCTGCCTTGGTTATTCCCATATCCCCAATGTCTAGTCCAGTGCCTGGAACATAGTAGACATCCTATAAGTAGTAGTAGTAGAGAGAATTGAGCCAACAGAGTTTGGACTTGCTACAGACTTTGGGTCCTTGTCTTGGATTTTTCTTGAGGGGAGGGTGTCTCTGCTCTGGTGGTTGAGGCTCAAGGACCCTTGGTGACTGAGCTGCTAGGCTGAGTCACATGAGCCCAGGTTCCTGTAAGTTGCCAATCTTTTATGTTTCTTTTTCCTAAAGGTCCAGCATTTGAGACGGGAACTCTACAGAGCACAGAGCCAGGGTTGCCTGGTCTCCGAGGAGAACGAGGTCCGAAAGGCAACCCAGGCCTCAAAGGAATCAAAGGTGATTTTGTCCCCTTAGGTTTCTTCGTTCCCCAAGCTCCCTGGAGAAGGCCCTCTGGGAAGGAGCAAACTAACAGCCTTGGGAACCTGAACAGAACCAATCCTGGATCTTGACTGGGGATGTGATTATACGACTGTTGGAAGTGCTATATTTGGAGCTCTAAGACTGAGGCTGGCGATTGAGGCCACACAGGACAAAGTGGCCCCCAGGCTACTCTTCCTGCCCCCTCCACCTGCAGCAGCTACTCTGCACATTCTGCAGCCCCTCTCAGTTTGCAAGGCCAAGGCAGGAAGTCGCTTATGATTACCTTCAGCCTGAAGGAGAGGTCAAGACCTGGAACTCTGAAAAAGCCAACTGGCTCCAGGAAAACAACTCCGGTCTCCACAGATTGACCGAAGGACTGATGATTGCCCCAGCCTTCGGCTGCCTTGCACTTTCCATCTTCCTGTTGTCTTGGGGTCATTCGTCCATTTCATACTCTGAGGGGCAGATGCTAAAGTGCAAATAAATCACTTCATTGAGTTCCAGCCCAGGGCAGGGTGGAGGAAGAGGTGAAAGTACTGGCTGAAGAGACGTTTGGGTATACCTGGGGGTTTCAGGTACCTGAGATCTCTCCTATTCTCTCAAGGAATTTACAGCTCTCCTCGACCTCAAACAGAGAGCTTTTAACTCACTCTTCTCCTTTCTCATTGCCCTATCATAAAATGGCACTACCTAAGTATAGGAGCTAGCTCAGAAATTTTTGAAAGCCCCATCTCTAATTTTTAGATCCAGGGAAGATGGTTGAGGGCAAAGGATATTAAATTTCAAGTCTTGACCTAGGAGGTCAACTTTGGCCCTTCCCTGACTCACTGCAGAGCTAGTGTGCTTCTTGATACCATTCTCATACTTAAAAACAGGGCCAACTCTAATGCCTCCCCTCCTATATTCCCATGGGACCAGAAGGTTTTTGTTTTTTTTTTTCTCTCTCTCTCTCTCTAAGTCTGGAATAGTGATAGTGGTTCTCAAGTGATTCACTGGACATGAGAATCACCTAGGGGAAATTACTACAGATTAGATCCTTGGATCTGGCCACCTGAGAGTCTGATTGATTGGACCTGGGGTGAGGCCCAGCAAGCTGCCTTATAAACAAGCATCCCAGGTGACTCACGCAGGAGGTTCATGGATCACACTCGAGAAATGATTATTTGGAGAACAGGCTGTTCTTTCAGAGTTTCAGGGATTATCGATTTTCTAAAGGTAGGAAGAGGCCCTTCAGGATCTTAGGGAAACTCAGAGTCACCTCTGTTGATCCAAAGTCTCCTTTCCTAGACCGTAAGCATGGAAGGTATAAGTGGCTGGGCTATAGTGCTAGTGACTCCTTGCTGTCTCTTCAGAGATGCTTTGCTGAAATCTCTGTCATCAATTCATTTGGCATTTGTCTCTGTGTACAAAAGACAGGGGAAAGACATTTTGGTGAATCGGATGTTCAAGTGGCTTGGATTCCAGACTCTCAGTTGGTTAGTATAGGTCAGTGGTTCTCAACTCTGGCCGCACATTAGACTCACTGATGGCTGGGCTCCACCCCAGAAGATTGAAATCCAAATCATTAGCACAGATGTACTTTAATGGAAAGTGAACCTAGTTCATTCGAGTCTGTTCCCTGCAGGCCTTCTGATTCCCTCCATGGAGTTGTTCAGGTCACAAATTACCACTGGCAGGTCTTCCTTCTTCTTGGAAAGATGGCCCACTTAGATTAATGTTGTCTTTTTTTTTTTTTTTTTCCTCCAGGGGACTCAGGTTTTTGTTCTTGTGATGGTGGTGTCCCAAACATTGGACCACCTGGGGAGCCAGGCCTGCCTGGGCCACCAGGTCTCCTGGGCCTTCCGGGCCTGAAAGGAACGAGAGGAGATCCAGGCTCTGGGGGTGCACAGGGCCCATCAGGGTATCCAGTAAGTCCTACCAAACTTTGGCCCTGAGGGAGCAAATGGGAGCTTTCAAATACCCCTCACTCCTCACCAGTCACTTTCCTAAAGCACATAAAAGAAAGATGGGGATAAAGCAGACCTTCAAGGTTTTGATCCGTAATATGAAGAAGTCTATCTAGGTATCTTGAAAGTCCCTTTCTGCTTTAACCTACCTATGTTCCCTCCCTTCCTCCCTCCCTTCCTTCCACAAAATTATTTACATTTGCCTAGAACTGTGCCAGGCCCTGAAGACAAGGTTCCCATCCTCAAAGATTTCAAAATTTAGAAAGGGTAAGAAAATAAATGGACAATTATAATCCAAGATGACGACACAATCCAGTGTCCAGAACTGCACCAAAATGTACCCAAGGACCTGTTTTAGGTCAGACCTATGCGAGGTGCCAGAATCCTATGAAGTCTGCGTCTCCTCATCATTCCCTTCTGTCTTTTTGTCAGGGTGTATTTGGGCCTCGAGGTCTGGCAGGCCCCAAAGGAAAGAAAGGGGAAGCGACTCTCAGTACAGAATCAGGGATGCCAGGAGATCAGGGTGATCCTGGTCCCCAGGGGCTCCCTGGTGAGACAGGAGCCCCAGGCAAGGACGGAGTACCAGGTTTACCAGGCCTGCCAGGCTTTCAGGTAAGTCGACTGTTCCTGGGTAAATAGTGCTGTAAATCCTCACACCTGACTTGGCAGGTGGCCGGGTGGGGAGTATCTGATGGCTACTTCCTGCCTCTGCCACGGACACTTTTGGCTCTGTGCTTTTCCTTTCTGTAAAATAGGAATCTTTTTCTCAGAATGGGTCATTGGCTCACTTGATAAACGCTCGTGACAACTGACCACATCACTTAAAATGTTTCAGCTTCTCAGGAGCTTTCCCTTGCAAGTAATCCAGCTGCTTTCCATGACCCGCCCCCCGCCACCAGAGTTGTCCTTCCCCCTCACCCCCACCAATCTAGAACCTTTTGCATTATCAGATCACTCAGGGTTGACAAGCTTCATTCCCATTAACTCGACTCAGAAGAATTGATTGAAAAACTAGAGTGACAGAGAATTTTAACCAAAAAATAAAGCCCTGCTCATACTGGTTAGGTGTTTCTTTCCTATGGTCAGAGGGCTCTCCAGATAAGTCTCTTAAGTCATGCTTTCATCCTTTCCTATGTGTTGTCTAGGGTGATGGTGGACAGGGCTTCCCAGGTGAGAAGGGGTTACCAGGACTTCCTGGTGAAAAAGGCCGCACTGGTCCAATTGGCCCCCCGGGAATTGGGCTACCAGGATCTTCTGGACCTCGTGGACTTCCTGGAGATAAAGGGGTAGATGGATTCCCAGGGCAACCAGGCCCCCCTGGGATTCCAGGTGAGTCAGGGAATCAGATGGCTTTGGGCTTGGAGAACTGACTCCTTGAGGGTAGATATGACCCAGACGTGTGGAATGTGTCATAAGAAGGCTAACTGGAATCACTACTTTCAATCCTCTTGAGGGTTTTCATGTGGAAAAAGGATCATACTGTGGTACAGTTACACAGAACAATATAGATTTCAGCCCTACTAAGTGAAAAACTTCCTAACAGGGCAGTCTGAAAGTATAACAGAATGGCCTTGGGAGGTTACGAGCTCATAATCCCTGGAAGATTTCAAGCAGAAGCTGGATGACCATTTATTACAAGTGCCATGGAAGTAATGAGTGTACATTGGACAAGGAAGGCATCCTCTAAGTTGTATGGTAATCTCATCAGTAGGGAAGAACCTTTTCTTAATTCATGAGATCTCAGATTGAGAAGAGACCCTAGTTCTATCTAGTCTGATCTCCATTTCATACCTTAAATCCCTCCCATTTATATAACTTCTCTTTCTACTTGAATTTTAGTAATTATAATGAGGGACAGCCCTGCTTATAGATTAAGGGACTGTGCTATTAACTTGCCTTCTTGCATACAGCTAGAACAGTTCTTCATCCTAACTTCTATGTTTCTACAACTTCTATGCTCCCATTAGTGGTACCACACTTCTTGTAGTCATCTGAAGTTTGAAAACTTGAAATTCATCTCATATTCTTCATTTGCAATGCCTCTTATATTCTTCCCTTCTTCTTCTTGGTATTAAGCTCATTATCTCATGCCTAGCTAACACCTATATGCTTGTTGGAATAGATGGATGGATGGATGAATAGATGGATGGATGGATGGATGGATGGATGGATGACAACTTCCTAAGTAGTTTTTCATTTCCTACCTCTAGACTTTCCCCACTCAATTCCACGATGAACACTGCTGCCAATTTAATAATCTGTAAAGAGCTGGTTCCATCATGTTACTCCCCTAGTCCAAAGCCACAAATGTTCTCTACTAAATAGAGGATAATGTTCAAACTCCTCAGCCTAGAATTCAGAAGTCTCCAAACATGGACACAACCAACCTTTCTAACCTGACTTTATCTCATACTCTTCATGATTAAAACAAAACAAAACACTAAGACAACAGTATATTTCCCTGTCCCCATAAACAATATATTCATTTCTAACTCCAAGATTTTGCCCATGTTGCCTTTTTCTTGAATACTCTTCCTCCTTTCTCTATATACTCACATCCCATCCAACTTTCAGGGTTCGATATAGGCCCTAATTCTTCCACTAAGCTTTCTCATGACCCCTATAGTATGTCTTTGCCAGTTAGATTATATATTTCCTTCCATTAATGCTTTTACTTTTTCCAAATGCATTGTAAGCCTCTGGATACTAAGGAAGGTGAGTAATCCTTTTTAGTGTTTCTCAACCTGCCTAGTATAGTGCACTGTTCCACAGGAGACTAATACACATTTACAGAGGAAAGGGCCTTTTCCATAACCAAGGAGCTTTTTCTTAGACCTATTTCTCCTCTTTCCACCTCATCACCTTGAAGAATTACAAAAAAGAAGACAGATACCAGGTCTTGTAAAAATTTTTTTCTTTTAAAATGTATTTTTGTGAATTGGTATAATAAGGATTACAGTACAAGTTAAAGATGGATGATTCAAGATTCTTAAACCCAAGTCAGTGTTTCAGTCCAAGTCAGTATCCCTATTAAGGCTGTGAGGAATTTTGTCAAACAAAACCACTCGGCCTTTTGGAAGTCCTGGTGTCAGCTACAGTTTTGCTTCCAGCTCTGTTCCCAGACACATTATTCATGGTCATTCCACCGCCCCTCCGCCAATTGGGTCTTCATTCTAGTTCAACCCATTTTGCAGGCCACTAGGTTTTAAACTGAGTTATATTAACATGGTGCCTATAAACTTAGATACGCTCAAATCTGGATATTATCAACATTCCAACTGCTTGGAAACAGAAGGAAGCCCATAGGAACATTTCTGTCCCAAACTTCACTATCCCTGGACCCAGAAAGTTCTCAGGAAACTAGTGATCTAGAAAGCTATAGCCTGGGAGATGCCTTATGCAGAAAATGTTCTTGTTGCAATACCAAGACTTTCCAAAAAATTCCTTCAATTAAGAGCATTAGCTTTCTTTTTCTCTCTACAGCCACCAAATATAACTCCTCAAACCTAGCTTTCTTTCCACACAATTGTAAAAACACCTAACCTGTGGGCCCTAAACATTTGCATTATGGCTATTACTGTTGCCATGATAGATGAAGATGCTGTTCCTAAAGGTACTCACTCCAACTGGTGGTGGCTCAGGCTAGGACAACTACACTGCCAGGAAAGGGAATGAAGTCATCAGAAACCTTTCAACCTAATAGTGTGAATTATTACAAATCCTGGGCAAGGAGACAACTGGCTGTTTCCAAAGAGGCTCTGATCCAGATGCTCCTAGTAATCAATCACCCTGCTTATCACTGCAGCGGCTACCGTGTCCTTGATCCTGTGTGGATGCCAGCTTTCTCGACTCAGTCCAGGCAGGGAATTTGATCGGTGGGCTACAGACAAGACTTCCCTTGGGCCTCAAGGAACTTCTGCCCCGGCTTAATTTTCTTCTTTACTTGTCTGGTCTAGGTGACTGCTGCTGCAGGGAGAAGGTTGGGCGAGGAGACTTAGACACAGAGGGAGGTGAGAGGTAGTTAGGTCTAGAGGTTCTCAAACACCAATGATGGCAACCCCCGCCCGCCTTCCTTTTTGTTCACTTAATCTCAGACATTCACAGTGGCCTGAGCACCACACTGGAGGCCCGGGCTGGGGAGAGGTGATCCTAAGGCTGGGGTGCAAAGACTCACGCTGACACCGCTGCAAAGTCTCCTTGGCACACCTCTACTGGGAGGGAGGATAGAGGAAGTGGGCATGCAGTCTCTGCGAGGGGCTGGTCTCCTTCACTGTGCATGTTGATGGCTTGGCTGATCTCTTCCTTGAGCATCTTCATTTATGAACTTAACTGAGGCCATGACTTGCCTTGGGAGGTACCTGGAAGGAGCCACACATGTCTGATATTTATTCATTGGAACCAGAATCAACTGAGATGTTAGAATCTTGATAACCAGAGGTGCTTTTTTATTCTGAAGATGAATTTTGTCATTAATGGGGAAAATTCTGAATAACTAGGTCACTTGTTGCACTTATAAAACAGAGCAAGGGTAGAGCTGGTTTCTGCTTTGTTGGGGAGAAGGCTCAGAATTCAGGAATGTAAAGTAAAAGAGTCAGATAGCAGTATGACTTGAAGTCCTTACCTTCTCAGCGTTTTGACCCTCTGCTTGCAATACACAAATGTGGTGTGTTGTACAGGACTGGTCTGACGCAAAGGGAAGTATGTCCTTGATTTCCTCTGGGGTCTACTCATCTTCCCTTTTCTAAGTATTTTTCCTGCCCTGGAACCTTTCCAGATGCCTGTCCTTGGCCCCATCTTCTAAAGATTTTGTTTTGCTCTGGCTATCACAGGTGAAAAGAATCTATGAAACAGATCTGATAAATTGAAGATGGATGGCTTCATGTTTGGACCTGGCCCAGAGATATTTGTATTTTATCCAGTTTGTTTTTTTAAGACATAAAGCAATGGAACTACAATGTTTGACACATTTGACACATTGACTCTAATGAGTCAATCAGCTACTGAAATAGTTGGGGCAGGAGAGTTTTCTGCAGGGTCCCTCTCATGATACCATCTAGCGAGGCAGTTCTTCAGCCTAGTCCAAAGCCGAGCACAGGACTGGCAGCCCTCTCGCCATGAAGCATCTCATCCCTCATGAGATGCTCGCTCATAAAGCATATTTCCGCAGTAGGGAAATAGCCCTCCAAAATAGCTCCATCATTTCAACCTCTGGCAGGATGGAGATGGGTATCACTACCTATGGAGGAAGATCAGGCTTGTGGCCATCTTTCCACCTGTGAAAATAGAACTATAGGAGCCTGAGGTCTAGAAGGCAGAGAGTTGCTGCCCAGGCTACAAAGTAGTGGCACTAACCTGACTGAGGTAGAATCCAGGGGATGGCCTTGCGGGAGCTCTTCTGAATACTCCTCCTTAAGTAAGATACTAAAACACTAGTATTCACTGAGCACATACCAGGGTGCCAGGCGCTGTGCTAAGTGCTGTTAACACTATTCCATATAATCCTCACAAGCACCATATGATGTAAGTAGCTCCAGTTTTACACATGAGGCTCAGAGAGGTTGAGTATCTTGCTCATACAACTAGTTAGTAGCAGAACCACGATGCAAGCTCAGCTCTGTCTGGCTTCAGAGCCCAACCTCTTAACCAATACGTTATACTCTTCAATTCCCAATTTTGATTTAGGACTAGAACAGGTGGGCTAAAATGCCATCAAGCCTTTAAATTGGAAAATGGAAGCGGGACTGGAGGAGGAATGCCAGCCAGTTCAGTAAGCAGTCTGAATCATAGGTTGTATACATATCTTTAAGAGATGCAATTTGTGATTTATTTTACGTACAGGCAAAAGCTACAGCAGTTTATTAGAACTGTGGACTCTGGCTTAAAGTGGATCTCAGGGGATTGTTTTAATGAGTAGGCAAGACTGATTTTAATTAGCAATTGTTTATAAATGGCATTTGAAGGAGCCAACTAACAATTCGTTCACTGGTATTTTATTAAACCTCCCCCCCTGTGATCTTACAGTCTCTTTATTTGCACTATGAGTGAGCAAGGAAGAATTTGCCGGGGGAAGGGCTCCGCAGGTCAATTTCAATGTCTTGAATAGTGAAATTGACTACCCCTGCTCCCTGAGTAGCAGAGTTGACAGTTTCAAATGAGGAGTTGAGGGAAGGGTCACTGTCTGCCATGGCCAAGAGAGTGGCCTTCAGTGTTTACCTGGTACAGACGTATGGGTCCATCTGACCAAGGACAATCAATAGGTTTCAGTAGATCTCAAATAACATGTGTCAAAAGAACCCAGTGGTTTGGGAAAAGCCTCATTCCAAGAAAAGAGCAGTCATCTGAACTTGAGGGGTGTTGGCTTCAAACGCTCCAATCTAGTGATGTAGGCATAATAATTAACACCAAGCCCGCATCCTAGGGAGGGGCTCCATCTGAAGGCAGGGTGAATAGGCAACTGCCGTTTGCTGCTCTTCCTACACAACAGGAAACTTTGTCAGAATGAGATGTCCTGACTTGGACACTAGGGGCATTCTTATCTGTGAGAAATTGCACTAGGAGTAACTCCCAAGCGCTTCTGATGCTACGATTTTGCTGCATGGGCTCCCAGCTTCTTGGTGGGAAGAATAACTTCGCTGTTCCATTCGATGGAATGGGAGTAAAGGAGCATGCTAGGGGGAAATCGCCCCTGACTCAGGGGGTTCACCACTTGCTTACATGTTACCATTTACAGGTATCACCTTGCCTTGTATTATTCCTGGGCCATACGGTCCATCAGGATTCCCAGGAGCTCCCGGATTCCCAGGTATGGAATGAGGCCAGAAAAAGCCACCGAGCACACTTGTAAGGGCCATGCACCAAAGGAAGCTGAGGATAGCCCAGTAGCATTTGAGGATCCACATTCCTCCTGAGAGGGCGGCCTTGAGGGTTGAGGAAATAGAATGGCTGCTAGAGAGGGCTGTGTGGGGAGGTGAGAATAAGAGAGGCTCTCCAAGAGCCTAGAATATTTTTTGCTTTTTGGCCGCACCGCGCAGCTTGTGGGATCTTAGTTCCCCAACCAGGGATCAAACCCACACCCTCAGCAGTGAAAGCACGGAGTCCTAACCACTGGACCAGCAGGGAATTCCCGAGACTAGGATTCTTGACTGGACATCACAAATCATGGCTAGCCACACCTACTTTCCTTTCCCCTTAACCACTCACATTTGGGTTTTCAGGCCCTAACGGGGCCCGTGGCCTCCCTGGGACTCCAGGCCAGCCTGGATTGCGTGGAAATAAAGGAGAGCCCGGAAGTCCAGGATTGGTTCACCTCCCTGAATTGCCAGGTAAGAAAAGGAGCTTCTCCTCACCTGCTTCTCCTTTTGTGTGAGTGTGTGTTTGGATTGTGGTAGCCATCCACCCACTATAGGAAGTTAGGTCTGTGCTCTGGTGTAAGTGGGATGGTTTTGATTTCATACTCAGGCAAGAGAGCTTAGAGCTATAGAATGCCAGCATCTCAGAGCAATAAGGGCCATTTGTGCTGAGCTGGGCCAACCCCTTCACTTTCAGAGGAGGAAACTGAGGCTCATATGGAAGGTGACTCACCTGAGATCACAAGGTCACTGGTGACAGAGCTAGGACTCTGCTACGTGGTCTGACTGCAAGTTCTATGGCAGTTTCCTGGATCAACTCCTTAAAGGTCAGAGAAGGAGATTCAGATGAGTGAGAGGGAAGTTGTCGTATTGCAAAGCCTTCGCTCACACCCTGTCATTCCAACCTGAGCTTCATTGTTCTGCACTGCACCAGTGGTTCTCAAACTGTTCCCTCGGCCAGAAGCGCCAGCATCACCTGGGAACTTGGTAGTAACGCAGTGCCTTGGCCCCTTGGCAGAGTTACTGATCAGAAGCTCTGCGGGTGGGCCCCGCAGTCTGGCTTTTCCCAAGCACCTCTGCCCCAAAGGATTCTGATGCATTCTCTGTTTGAGAACCACCCTTGCTCTACGGCATGAGGCTCATCTTCGGTCACGTTCCCTCGGGCTGATCAGTGCTGCAGATCCCTCCGCCACCCAGAAAGAGGGAGGCGTGACTAGGCAGGAGTCAGACGACTCCGGAAGAGACCAGGCCTTTGACAGGAGGTCCCGGGCGTAACCTGTGCTCTTTGGCCACTGTAGGCTCCCCAGGAGCGGGTTGCTGAGCTCTGCCCGCTGAGCTAGAACCTCCTCCAGGGCACACGGGGTAGTCCCTGCCACTGGGCAAGTCTTCCCAGGACCAGAGACTCCTGACCTTTAAGGGAAGCAACACACATTACTAATACGTTAGCTTTCGTAGTAGGGAAAAAAAAACCTGTGTCAGAGTCCTCTCTCCAAACCTATCACTTCTAAACCTCCATGACCTTTTATTTTTGCCTCTTTACATTTAGGATTTCCTGGACCTCGTGGAGAGAAGGGCTTGCCTGGATTTCCTGGGCTCCCTGGAAAAGATGGCTTGCCTGGGCAAGTTGGCAGTCCTGGCTTACCAGGTCCCAAGGGAGCCCCTGGTGACATCATTGGTGCTGAAAACGGTGCTCCTGGGGAGCAAGGCCTACAGGGACTGCCAGGGGACAGAGGAGTTCCTGGAGACTCTGGCCTTACAGGACCCAAGGGTGACTCTCTTTGCCCCACTTATTTGACAGTCCACAGAAAGCTTTTCAGTAACTGCTATACTTGCATGACTCTGGGGTGATGGATTAATTAGGGCCTTGAAATGAAAAGTCATTTTGTTCTGTCCTTCCCTTTGTGGAACTTCTTCTTAAATCACCTGTGTCCATTCTCCTGTCTTAGTAATTCCAGAAGTGTCTATAATCCATAGTCAGATTTCTTGCAGAGCCTGTGATTAGCAACAAGGCTGGAGCTGACAAGACAGTGGCACGTGGGGTGCATCCTGGGCAGGCTCTTCCGCTGGAAGTTGGTTTGGCAATCGGTCCCTGCTATCAGTCCAGGCTGTAATTGTCTGGCCCTTCCTTTCCTTAGGTTTGCTTGGGAAGTCGGGCTTGCTCGGCCCCAAAGGTGAGCGGGGCAGCCCTGGAGTACCAGGCCGCGCAGGACAGCCAGGCCCCCGGGGGTCTGGTGGTCTATTCGGCATCAAGGGCAAACCCGGGCTCCCAGGAGCACCAGGCTTTCCAGGCGCTTCAGGTAGGTCCTTCGGAGGAGGAGCCCCATCTTGACAGACTTAAGCTAAGCCCTCCCCTCCTCTCCCCCGCCCCAGCCCGGCGCCCTGAGGGACAGTAGCAGCAGCGTGACAGGGTCAGAGTTGAGAAGGAGACTGACTTTCCTAACCTCTCAAGTTTCACATCTCAAGTCACCCTCGCAGCGCCAAGCCGAACCGATTGCTGCAGTTTAGCCTCCAAAACGTGACCCCAAAATATGATCATTCCCCGCCCCTCCCCCATGGCCTCAGTCCCCCTTTTCAGGCTTCAGCCTCCCTCCTGCCTTCCTGCCCTCCTTCTGCAGGTGGGCCTCGGCCCTCTCCACCGCCCGCACTGGGGCCGAGCGAGGAGCTCAGGCAGAGAGGCTGACCACCGTGCTGGCGGCCTGCCTCTCGGGCCAGCAGGCCCCTGAGGACCCAGGGCCAAAGTGTCTTTCACTCCACAGCGGGGCCTGACAGCCTCTGGTTCCAGCCTACTGTTTGCAGCTTGCCTTTTTCTCACACCCCCCTCCTCACCCTGCTGTCCGCTCCGACTCCCAGCCACGTGACTGAAGTTGAGTTTTCGCAGAGCAACTAATATCTTTTTTATCCCCTTTGTCCTTCTGTGTTTCTGGGGTCTTCACATAGGCTGTCCAGGTGAGAAAACAGCACACAAGCTCACAGACTAACACTCCCACTAGCTTGGCCTCTTGGGGAATTATCTTACTATATACACTATAACCTGGCAAGGCCAGGGGTCCCTGAACTCATGCTGTGGGGTTGGCCCCCATTGAATTTCCTTCCCTTGTTGTGAAATCCCCTTCACAGCCTCCCATTAGAATCCTGGGGCTCGCAGCTACTTGATGCTTTTCAATCCATAGAAGGCCAAGTCAGCCATTCATTTAGGTCCTTGGGGGCCCAAATACCTCTGTCGTCACTGATTTAATCCTTTGGTTTTTTAATTTCCTTGCTTTGTACCTGAACATTCCACTTTGGCAGCAGCTCAGGAGGTTAATCCCATTGAGCAACTTAAAGCCTGGTGAAAGAAGTTTCAGAATACCTCGGATACCAGATGGACCTTGGGGATTTCTACAGTACTTGGCACTAGGGGGTCTTTCAACCCTAATGCCAAGGAACTGGCTGACTTAACTGCTTGCATGAGGGATTAAAAGGGCAGCCCTGTATCCATGGCTCCCTGGGAGGCTGAAACAATGGCTTGGCTTTAACCTCTACTTCACCCATTGGCTCAGGAAACAGCCATTGTGGAGTGATTCAAACTGGAAGTACCAGGAAACTAGAGTCCAGTTGCCACCCTGGCTTCCCAGAGCTCCATTCAGAGGCTAAAGTGTGAACCACATTCATGAAGGGGGAAGAGTTATCATCAGAAGGGGTTTGCTCCCCCCGCTCGCCGCCCCCGCCAGCTACAGTGCCATGTTGAAAGAAGTCGCCATTGGCGGGGCGCCCTGGGTGGTAGGTGCTAATGCTTCAGCCAACTAAGAACTCTGCCTGTTAGCAGCCTGCCTAAGCCACTGTTAAAGGGCAGTTTATAAACGCCAACAAGCCAACCAACCAGAAGCCATGGGAATGGGCAGTGGCCCAGATCTGGACAGAGTCTCACTTGATGGCTGTCTTGTGTTCTCTCCTGTACTGATTCAGGACATCCTGGCAAGAAAGGTCCAAGAGGCGATATAGGTCCCCCTGCATCAGCTGGAAAGAGAGGCCTGTCTGGGCTGAAAGGCCTTCCGGGACCTCCAGGGCTAATTGGCTTCCTGGGGAACTCCGGCTTGCCAGGGGCCACTGGACTGCCAGGACTGCCAGGTCCGAAGGGTAAGTGAAGGTATCAGGAAGGCACCAGTGGGGGACAAAAAGGAGCTGCCATGCTGCCCAGCTCACCCCCTCCCTCCTCACTGCCTGGGAAAGGGGAATGGGGAGGGAGGTGGGCAGGGCTTTTTCGGCAAGATAGTTGGACAAGGCTAGTGCTAAAGGAGGAACCCCACCCAAGGTGAGTCACCTTCCCTGCCTGCTGGGTGGATCACTGGGCTGAATAGCATGGGCAGGGAGCCCAAGACAGGAACAGCCACACCAAGGTTACTCATTTGCACAACTTCTACCATAGAGCCTGATAGCTCTCAACTCCTGTGACTGTCCTGCTAGACACCAGAGGTTGGGCAGGGGTGGGAAAGTGACTGGTCCAAGGTCACACAACTGGTTAGCAACAGCACCAGGCTAGAGCTCATCTCCCTGCCTCCTGGCCATAGGATTTTTTTTTTTTTTCCTCCTGTGCCAAACATGAGCTCTAACTTGGCAAACCATAAGAGAGGTACCCACCTCTTCTTTCCTTTCTGGTGCTTAGTACAATGTCCCTGTTCAGGGAAGTAGCATAACATGTACTAAGAGCTTGGGCTTTGGGGTTAGAGAAACTTGGGTTTGAATCCCTTCTCTGCAACTTCCTAGCTGTGTGACTTTGGGTGAGTTAATTAACGTCTCTGAGCTTCTATTTTCTTATATATCAAACAGGGATAATAATAGAAGTTCTTGTTTCTCAACAGGTGAGAAGGGATCTGTTGGACTGATAGGTTTTCCAGGGATTCCAGGTCTCCCTGGTATTCCTGGTGCAAGTGGATTAAAGGGAATTCCTGGGTCGGTGGGAAGAGTTGGACCATCTGGACAGGCTGGTAGCCCTGGTGAAAAAGGTGAGCTGGGGAATCGAATTCTGGAATTGCCACCCATGCTTCCCAAGGTACATTTTGTTTATCAACTTTGTCCTTCATGTGGCTTTTATCAACCCTGTGTTAGATAATAAGATTTGAGGTTTCTGAATGAAGTCCTTTTAAACCAAAAGACCTAATCACTCTGAGTTACTACTGCATGTTAGAGGCCTGGACACACATTCCCGATGATGCTCAACGGAGAAGGGTTTTGAGTAGGGTCTAAAGGTGCAGGGGTGAAAAAGGTGAGCTGGGGAATCGAATTCTGGAATTGCCACCCATGCTTCCCAAGGTACATTTTGTTTATCAACTTTGTCCTTCATGTGGCTTTTATCAACCCTGTGTTAGATAATAAGATTTGAGGTTTCTGAATGAAGTCCTTTTAAACCAAAAGACCTAATCACTCTGAGTTACTACTGCATGTTAGAGGCCTGGACACACATTCCCGATGCTCAACGGAGAAGGGTCTTGAGTAGGGTCTAAAGGTGCAGGTGGACCTTGAGCTTGTCGAAGGAGTCGGAGAGGGCGTGCACATTAATGCAAAGCTGGGGAAACAGGGGCGGGGAAGAAGGTGGAAGAGCCCAGAAAGGGGGCCTGGGGTGGGGCGGACAGAGCTGATATGAGCGGTCAGCCCGTGCCTGACCTCGTGTCTAAGCTCCCGCTCACACGGCTCTCATGATCTCCATCCCTGCAGGAGACAGAGGCGACCCGGGGCCAGTCGGAGTACCCAGCCCCAGACTTCCCGTGCTGAACCTCCACCTCACAGGAGACAAAGGCTCTCAGGGCTCAGCTGGATCCATCGGATTTCCTGGGCCCAGAGGTGCTGGGGCAGGGAATGGGCAGGAGAAATGCCCAAGACAGTTTTTATGACCAAATTCAACTTCTTTCCTGAGAAAAGGCCCCACAGAACAAGAACCCCCAGAGCAGCAGTATGGGTGGCAGCTGGGGATCCACGGAGGCTGCCTTCCCTGGGCCTGAGGGGGGCCTAGACTGTGAGCCTGCCAATTTTCATTGCCACTGTGGAACTCCGTTTTTGAACCACGGGCGGCTGTATCCCTGGAAGGGCCTGGCAGACAGTGGGGATGGGCACTGAGTGGCTTTCCCAGTGAGGCGCCTCCCTCTATCCCCACTCCCCCCGCTAAGCTAACTGTCCCCAAGCTTGCACTTTGGCCGCCTTTGACCCAGGGCACCTGCACCTTGGAGAGCAGATTTTCTCTTGCCTCGAGTCTTTCCCCAAGACTTTTGCTTCTTTCCCAGGTGACAAAGGTGAGGCTGGCCGCCCCGGGCCACCAGGCTTGCCTGGAGCTCCTGGCTTCCCCAGCGTCGTCAAGGGACTTAGTGGGAGACCAGGCCCCCCTGGCTCCACAGGACTACGGGGCTTACCCGGCCTGAAGGGGTCCCCTGGAATCACAGGTTTCCCAGGAATACCAGGAGAAAGTGTGAGTCTGCCCACATCTTTATCTCCCCCGCCAGGGAATGGCCTCCATAGCAGGGGGATGTGTTCCTATTGCTCACGTTTCTGATCCCAGCCCACTTCCCAGCCCCCTTGCCCAGCTCACCCCAGACAAGGCCCCTCCTTGAGTCTGCCAGGTCTTCTCACCCTTTCCCAAACATCCCCTCTTCCTTCCGGAGCCTTTGTTCACGCCATCTTCCCCCACGTGGCAGAGCATCCTCCTCGAAATTGCTGACTACCTGCCTGTCCTTCAGGCCCCAGCCCAGGCACCCGCCCCTCCAGGAGTCCCTGAGCTCCCACCCTGCTGGTACCCTACACTTCTCACTGCTTACACTTATCCTAGTTGGTTCTGTGTGGGTCTGATTTCCTCAACGAGACTGTTAGGACTTGGGAACAACAACGGCCTTGCATGCTTTTTGGTCTGCACCCCACCGCCAGCATCCCACGTTGAGTTTGGGACAGCAGAAGAATTCGGTACAGACTATTTGATGTTTTGATTTCAGAAAGGTCTTTGCCAGTTGTTGTCTCTTGTGGAGACAACAAAGAATCAAAACCAGTTTCTCTGGGTTCTTAAAAGGTTGGGTGGTAGAGTAGGCTTAGCAATGAGAAGACGTAGGCTTGAATCTCAGCTCCATCTCTCATTAGCTCTGTGATTTTGTGTGTATCGCTTAACGTGCCGGAGCCTCGCTTTTCTCATCTGTTAAAAATGGGAATAATTTTCAAACCTTCTTCAGACCATAGTGAGGGTTAAGTGAGCTGATGTGTGTAAAGCAGTTACGTTGTATTTGGCACATGGTAGGCTCTGAATAAACAGTAGCAATTATAGTAGTAGTATTGAAGGGACTAAATAAACTGGATCACAGGACACCTGTGTTCCCTACAGACAAAGTCCCTGTCCTTGAAAAGCGTCAGTCCAGCTTGTGGAGAGAAAAACGCAAT
Source organism: Physeter macrocephalus (assembly GCF_002837175.3). Lineage (NCBI taxonomy): Eukaryota > Metazoa > Chordata > Mammalia > Artiodactyla > Physeteridae > Physeter > Physeter macrocephalus. The sequence continues at coordinate 83,375,710 of NC_041234.1, read as the reverse complement.
TGCAAAAGAAACAATTCTCAGCCTGCTACTTACACACTAGGAAGGATGGAATCAAAGTGGGACAGCGTTCTGGGAGGGGTCCCAGCATGAGCAGAGGCTCAGAAGGAGTAGATATGGCAAATATGCAGAAAAGGCCAGGTGAATGCAGGGGGTGGCCTGGGTCGTGGTCCGGTGACCAGCACGACCCAAGTTGGACTCCTACCCAAGGCACTAGGTAGCATATGTCCTTACTGGGTACATCTCAAATGAATCAAAACCATACCAGATGCCAGGGGAAGAATTGTACCAATGGCAGCTGACACGCCCATTTCCCAGACTCAGATGATAGTGTGTTGGACATTAGCCAGTGACGGCAGTTTTTCTTGTGAAAATCATGGAAATATTAGCCCAAATTCAGACTCCAGTACCTGGATGCATACAGCCCACTACCTGGTGGCAGAGAGACTCTGGTCCTTGTGGAACCCGCGGCAGAGAACTATAGCCCCACGTTGGTGAGGCCACGCTTGTTCTCGTGCATAATGGCTCCAGAGCTTTGGCGTGGGCTGTGATAGCCAACTGTATGCAGAGCAGATCTAATGCCTGGCCTGACTGTTAGGTTTTGTATTTTCTAAGAGACTTGCTAGAACATTCACACCTTGATTTCCCAAGATACCAATTTTTTTTTTTTTTTTTTTTTTTTTTTTTTTTGCGGTACGCGGGCCTCTCACTGCTGG
>NC_041234.1:83369045-83374788 GCF_002837175.3 Physeter macrocephalus | reverse complement strand
CCCGGACCGGGGCACGAACCCGTGTCCCCTGCATCGGCAGGCAGATTCTCAACCACTGCGCCACCAGCGAAGCCCCCCAAGATACCAATTTTGATAGGCATTGGGAAGTTATGAATGACAAGACCAGGATTAATCTGCAGATCGAATCCCTCTCCTATAACCCGTAAATACGCATTTCCGCCCCCTTGCTCATCACTTTCCCCTCTGCAGGATGCCCCCCACCTGTCTGCCCCTGCCACAGACTACTCGATGTACATCTCTCCAGCAGTGGCTCGGGGAAGGGAGGGGAAAGAGAGGGTGGGAGGCCCTGAGCGCTGGGCAGAAATACTGACTCCCGTCTTGCTTTGAAGGGTTCACAGGGTCTCAATGGAGCTCCCGGGCTCCCAGGAGCATCTGGTCTCCCAGGTTTAAAAGGTAAGGAGCATTTTCCCCTTTAATGCGTTTTTCCAGAGCAAGGTGGATTTCTAACAGGCCCAGGGCTCTCCTTGGGGAAGACATTGTGTTTCGAAGAAAAGGAATTGATTTACATTTCCCCTTTGGCTGAACCCCCTTTGCAGTCTTTGTTCCTCAAAGATATGCGACAAACAGTGGTTTGACCCAGCTGCCTTCCAGACTCAGCAGCAAAGGAGAACCTCAGCTCTAGACAGTCTCCTCTTCTGGTGATGTTTTAGGGCGCCTCCTCTCATCTTCTCTGCCCATACTGAGCCTAGTGATGTGTTTCCCAATGGAGATATGCTGCATGTAGCAGCATTTCATGCCAATAGTCTGGTAGCATCCCAGCCCTTCATTGGGGCATAAAAGCATAACCTTTTACCTGGTGGGTAACTGTGTCAAGGAGCCTCTCTGGCTATGATTTTTTCCCTCAAAAGATCTATGTGCTGCAAATCGAGCTGTAGCTTCTCCTGACCACTTGAACAATGTCTTGATATCCCCAGGAGATCGAGGCCAGACACTTGGAATTTCTGGTAGCCCAGGACCCAAGGGACAACCTGGGGAGCCTGGTTTCAAAGGTAAGACTGCTGTACTTTTGTCTCCCATGTCTCACAGACTCCTCAAAACTGAGGATCGGAAGGAGTTTTGGGGGCCAACCCCAAGTTCTGCAACTTCTATACAGTGCAGAAAAATTCCTACCTGACATGTATCCACTCAAAGGCACTCAACAGTTTTCCCAAGCAAACCAGCCTACTTTTCCTTCAAGACTCACAGACTTACGGGATAAGTCTAAGAACTTTAAGATAATGGTGTCCACCCCCTTCGTTTTTAGTTAAACTAAATACTTCGTGAACATTTCCACCCATCGCTCCTACTGCTGGGAACACTCAGAACAAGTGTACTTACTTTTCAATTGGGAAGCATCTTTCAAATATGAAGACAGCTGTCACAATCCCTTTCAGAGTATCTTTGTTGGATCCAGCTCCCATGGCAACTCAAAGTGGCTTCACCTTCCTGCTCCCCCTCTCCCATGGAGGAACACACTGCCTGAACGGTGGCCTGATCACTCAGCATTTTTTCCTGATTTTGTAGGTGTGAAAGGAAAAGATGGACCAGTTGGTGATGTGGGTTTCCCAGGAAACAAAGGTGAAGATGGGAAAGCTGGTCTTTCTGGAGATGTTGGCCTTCCTGCCTCCTCAGGTACCATGACACATGACAACTTTACTCTGAAAAAGTTCAGATCAGCTTCAAGTCACAACCCCTTCTGAACTTCTGCCTTGTTTTCACTTTTAGGACTCCCCGGGGTCGCAGGCATGAGAGGAAATCCAGGGCTTCCAGGTTCTTCAGGCCACCCAGGGGCAGCTGGGCCCCTGGGACCCCCTGGCCTAATAGGAACCAAAGGTATGAGAGTTGGGAGTAGGCAGTGGGGAAAAGGGTCCTTTCCTCAAAAAAAAAGGATGGCAACTACTTTTTCTTAGGCGACCCTAGCTGGGATTAAGCCGTATCCAGGGGAGTCATTGACTGGGTTTCATGAGGGATAACAGGAAAGGAGGAGGAAGAAGAAGAAAGGAGTGCAAACATGAATGGGAAGAGGAGAACATGGGATCCATGGAGAGCAGAGTTGGGAAGGAAGGTCATTGCCCTGGCATATGTAGCCTTTTCCTGACTTAGAGATTGGGCAGCAAGTCTCTGAGAGCTGGCAACTCAAGGTCTTGGCATTGCCACTCTGATTTCTTTTTGAAGATACCTCATTATCTACCACCCTGCTCTTAAGCTATATTGGTCTCTAATAAGAGGCAGGAAGACTTAGGGTGGAGGGTGGAGAGTAGGTGTGGTCCAGTCTCCCTTAGGGCATTAAATAATTCCTCAAGAGAGACCATGACCTTTGAAATGAGGACTTTGCAGTGCCCCTGGGGGCAGGACCTTTTGCTGACCCTTCATGATTCATAGTTGCTAGAGCCATTTCTGATATTCTCTCCCCTCAGGTTTCCCTGGACTTCCTGGTTTACATGGACTGAATGGGCTACCAGGAACCAAGGGAACCCATGGAACTCCAGGTAAGCAAGACCCTCAAAGGCAAACAGGAGAGCACTCGCTCTTCCGGAAGCCTGACAGAGGCTGGCCTTGAGTTCTTGGCTGCGGTGTATCCCATATCCTTACACTCCTAGGTCTCCTTGCCAGCCCCCAATTTGGGATGCCTTGATGTGGGGAAGAAGGAGGATGGGGTTCGTCCTTCTACCTGAACGAGCTCTCCTTCCTGTCATTTCAATCCTCAGCCTCCGGTGTCTGTCAAGCAGGCCCCCTGCAAGTGAGCTAGGCACAAAGGTCTCACCCCCACTGACTTCTGTCCCTGCATCTCCTCCTAGGACCTAGTATAACCGGTGTGCCTGGGCCAGCTGGCCTGCCTGGTCCCAAAGGAGAAAAAGGTTCTCCAGGAATTGGCATCGGAGCCCCAGGAAAGCCAGGCGTGAGAGGACCAAAAGGTAGCCGAGGTAAGTAAGCCCAAATCAGGCTTGGCTGGGCAGCCAGGGTTGGGTTTCCTCAGGGCCACGTGGCTCACAGGGATGAGCGGTGCGTGTCTTTGCATCTCTGGGAGTCTCAGAACCCAGTGGAACTGACTACCAACAAAAAGAGGGTAGGCTACACTTAGGGCTTTCCTGGGAAGGGGTGTCAGAGAGCAGTTCAATGAGTGCCCCCCCAGCCTCCAGGTTCCCTCCCACTCTCCCTTATTAACCTCAGGGTTTCTCTTTCTCACTTTGCCACAGCCTGGGTTTAATGGTCCTGAGGGACTGTGCTTGTCCACATAGTGAGAGGTTTACCAGAAGTTCCTTGGTGTCCAGTGCGGTTGGCAGTCCCAGGGCCCTGGGACGACAGTGTGGCTGCTGGAAGGAGCCCAAGTCTAAGAGGATAAATGTCTCCCTAGGACAGGCACACAGCAAGCACTTGATTAGGATTTACTAGGTTTACTAGAAATCCGGTTTCGTCTTAATCTCGGCCCCTGACTCATCATCACATAGTCTGCAGTCCCTTTCTGAGCCCCCACTTCCCCACTTCTCAAATAGTGTGAATGAATTCTGATTCGTTAACTCTCCTTAGAAATGTTCTGGAGACCCATATACCTCCCACTCAACGTAGAACAAGAAATGAATTTAGTGTAGTATCACAGCTAAGAGTATGGACTCTGAAGTCAGACTGCTGGATTCAAATTCCAGCTCTCCCTCTCACTAGCTACATGACCTTGAACAAGGAAGTTACGTGCCCCTCCATACCAAAGGAACGTGGGTTTCCTTTTCCATAAAAGGTGAATAAGAGAATCTACCCCATAGGTTTGGTGAGGAGTCAATGAGGAGTGAGGTAATGTATATGGAATCACTTAGCACAGTGCATGGCACATAGTAGTTGGTCAAGAAACACTGGCCATTCTACCATCACATGCTACCTGGGGAAATCATGTTTTCAAAATGTTCTTTTCCTTATAGTTCTGGGGCTGATGTCCCACCACATTATTTTATGTGTTTATGTGCATGTGTGTGTAGGTTTTCCAGGAACTATATTCATGCATTAATTCATTTCCAGCTGCATTTTATATTGGGGCATCTGCTATCTCTGTGTTTACTCCTTCCTTCGTCTGGACCAACCTGTACTTTTCTGAAAGCCAGCAGCTTCTTCAGAGTGAGGCCTCCAACAGGGTCTGAGCCTGTAGGGAGGTTGTGTGGCTTCTTTGGCAGGAGATAGAGAAGAAGGGTCCTGGGTGGAAGCACAGGCATGATGCCTGTTCTGTTTTTAAACCTTGACTATGAGTTCCTGGTCATTAAATAATTCATTGCCTTTGGCTATCTGAGGTGATAAAATAACAATTACAGATGCAGTAAACAGCACATGTCAAGGTGGATACATTTCAGGCACATAATGGAGAGGGGGAAGAAAAGGAAGTTGCAGAGGAATACATTTGGTATGACTCCAACCAATATGTTGTTTAGGGATACAAATATGCACGGTCAAACTGTGATGAAAAGGGAATGATGAACACAAACTTCAGGAGTGGTTGCCTCTGGGAGGGAGGGAAGGTGGTGGAATCTGTGAAGGGCATGCAAAGAAATTCAAAGGTATCGCTATCTTCTTTTCCTTAAATTGGGTGGTTGGAACACAGATGTTCATTGTATCTGGATGATTTTTTAACATATGATTTACAAATATTCTTCTATTCTTCTCAATATCTAATTAAAACAATTTGTTTTAAAATAATATAGGAAATCCCCAACAGGAACCGAATCTCTGAATTGATTATAGAGAGCAGTGTGCAATGAAGATTTACCCCCAAGAAAATTTCCTAGGAGCAATCCCTGTCCCTGCAATACCTTCATCTAAATAACATTAAATTAGGGCAAACATTTTCATATTTGCACTAAATATTGAGAGGCTACATTCGTATATTGGAGGGTTTTTTTTTTTTAGGTCTCTGACAATGGAATGAGTGGGAAAACATGCCATCTTGCATTTTCATGTGATCATTTACAATGTCCCATTCCTTCTACCCACAACCAGTCCCTCCCATCAGGAAACTTGCACAAGCCTCTTAAACAGCCTCATCGACCAGAGGGCAAACAGCAGAAGCAAGAAGAACTACAATCCTGCAGCCTGTGGAACAAAAACCACATTCACAGAAAGATAGACAAGATGAAAATAGCAGAGGGCTATGCACCAGATGAAGGAGCAAGATAAAACCCCAGAAAAACAACTAAATGACGTGGAGAAAAAGAATTCCAAATAATGACAGTGAAGATGATCCAGGACCTCGGAAAAAGAATGGAGGCAAAGATCGAGAAGATGCAAGAAATGTTTAACAAAGACTTAGAAGAATTAAACAACAAACAAACAGAGATGAACAATACAATAACTGAAATGAAAACTACACTAGAAGGAAGCAAAAGCAGAATAACTGAGGCAGAAGAACGGATAAGTGACCTGGAAGACAGAATGGTGGAATTCACTGCTGCGAAACAGAATAAAGAAAAAAGAACGAAAAGAAATGAAGACAGCCTAAGAGACCTCTGGGACAACATTAAACGCAACAACATTCACATTATATGGGTCCCAGAAGGAGAAGAGAGAGAAAGGACCCGAGAAAATATTTGAAGAGATTATAGTCAAAATCTTCCCTAACATAGGAAAGGTAATAATAGCCACCCAAGTCCAGGAAGCACAGCGAGTCCCATACAGGATAAACCCAAGGAGAAACATGCCGAGACACATAGTAATCAAATTGGCAAAAATTAAAGACAAAGAAAAATTATTGAAAGCAGCAAGGGAA
>NC_041234.1:83367351-83368541 GCF_002837175.3 Physeter macrocephalus | reverse complement strand
TAAGATAAAATAGACTTTAAAATAAAGAATGTTACAAAAGACAAGGAAGGACACTACATAATGATCAAGGGGTCAATCCAAGAAGAAGATATAACAATTACAAATATATATGCACCCAACATAGGAGCACCTCAATACATAAGGCAACTGCTAACAGCTATAAAACAGGAGATCGACAGTAACACAGTAATAGTGGGGGACTTTAACACCTCCCTGAAAATTGAAATCATATCAAGCATCTTTTCTGACCACAACGCTATGAGATTAGAAATCAATTACAGGGAAAGAAAAACGTAGAAAACACAAACACATGGAGGCTAAACAATACGTTATTAAATAACCAAAAGATCACTGAAGAAATCAAAGAGGAAATCAAAAAACACCTAGAGACACATGACAATGAAACCACGACAATCCAAAACCTATGGGAGGCAGCAAAAGCAGTTCTAAGAGGGAAGGTTATAGCTATACAAGCCTACCTCAAGAAACAAGAAAAATCTCAAATAAACAATCTAACCTTACACCTGAAGGAGCCAGAGAAAGAAGAACAAACAAAACCCAAAGTTAGCAGAAGGGAAGAAATCATAAAGATCAGAGCAGAAATAAATGAAATAGAAACAAAGAAAACAATAGCAAAGATCAATAGAACTAAAAGCTGGACCTTTGAGAAGATAAACAAAATTGATAAACCATTAGACAGACACATCAAGAAAAAGAGGGAGAGGACTCAAATCAATAATATTAGAAATGAAAAAGAAGAAGTTACAACGGACACCGCAGAAATACAAAGCATCCTGAGAGACTACTACCAGCAACTGTATGCCAATAAAATGGACAACCTGGAAGAAATGGACAAATTCTTAGAAAGGTATAACCTTCCAAGACTGAACCAGGAAGAAATAGAAAATATGAACAGACCAATCACAAGTAATGAAATTGAAACTCTGATTTAAAATCTTCCAACAAACAAAAGTCCAGGACCAGATGGCTTCACAGGTGAATTCTATCAAACATTTAGACAAGAGCTAACACCCAACCTTCTCAAACTCTTCAGAAATTTGCAGGGGAAGGAACACTCCCAAATTCTTTCTATGTGGGCACCATCACCCTGATACCAAAACCAGACAAAGATACTACAAAAAAGAAAATTATAGGCCAATATCACTGATGAATATAGATGCAAAAATCCT
>NC_041234.1:83366162-83366542 GCF_002837175.3 Physeter macrocephalus | reverse complement strand
ATTGAGGAAACACTCCCATTTACCACTGCAACAAAAAGAATAAAATACCTAGGAATAAACCTACCTAGGGAGACAAAAGACCTGTATTCAGAGAACTATAAGACACTGATGAAAGAAATTAAAGATGATACCAACAGATGGAGAGATATACCATGTTCTTGGATTGGAAGAATCAAGATTGTGAAAATGACTATACTACCCAAAGCAATCTACAGATTCAGTGCAATTCCTGTCGAATTACCAATGGCTTTTTTTTTTATGGAACTAGAACAAAAAAATCTTAAAATTTGTATGGAGACACAAAAGACCCCGAATAGCCAAAGTAGTCTTGAGGGAAAAAAACGGAGCTGGAGGAATCAGACTCCCTGACTTCAGTCTAT
>NC_041234.1:83350388-83366049 GCF_002837175.3 Physeter macrocephalus | reverse complement strand
ACACTCCCTAACACCATACACAGAAATAAACTCAAAATGGATTCGAGACCGAAATGTAAGACCAGACACTACAAAAAAAATATATAAACAGCTCATGCAGCTCAATATTAAAACAAACAAACAACCCAATCAAAAATGGGCAGATGACCTAATTAGACATTTCTCCAAAGACATACAGATGGCCAAGAAGCACATGATAAGCTGCTCAACATCACTAATTATTACAGAAATGCAAATAGCACATGAAAAGCTGCTCAACATCACTAATTATTAGAGAAATGTGAATCAAAACTACAATGAGGTATCACCTCACACCGGTCAGAATGGCCATCATCAGAAAATGTACAAACAACAAATGCTGGAGAGGGTGTGGAGAAAAGGGAACCCTCTTGCACTGTTGGTGGGAATGTAAATTGATACAGCCACTATGGAGAACAGTATGGAGGTTCCTTAAAAAACTAAAAATAGAATTACCATATGATCCAGCAATCCCACTACTGGGCATATACCCAGAGAAAACCCTAATTCAGAAAGACACATGCACCCCAATGTTCATTGCAGCACTGTTTTTGCATTAGCGAGGTCATGGAAGCAACCTAAATGCCCATCGACAGACGAATGGATAAGGAAGATGTGGTACATATATACAATGGAATATTACTCAGCCATAAAAAGGAATGAAATTGGGTCATTTGTAGAGATGTAGATAGACCTAGAGACTGTCATACAGAGTGAAGTAAGTCAGAAAGAGAAGAACAAATATCGTATATTAAAGCATACATGTGGAATCTAGAAAAATGGTACAGATGAACCGGTTTGCGGGGCAGAAATTGAGACACAGATGCAGAGAAGAAACGTATGGACACCAAGGGGGGAAAGCGGCGGGGGGGAGGGGGGGGTGGTGTGATGAATCGGGAGGTTGGGATTGACATGTATACACTGATGTGTATAAAATTGATGACTAATAAGAATCTGCTGTATAAAAAAATAAAATTCAAAAATTAAAAAAAAAGTCTCATTCTTAAAGAAATACTTGAGCTTTTTTTTTTGTTTTTTTTACTACTTGAGGTCAGTAGTACCTTTATTGCAGGTTTAATGATATATTGGTGTAATTATAAAATCAAGAAACAAGTGAAAAGAGAAGGAGTCTCCAAATATTGCCTTGGAAACAGACATTTTTACAATCCATGCGCTGTCCACGCTTACTCTACTATATGCGGTGTCTTGTTTATTGGTTTTGCATAATTTCAGCACATATATATGTATAGATATATGAAGTTATATTTTCAGGACAAAAATACAATGTGTCTTTCTTTTCAGATTTTTACCTTTGTGAAAAAGCAAAATACTTCAACGATTCATCAAGATATAACTGGCAATGCTAAAAGTAGCACTAAGTGGTTTTGCAACTAGTTTTGCTTTTTGTTTTTCCTTTGTTTCTTTTCCAGACTTCTAATAAGTGGAAACTTTTCTTTAAATTTATTTTTTCCTCCTTTATATTTCCTCAGTATCCAATTAATCAATGAGCTGTTAAAGACACCCAAATTAAGCAATCTGCCATCTTTCTTTACAAATTTTCATGGATTTACTATTTCTTAGCGAAATATGAGAAATTCAACATTAATATTTTCAGCTTTTCTTGTCAGAAAAATAAAATTCAACATCATATTTTGGTATTTTCTTGTCACAAACAAGAATCTCAACCACCAGAACAGTTTGTCAACCAATTCGAATCTATTCCTCTTCATTTGACTATCTTTTAGAATATACCAAAGTAATAAATACATTTCTTCCATGTCACAAGAATAAAATAGATTTCTACATTTGTATACGTGGCTTTGATGTGTTTTCTCAGCAAGATTACCATCTATGTTTTCAATGTATGCATATTGTATAAATCTACTGTAATCGGTTGAAATTTTTGGTTTTGAACATATTATTATAATAGAAATCATTCCACAAACAGAAAACATGTAAAGCAGTATTAAACTTTGAGCAAACGAGTATTACGTATGTACTTCAGTAAATGGCTATTCCCTTTGGCCAAACAGGGAGGAGGAATTCAGGCAATTCAGCAAGCATTCAGCTAATATCCTGAATTACCTATAAAACTGTTTTCCAGCTTGCCTGGAAGACCCAGTAGTTAGCTGTAGAAGACACCAGGGGTCATAGCGCCCTTGCCACCTCCACTCTGCTCGAGCAGGCGAGTGGGTGTCTGTTCTGACTGGCTGGGGCCTGTGCCCCACCTCGATCTGTGACCTCCTCGGAGTAGCAGCAGACAGGACTGGCTAACTTGATGAAATGTTGTGCAACAGGGACAGTAGGTTTAAAAACACCGTAGGAAACTTCGATTCCAGGTGCTGCAGTCATACCTTCTTTCCTTCCTGATTTAGGGGAAATCTGTCTAAAGTATTTCCATTACCAGCGAGGCTGGAGAGCTAGAACTTTCCGAAGCTCTATCCATCCCAATTCAATGCAGCGCCTGGTGCAAGCGAGGAGTCTCTGAGCCCCTGTCAGCTGCGCTGGGCCGATGGCTGCCAACGGAGGAGAAAGGGAGAAAAGCCCTGTGCTGGCCTCGGCTGGTCTGGCTCCTACCTTAAGGGCTTCCACTTTCTTGTGTGAACTTCCATTTTCTCTGAGAGAGCCTGACCCTCTCTTAGGCACACAAAGCCCCTGCAGCCCCTTTTATTTATTCTTTGCAGGTTTCCCAGGTCTCCAGGGCCGTGCTGGTCTCCCTGGTGCCCCAGGCCTCTCCTTGCCCTCAGTCATAGCAGGACAGCCTGGCGACCCCGGGCGACCAGGCCTAGATGGAGAACGAGGTAAAGCCAGGAAGCCCCAAAAGGCTGGCCATCACGTTTTGTCTGGAGTTTGGGGAGGGCCTGTCTACAGTCCAGCCCCATCCCCACTGCTGGATGTGCACGGGCCTGTGAGGCTTCACGTCCCTCCCCCCGCAGGGACACGGGGTTGGAATGGGCTGCATTTTGCTAAAAGGGTTTGGGAAGGTCTGGGCACTGGGGCCCCACAGAAGGCAAGGGAACATTATGTGCCCTGGGAATAGCCTTTGGCTTCCTATCAGTCCCGACGCTTCCTCTCCCCTCTGCCCTCATCCCTATTCCGATCTTATCCCTAGGCCGCCCAGGCCCCCCGGGCCCCCCAGGCCCCCCTGGGCCATCCTCGGATCAAGGCGACCCGGGAGACCCTGGCTTCCCTGGAATTCCTGGCCCTCAAGGGCCCAAGGGAGACCAAGGAATTCCAGGTTTCTCTGGCCTCCCTGGAGAGCTAGGACTGAAAGGTATGACTGTGTGGCTGCCTACTGGGTCCTTTCCCACTCCACTGTCAGAGATGGCCCCTTCCTGCAGCCCTGTGAAGAGAGACCAGCTGATGATGCTTTTCCTGCCCTCGCCTCTGCTTAGTCTCAACCCCACCACCACCAGCACCACTGTGCCAGGCCCTGACTTGCTTTCCTTTGGACTTTGCCAGGCATGAGAGGTGGGCCTGGCTTCATGGGGACTCCAGGCAAAGTTGGGCCACCTGGAGACCCAGGACTTCCGGGGATGAAGGGGAAGGCAGGGCCAAGAGGTGAGTTGAGAGCATGTGCCTGGCTGATCCTGAGCTCAGGGGAGGGGTTGGGGGGTATCATTCCTTCAGGAGTCACTGCTAAGCACGCCAAGAAAGCCTGGATGGCTGAAGCAGCTGGATCAAGCTCCTCCAGGGAGGGAGTTTCTCCACCTTGGAGATAACCCTGCCTCCATCAGCTCCCAGGACTGAAGGCCATTGCCGCTTTGCCGCCACGGATCTTGCCACTGACTTCCCCTCTCTGCATTGTTTCTGCATTTGCGGTCACTGCGTTTGCACTCAGATCACCACTCACCCATTTGCTGAATCCAGAAATGAAGAACCATCCTTTCTGTCCTTTGTCACCCTCACACACACATCCAATCCATTAGCAAGCCCTGAGGGCTGTGTCTCCTATAAATGTGCCTTGCATCTGCCCCCCTCTCATCACCTCCACCTCGACCACTGAGATCCAAGCCACCAACATTTCTCATGTGGATCGCTGCGGTGACTGCTAACTGGTCTCCCTGCTTCCATTATTCACCTCCCCCAACAATCATTTCTCTAGACAGTGGTCAGAGAGGTCTTGTAAAAACAGAAATCATTCATGGGCGTCCCATGGCATAAGAATTAACTATGGCCATGAAGCCCTCTGTGATGCCTCCCTCTCCATCCTCATTACCAGCCCTTCCCCTTTGCTGTTCACTGTGCTTTTGTCACACTAGCCTCTTTCAGTTATCCAAAAACACCACGCCTTGACTGGCCACAGGGCCTTTGCACATGCTAGTTCTACTTCTGGAATACTCTCCCCCACCCCACCCCCAGCTTGCTCTAATGCTTTAATGGTCTCAGCTTAAGTGTCACTGCTTGTAAGAGGCCACTTATAACTCTCTCTAAAGCAGGTTCTCCACCCCATAGCCCTCTCCACTCCCTCCCACTGTCTGTGCACTGTCCATTTCCTTTGTAGCACTTCTTACAATTTGCAGTAAGATTAATGGTTTTTGTCAGGTTACACATTTTTCATCTTTATCACCAGACCATCGTCTCATAAAGGTCTTACTCACTGCTCTATCCCCTGATCTACCAGGCTCTGGCACATAGTCGGCACCCGAGAAATACTTTTTCAATGAATTAATAAGCAAATTGGCTTGTTTGGCTTCTATTAGTAAGCCAGCCGGCTGGGTTTGGGGTCTCGGCTGTGATGCCAACTGAACCTCCGGGAGCCCACCCTGGCCACCTCCTCTGCCACCGCTTGCCATTTCCATTTCTCCCACGTGCCCACAGGCTTATCCGGCCCCCGAGGCGCTCCTGGACAAACACCAATTGCAGAAGCCATCCAGGCTCCTCCTGGACCCATGGGTCTAACAGGCATCGATGGCATCCCTGGCCTCATGGGGGACCCTGGGATCCAAGGCCCTGGAGGCCTACAAGGTGAGGAGGGCTCCAGAGAAAGGGGACTTCGCAAGGAGCTGAGACGGCTTTGGCTGGGAGGCTGAAGCAACTGGCTGGGAACCCCGGCTCCAAGGGGGCACCTTCATTGAGCGTTTCCTCGGCTCCTTCACAAAGCTTCCAAGCTTCTCGCCAGGAAGGAGCAGACCAGCAGGGCCAGCAGTTGTACTTGGCTTCAGGGAACGAAGCACATGGAACGAAGTGTTCTGTGTGGGCAGAGCACAGCAGCTAATCCAGACAGCTCGTCGTCCCTCGCTAACGTTAACGTGCTGCTGCGGGAAGGAGGGAGCGTGGTGTGGGGACAGAGAGCAACAGAGAAAGCCCAGGGCTGGGGGACGGAAAACCCGGCTTCCAATCCCAGTTTTGCCCCAGCCGGAGTAAGCTAGCAGTCTCTCTGGACCTCGGTGTCCTCATTTCTGACATGGGACCCCAGCAGTTGCCCTGCATCCTCCTCAGCATTGCTGGGAAGATTAGAGGAAGGGAGGGGGACCTGGGTGTGAAGGAGCTCAGAAGGGCTAAGTTCAGAGTGAGGTCCCAGGGCTGAGCTGCCCGGACGTGAACTAAGGACTAGCCCAGGAGGCTCAGCCCTGAGCTCAGCGTGCACTCCAGGGTGATGGCCAGTTCGCCCTCTCCTGGTGAGTCCTGGGCATGACACACGAGTCCCCTTTCTCCAGGGAAGGCTCCTCCAGACCCTGCACATTGAGTACCCTGCTGTGGGCCTTCTCTCCCGGCAGGCTTCAAAGGTTTACCTGGCATCCCGGGCAAAGATGGCCCCAATGGACTCCCTGGCCCACCTGGGGCTCTTGGTGATCCTGGTCTCCCTGGACTGCAAGGCCCTCCAGGATTTGAAGGTCTGGCAATGTCGGCACTAGGGGGCAGAGGGCTTCTGTAAGGGTTTGAGGCTTGAGGGTGAGTCAGAATCTCAAATCGTGGAATTAGGAAACTGGGCAGTAAAGCTTGACACTACTAGCAGGCTGGAAAACTGGGCTCGAATCCGTTCACTCCATTCTGAGCCTGTGAAGGATTAGAGCCCTATATTCCAGAAGGCAAAGGACTGTTCCACATAGTTCTGGGTTCTCTTCCAGCTCTTAAGAGCTATAACTCTATACTATAGCGTGGCCCCCTGCCCTGCACACCCCCTCTTCTACCAAGGGATTCTGACGTGGGTGGAAGGGGGGTGGTTCAAGGGAGAAGAGAATCTGAGATAAGATATGGCTGCTCTGCTACTTACCTTCCATTTTATGTCAGAGATGGCAAATCAGTTGTCCTGAGTAGAGAACAGTCCTGAAGCTCGCTGGGAAAGTGCCGCGATTGTTAGCCACGTCTGCCACGGGCAGGAGAGGAGGGTGTGATTTTGCCTCACTCACCCCAGCTCTGCTTTTTCACTGCCTCTGATTCAGCAGGTCCTTGGTTATCTCTGCTCTCTCCATCTCAGGAGCTCCAGGGAGGCCGGGCCCCTTCGGGAGGGCTGGAATGCCTGGGCAGAGCGTGAGAGTGGGCTACACCTTGGTGAAGCACAGCCAGTCGGAACAGGTGCCCCTGTGCCCCGTCGGGATGAGCCAGCTGTGGGTGGGTTATAGCCTGCTGTTCGTGGAGGGGCAGGAGAAAGCCCACAACCAGGACCTGGGTAGGTACCGGCTCGCACATCCAGCCCTGGCCCTCTGTCCCCACAAGGACCAAGAGCCACACTCCCCGCTCCTCCCAACCCTTGGTGGGCCCATGTTGGGTAGTGGGTTACAAGCACCAGCTCTGGAGTCGGGCAGATCTGGGTTCAAACCCCAGCTCTTCCGCTCACTCTGGACACGTTGTTCAACCTGTCTAAGCTTCCGCCTCCTTCTCAGTGGAACAAGCCTAATTCTAGTACTTGTCCCATAGGGTGGACTAAGGATTACAGGAATCACCCATGCAAAATGCTTAGAACAACGTTTGACACGTATTAAGCATCCATTAAACGTTAGCGATCAGCAGTGGTAATAATAATATGACCTGCCGGCAACAATGATTACCCAAGAATTAACTGAATTGTCTTCAGGTGTGTTCCAGAGAAACGCAGGCTCACTCTATTATTAAATGCTGATTTGACAAAGCAGACTAATTAGGGAGTCATCATTCAGTTTCTAAAAAGATTCTTTTCATTATCAAACTTCCCTGGTGCATAGAAAATAGACTTCAGTGTGTGTACAGTGGTCCGGGATAGGAAGGAAAGGCGTCCCTGCTCTGCTACCAGCAGTTGGATATGAACCCAAACCACCATCTAGTCCAGTCGTAGTGGCTCCAGGGACAATCGCAGCCCTGCCCCTCGGCCAGAACTTATCTGCCCCTGCCCACCTTCTCTCCTTGCAGGGTTTGCTGGCTCCTGCCTGCCCCGCTTCAGCACCATGCCCTTCATCTACTGCAACATCAACGAAGTGTGCCACTATGCCCGGCGCAACGATAAATCCTACTGGCTCTCCACCACCGCGCCCATCCCCATGATGCCCGTCGGCCAGACGCAGATTCCCCAGTACATCAGCCGCTGCTCTGTGTGTGAGGCGCCCTCGCAAGCCATTGCCGTGCACAGCCAGGACATCACCATCCCGCAGTGCCCCCTGGGCTGGCGCAGCCTCTGGATTGGGTACTCCTTCCTCATGGTAAGGTCCCGCACCGCCCTCTCCACCAGGATGAAGGCCGAGGGCGGGGAGTGCTGGGAGGGAAATTGTGAAATCGAGTGCTGAGGGAGCCCTGTGACTCGAGGGCCGGGACGGTAGGCCAAATACGAGGCCTACTTGTTCTCGGCAGGTAACAAACACTAAATGGCACCCTAAAGGGTATGGTACAGATTGCAGTAAAAGTTCCAATGAAGGTGACTTCAGAGCCAGAGCTATTAATAGGTCCACTGGGGGGAAGGGCCCATGGTCTAACGACCTTGTGGACTATTCCGTGCTCTCTCCTTTCTCTGGAGCACACCGCCAAGGGCTTGGGGCCGACGGAGGGCTCTGAGAAGAACTGCATCCTGAACCCTGTTGGCAGTTTCCTTAATTCAGCCTTTCTCAGATTTGTCAGTGGAAATGATCGGGGGGCACCTAACACACCTTGGACTCGGCGGGACGGCAGCAGCTTGGGAAATACTGGCCGGGATACGGCCGCGGCCCAGGAGCCGTGGGTTAGGAGGGCGCTAGGGAGCTTGGAGGGGGCGCTCCCGGCTCTGAGGCTGAGACAAGGGAGGATGAGCGCCCCCGGTCCTAAAACATAGCTGTTGGTCCGCTGGCCAGACAGGGGGTCCTGAGCCAAGGGACCAGAGCTGAGAGACAGAGCAGCGGGGTCCATCACCCCCCAAGGTGACCAGTTCACAGCCACCGCCCATCTGTTTCAGCACACGGCCGCCGGCGCTGAGGGCGGCGGCCAGTCCCTGGTCTCCCCTGGCTCCTGCCTAGAGGATTTCCGAGCCACTCCTTTCATCGAGTGCAGTGGTGCCCGGGGCACCTGCCACTACTTTGCCAACAAGTACAGTTTCTGGCTGACGACGGTGGAAGAGAGGCAGCAGTTTGGGGAGGAGCCTGTATCTGAGACGCTGAAAGCCGGGCAGCTCCACACCCGGGTCAGCCGCTGCCAGGTGTGTATGAAAAGCGTGTAGGGTGGCACCTGCCACTCTGCTCCTTGCCCTCCCCTGCCCCGCACAACGGTCACCTCACACACCTGAGCGGTCTGAAGAAGGAAAGCCAAGCCCTTTTGCCCATCTGTCAAGTTGTACATCGGCGTCTCGTTTGGGCTAGACTACGGGACACTGATCACCCCCACCCTCAGGCCCCATGGGTGAGCCCGCCCTGCTGAGAGCTGCTGTCCCATTTCGGTGCTACAGTTTGCTTTGGATGTTTGTGTGACTCTTCATGGCTACCTCAGAAAGACCTGCTGGGCCACCACTTTCTTAGAATGCTAGCTTTCCTCACTCTCTTGATCAGAAAGCTCTCCGTGATAGCTAAAGGAGTCATTTCATTATGGCCAGAGGTCACCGCACATCATTTGGCTTAAACTAGAGCCCAGTGTTTCCACATGAAAAAAATTTCTCTGGCTCAACATTATGGATGGCTCAAGCCTGCACAGGGCAAGCTCTCAACTCTTCCCGGTGACCTGCTAGCTTTCCTCACTCTCTTGATCAGAAAGCTCTCCGTGATAGCTAAAGGAGTCATTTCATTATGGCCAGAGGTCACCGCACATCATTTGGCTTAAACTAGAGCCCAGTGTTTCCACATGAAAAAAATTTCTCTGGCTCAACATTATGGATGGCTCAAGCCTGCACAGGGCAAGCTCTCAACTCTTCCCGGAGACCCACTGTGTCTAGGCAGGCAGCAGAGCTGGAATGAGGTGCCAGCCAGTGTCCCGGGGTGAGCTCTGACTCCTTCGAGAGTGAGCTTAGGGACGCTGGAAGACCAGCAGCCGAGAGGTGCTCGTTAACTTCACGTGGTCGTAGACAAATCATCACTTCCTCCTTGCCGGCTCCCTCCCCAGCCACAGGCAGCAGACTTGGCCTGGTTCAGAGTAGAGCAGAGGATGCACCAAATGCCGTCAGACCCATAAAGAGAAATGAGAACTGCAGCCCTTTCCCCGGGGCCGGGGGGAGAGGGGAGGATGGGTAAGGAGGTGTGAACTTTGCTTTTGACTCCAGGAACAAAAAGGAAAAAATCCCTTGTCCAAATTTCTCAGAAGCCCCTGTTTATTCCAAATGCCATTCAGATGCGTGCAGTGTGGCAAATCGACACTGCAGTGTTGGTTCCTTCGCATTTTGAGGCTGTGAGAGACTTTCCATTAAAATGTCCATCCAATTGCTCTTTCACAGGTAGCCTGTTAAACCATTCTGATATGTTTTTAAAGCCTCATAAAAATCTAGCACAGTCCTCTCTTTAGCAGTTAGCAGACCCAAAGCAAGCCTGAGTAGACTGTAAAGTATATTCTGTTTAGGGGGATTTGTTTTAACCGTTTCCTTTAATTAACAGTTTCCCAGAACACTTAGCTATGTTGACATGAGGCAATTCCTTCCAGGTGATTCTGCTTCCTTAAATATTATGTAAACTGTGCCAACACAGACAAAGCATAATCAGTATAATCTGAACTATTGTTACCTTCACCTCCTCAGTAATAAGCATGGTGTCAGTTTCGTACATTGCAAATAAAAGGAATCCAATATGAACATTTGACTCTTTTGACATTCTTTCTTTGATGAAAACTTTTCTAAAGTCCATCTCACTGAAATTCATAAGCCCCCCCCCCCCTCAGAGCCATGGGGGTTCCTGTCACTGCAAGTCGAGCTTTATAACAAAACACTGAGACACGGAAAAATACAATTAAAGTCAAGGGTTGATAATGTCTTCCAACAGGCAACAAATCCACAACATGCTTCAAGATAAGCCTACAACTGTTTTTAGCCCCATCACATGCTAGAGTTCAAGAAAGGAATTTCCATATCTCTGGGGCCTCAGGATCATTTACAGATAGAAAAGTAGAGAAATTTTAAAGTCATTAAAATCAAATCTAAGATATATGTGCATATATTTGTATATGCATACAAGAGATCCTCTGGAAGGATGAAGAAGAAATTAATAACATTGGGAGTGTTCAGGAAAGAGAACTGACCTGTGGGCGGGAGAGACATTTCACTGAATACCATTTTGCACCTTTTGAGTTCTGAACCGCTGGAATATATTACCTACTGAAAAAGAAAAAAACGGAATCTAAGGAAACAAGTGTTCAAATATTCCTAAATATACCACACAAGAAAACCCACCTTGGTTTGGTGCTAGCTTTCAAACCGCAGTTGCTGGCCTTCCTGGGGGCTTGGTTGAGCATGGAGGTGAAATGCATAGGTTAAGAAGACAAGGAGAGGAAAAGGGGAAGATACCACTGGGACATGAGGTGCGTCCACACAGGAGAGTGGTTAGCAAAGCCAATTTGACGAATATGTGCTTTCAAATTTAGTATGTTGCTTGCTAGTCCTGATATGGTTTGGAATTGTATTTGATACAGAGATTAATGTCACCACATGAATAGTTCTTTCCAGTTATGACTGTCAAGCAAAATGGAGTCAAATTCAAACACAATTTTTAATTTCCCAAACAAAAATCAACAATTTAAGTCAGTGATTAGCAAACTAGAGCCTGTGGGCTAAATCCAGCCCTCTGCCTGTTTTTGTAAGTAAGGTTTTATTGGGTTACGGCCAGGCTCATGTGCATGCACATTGTCTATGGCCGTCTTGGGGTTTCACCAGCAGAGATGAGTAGCTGTGACAGACACTTTGTGGTCTTCAGAGCCTAAAACATTTCCTATCTGGCCATTGACAGAAAAAGTTTGCAGACCCCTGATTTAAGTGATAATGATTTAAGGACAGGGTGACCATCTGACAAAAGTATCAGTAAATATGGGGACAGTGACCCATCAAATAGTTAAGGTTCTCTCAAACAGGAAGGAGATCAATAAGTATTCATTTGATGTAATGTCTTTGACACACTTTTTGAGATCAATTATAATTATATAAATACATATTCAAATAATTTAACAAGAACTTTTTTTCCCTGATACAATGATTATCACTTTATTATTAGAGCAAGAGAACAGATTGCTTCTTAGTATTTAGCCCAGAGAGGTCAAACCTGAAAGGGTGAAGAAGCACAGGGTAACCATCTCTCATCTGCTGGTGCTGGAAGCAAGGTGGGAGTTGCTGTCTATCTTCCAGACATCCACCTCCTCATTTCAGTAGCTGAAGATTCGCTGTGGCCACCTAAGAAGCTGGGAAGTTCAAGAGACGACTCCTAATCTTTCTGCTCCTAGATTCCATGATTGTTTTAGTTCTTTCTGGGGAAGGGGTATATTGTTCACTTGTTTGTTTTTTTCTGAGAAAAGGTGATTGGCTCAGTCATGATTGCTATCAAGTTTGTATGCTGCTGGCATATCAGGCACTTGCTGACTAGAAGAGTTTTATGTGATGAGTTCATGTTCTTCTGGTGCCAGATGGAAGACAGATCTCCAAGGTGAGTTCCCACTATTCTATATGCTCAGAATCTCGAAATCTTCCTCCAGGTCAAACTCCTCTAGTTGCTCAGTAGAGTCGATGAATTCTATCACAATACAGAAAAGAGGAAGAAAAAAGCTTGACACTTTGGCTCAAGCGGTCAGTAAGTTACTCAGTAGTTAAGACCATGCATTTTTAATTGCATGGAGCATGGAGGGACTCCTCTACTTGTGTAGAGGAGACTTAATAGGCGGGACCACTGCTGAGTATTAGCAATTCTCTGTAAAGAATCAAAATAGGTTTAAGGGCCAAGATGTGGGAGTAGAAAGACCCTGAGCTCATCTCCTCTCATGAGCTCACCAAAATCACAACTATCTGCAGAACAACCATTGATGAAAAAGACTGGAACCTACCAGAAAAGATCTTCTACAACTAAAGTCATAAAGAAGGATCCACAACATGACGGGAAGGAGGGGCAGACTCGTGATATAATCAAATCCCATACCCCCCGGTAGGCGACCCACAAACTGGAGAATAATTATATCACAGAAGTTCTCCCACAGGAGTGAGAGTTCTGAGCCCCACATCAGGCTCCCCAGCCTGGGGGTCTGGCACGGGGGGGAGGAGCCCCCAGAGCATTTGGCTTTGAAGGCCAGTGGGGCTTTACTGCAGGAAGCCCACAGGACTGGGGGAAATACAGACTACACCCTTGAAAGGCGCACACAAAAATTTCATGTGCACTGGGACCCAGGACAAAAGCAATGATTTGATAGGCGCCTAGGCCAGACTCCAGACCTGCTGGGCCTGGAGACTCTCCTGGAGAGGCAGGGGGTGGTGGCTGAAGCTCACCCGGGGGACATACACACTGGTGGCAGACATACTGGGGAATATTCAACTACATGAACACTCCTGGTGGCTGACACGTTGGATCATTAGTGCCAAGACCTGGCCCCACCCGACAGCCTATAGGCTCCAGTGCTGGGACACCTCAGGCCAAACAACCAATTGGGCAGAGACACAGCCCCACCCATCAGCAGACAGGCTGTCTAAAGAAGTCCTGAGCCCATGGCCTCTAGACAAGCCCCTAGACATGGCCCTGCCCATCTGAGGGCCAAGACCCAGCTCCACCCACCAGTGGGCAGGCCCTGGCCCCTCCCACAAGGAAGCCTGAACAAGACTCTAAAGCAGCCTCACCCACCAGGGGGCAGACACCAGAAGCAAGAAAACTACAATCCCACAACACAGGCCAGACCCTATCCTGGGACCAGCTGGCACCTGACCCTGCCAACTAGCAGGCCACTGCAACCTCAGGGACACCCCAGACCCCATACCCAACTGTATCAGAAACCAGCCCCCACTTACCAGTGATCTGAAATGAGCTCTGGGATCCCTGGGCCCAGGAGCCACACTCCAGGAAACAGCTCTGCCTGCCAGTAATCCAGCACTAACCCCTGCCAGTAGTTGGGCAAGAGCCCCAGAGGCTTCGGGACCCTGACTCCGGCCACCAGTGAGCCAGCACTAGCCCCAGGGCCCCCTTGGATTCCACAACCAGCCACCTCGTGACCAGGCCCCACTAAACAGCAACCAGCAGCATCTGCACAAGGCAGGGCCTGGCAACCAACCAGACTAGAAGCCAACTAAGCCTAGCAGACCACCCACACAGTCAGCCCACCACAACAGAAGGAACCACACAGCCCTCTTAGGGGGAACACCTAGAGCATATAGCTTGGGTGACAGGAGAGGAGTGCACTGATGGAATGCATAGGATGCCTCCTACAGAGGGCCACTCCTCCAAGGTTGAGAAACATAACTAACCTACCACAGACATAAAAATACAGATAGCAACTTAGACAAAATGAGGCGGCAGAGGAATATGTTCCAGACAAAGGAACAAGATAAAACCCCCAAAAAGAACTAAGTGAAGTGGAGATAGGCAATCTACCCAAGAAAGAGTTCAGAGTAATGGTCGTAAAGATGATCAAAGAACTCAGGAGGAGAATGGATGCACAGAATGAGAAGCTACTTTTTAACAAAGAGGAAAGATAAAGAACAACCAAACAGAGATGGAGAATACAATAACTGAAATGAAAAATACACTAGAAGGAATCAATAGTAGACCAAATGATACAGAAGAATGCACCAGTGTGCAGGAAGACAGAGTAATGGAAACCACTGCAGCTGAACAGAAAAGAGAGAAAAAGAATGGAAAGAAATGAGGACAGTTTAAGAGATCTCTGGGACAACATCAAATGCACTAATATTCGCATTATAGGAGTCCCAGAAGGAGAAGAGAGAGAGAAAGGGCCTGAGAAAATATTTGAAGAGATAATAGCTAAAAACTTCCCTAACCTGGGAAAGGAAACAGGCACCCAAGTCCAGGAAGCACAGAGAGTCCCATACAGGATGAACGCAAAGAGGAACACACCAAGACACATTATAATCAAAATTACAAAAATTAAAGATAAAGAGAGAATACTAAAAGCAGCAAGAGAAAAGCAACAAATAATACACAAGGGAACTCCCATAAGGCTATCAGCTGATTTTTCAGCAGAAACTCTGCAGGCCAGAAGGGAGTGGCACAGTATATTTAAAGTGGTGAAAAGGAAAAACCTACAACCAAGAATACTCTACCCAGCAAGGCTCTCCTTAAGATTTGATGGAGAAATCAAAAGCTTTACAGACAAGCAAAAGCTAAAAGAATTCAGCACCAATGAACCAGCTTTACAATAAATGTTAAAGGAACTTCTCTGGGTGAAAAAGAAAAGGCCACAACCAGAAACAAGAAAATTACAAAATGAAAAGGCTCACCAGTAAAGGCAAATAAAGGTAGTACATCATACACAGACAAAACTAGTAGGGAGGTTCAAAGACAAAACTTGTAAAGTCACCTGTATCCACAATAAGCAGTTAAAGGATACAGAAAACAATCAGATGTAAAATATTATATCAAACACTGTAATCATGAGGGGAGGAGAGTACAAATACAGGGGGTTTTTTTGTTTTTGTTTTTGTTTTTGCAGTACGCAGGCCCCTCACCGCTGTGGCCTCTCCCGCTGCGGAGCACAGGCCCCGGACGCGCAGGCTCAGCGGCCATGGCTCACGGGCCCAGCCGCTCCGCGGCATGTGGGATCCTCCCGGACCGGGGCACAAACCCGTGTCCTCTGCATCGGCAGGCGGACTCCCAACCACTGTGCCACCAGGGAAGCCCCCAGGGTATTTAAAATGCACTTGAAATTAAGAGATCAGCAACTTGAACAATCACATTTATATATAGACTGTTATACAAAAACCTCATAGTAACTGCAAACCAAAAACCTATAATAGATATACACACAAAAAAGAAAAAGGAATCCAAACATAACACTAAAGGTAGTTATCAAATCACAAGAGAAGAGAACAAAAGAAGAAAAGGGAAGAAAAGACCCACAAAAACAAATCCAAAACAATTAACAAAATGACAATAAGAACATACATATCAACAATTACCTTAAATGTAAATGGATTAAATGCTCCAACCAAAAGACATAGACTGGCTGAATGGATACAAAAACAAGACCTGTATATATGCTGCCTACAAAGAGACTCACTTCAGATCTAGAGACACATACAGACTGAAGGTAAGGGGATAGAAAAAGGTATTTCATGCAAATGGAAATCAAAAGAAAGCCAGAGTAGCAA
>NC_041234.1:83349034-83350219 GCF_002837175.3 Physeter macrocephalus | reverse complement strand
TTTAAAATAAAGACTGTTACAGGAGACAAAGAAGGACACCACATAATGATCAAGGGATCAATCCAAGAAGAGGATATAACAATTGTAAATATATATGCACCCAACATAGGAGCACCTCAACATACAAGGTAAATATTAACAGACATAAAAGGAGAAATTGACAGCAGCACAATAAAAGTAGGGGACTTTAACACCCCACTCACATCAATGGATGGATCATCCAGACAGAATATCAATAAGGAAACACAGGTCTTTAATAACACGTTAGACCAAATGAACTTGATACCTATAGAGCATTCCATCGGAAAGCGGCAGAATGCACATTATTTTCAAGTGCGCATGGAACATTCTCCAGGATAGATTACATGCCAGGCCATAAAACAAGCCTTGGCAAATTTAAGAAAATTGAAACCATATCAAGCATCTTTTCCAACCACAACACTATGAGATTAGGAATCAACTACAAAAAAAAAAAAAAAAAACAACTGCAAAAAACACAAACACGTGGAGGCTAAACAATATGCTACTAAACAACCAATGGATCACTGAAGAAATCAAAGATAAAATTAAAAAATACCTAGAGACAGATGAAAATGAAAACATCATGGTCCAAAACCTATGGGATATTAATCCTTTGTCAGTTGCTTCATTTGCAAATATTTTCTCCCATTCTGAGGGTTGCCCTTTCGTGTGGGTTTATCTCTGGGCGTTCTGTCCTGTTCCATTGTTCTATATTTCTGTTTTTGTGCCAGTACCATACTGTCTTGATTACTGTAGCTTTGTAGTATAGTCTGAAGTCAGGGAGCCTGATTCCTCCAGCTCCATTTTTCGTTCTCAAGATTGCTTTGGCTATTCGGGGTCTTTTGTGTTTCCATACAAATTGTGAAATTTTTTGTTCTAGTTCTGTAAAAAATGCCATTGGTAGTTTGATAGGGATTGCATTGAATCTGTAGATTGCTTTGGGTAGTAGAGCCATTTTCACAATGTTGATTCTTCTAATCCAAGAGCATGGTATATTACTATCCAAAATTTATAAGCAACTCATGCAGCTCTGTAACAAAAAAACAAACAACCCTATCCAAAAATGGGCAGAAGAACTAAATAGACATTTCTCCAAAGAAGATATACAGATTGCCAACAAACACAGGAAAGAATGCTCAACATCACTAATCATTAGAGAAATGC
>NC_041234.1:83344023-83348958 GCF_002837175.3 Physeter macrocephalus | reverse complement strand
GCCAGGACATGGAAGCAACCTAAGTGTCCATCAACAGATGAATGGATAAAGAAGATGTGGCACATATATACAATGGAATATTACTCAGCCATAAAAAGAAATGAAACTGAGTTATTTGTAATGAGGTGGATAGACCTGGAGTCTGTCATACAGAGTGAAGTAAGTCAGAAGGAGAAAAACAAATACCGTATGCTAACACATATATATGGAATCTAAGAAACAAAAATGTCATGAAAAGATTAGTGGTAGGATGGGAATAAAACACAGACCTACTAGAGCATGGACTTGAGGACATGGGGAGGGGGAAGGGTAAGCTGTGACGAAGTGAGAGAGTGGCAGGGACATATATGCACTACCAAATGTAAATTACATAGCTAGTGGGAAGCTGCCGCATAGCACAGGGAGATCACCTCTGTGCTTTGTGACCATGAGAGGGGTGGGATAGGGAGGGGGGGAGGGAGGGAGACACAAGAGGGAAGAGATATGGGAACATATGTATATGTATAACTGATTCACATTGTTGTAAAGGAGAAACTAACACACTATTGTAAAACAGTTATACCCCAATAAAGATGTTAAAAAAATAAAAATAAAAATAAATAAAAGCATAGAGAGAATTCTCTTCTCATACCATATAAAATCACTGCCTAGACAAAAGGAGACTCTCATTTATGCAAAGCAAAGGACCAAACAGGTGTTAGTACAAAAAACAGATAATTTCAGGAGTCATAAACCAATTGCTTTGCTCTACATAAATCAAGAGAGAAATCAAGAACACACTTCCATGAATTAAATCACAATTTAGCCTTGTTTGCTTTGAAACATTGTAACAAGATTAGTGCAAACTGACATCTTCAAACATTTCACATGAGCCCAAAGGGAAGCCATTTTCTGACCCTGGTAAATTTACAGTCCCACCTAGTATGAAATGGAGCAGAATGTCTTTGATGTTTTCAGAAGAATATTTGCCGTAGCCCCTAGTTGACGCTTTCATTACCTTACTCCAATAAATCTTCACTTTCTGTTTACAAACAGAGCACTTTTGGCATCCATTCCTATACACAATAGGTCTGAGTTTGTTGCAGTATCTGACAAGGTGCTTTTTTGCTTTTTGGTTTGTGTTTTTTGCTTGTTTGTTTGGTTTCGTTTTATCAGTCTGTCCATCTTCAACTATTTAAAGGGCACTTAAGCCCCAATGCCTCACAATTCAAAAACATGAAATAAAATTAAAAAGCAGATGGAGAACAATTTCAAACTAGCCTTGACTTCAAATAAATGCTGGGGAGGGTGTGGAGAAAAGGGGACCCTCTTGCACTGCTGGTGGGAATGTAAATTGATACAGCCTCTATGGAGAACAGTATGGAGGTTCCCTTAAAAACTACAAATAGAACTACCATACGACCCCGTAATCCCACTACTGGGCATATACCCTGAGAAAACCATATTTCAAAAAGAGTCATGTACCAAAATGTTTATTGCAGCTCTATTTACGATAGCCAGGACATGGAAGCAACCTAAGTGTCCATCAACAGATGAATGGATAAAGAAGATGTGGCACATATATACAATGGAATATTACTCAGCCATAAAAAGAAATGAAACTGAGTTATTTGTAATGAGATGGATAGACCTGGAGTCTGTCATACAGAGTGAAGTAAGTCAGAAGGAGAAAAACAAATACCGTATGCTAACACATATATATGGAATCTAAGAAACAAAAATGTCATGAAAAGATTAGTGGTAGGATGGGAATAAAACTCAGACCTACTAGAGCATGGACATGAGGATATGGGGAGGGGGAAGGGTAAGCTGTGACGAAGTGAGAGAGTGGCATGGACATATATACACTACCAAATGTAAAATAGAAAGCTAGTGGGAAGCAGCCGTATAGCACAGGGAGATCAGCTCTGTGCTTTGTGACCACCTAGAGTGGTGGGATAGCGAGGGTGGGAGGGAGGGAGACGCAAGAGGGAAGAGATATGGGAACATATGTATATGTATAACTGATTCAATTTGTTGTAAAGCAGAAACTAACACACCATTGTAAAACAGTTATACTCCAATAAAGATGTTAAAAAAAACATGCATTATGGCACATACACAGATATAGAAAACTTCAAAGAATGAAATAAATACAGCAAGTAAAACAAAAAAAACCAATGGGACGCAGCAAAAGCAGTTCTAAGAGGGAAGTTTATAGCGATAGAAGCTTACCTCAAGAAACGAGAAAAATCTCAAACAACCTAACCTGACACCTAAAACAGGTTAGAGAAAGAAGAAGAAACAAAACCCCAAGTTAGTAGAAGGAAAGAAATCATTAGGATCAGAGCAGAAATGAAATAGAGACTAAAAACACAATAGAAATGATCAATGAAACTAAGAGCTGGTTCTTTGAAAAACAAAATTGATAAAGCTTTAGCCACACTCATCAAGAAAAAAAGGGAGAGGGCCCAAATCAATAAAATCAGAAGTGAAAAAAGAGAAGCTAAAACCAACACCACAGAAATACGAAGGATCATAAGAAACTAATATGAGCAACTATACAGCAATAAAATGAACAGCCTAGAAGAAATGGAAAAATTCTTAGAAAGGTACTATCTCCCAAGACTGAACCAGGAAGAAATAGAAACTATGAATAGACCAATTACCAGTACTGAAATTGAATCAGTAATTTAAAAACTCCCAAAATGTAAATTAGATAGCTAGTGGGAAGCTGCCACATAGCACAGGGAGATCACCTCTGTGCTTTGTGACCACCTAGAGGGGTGGGATAGGGAGGGTGGGAGGGAGGGAGATGCAAGAGGGAAGAGATATGGGAACATATGTATATGTATAACTGATTCACTTTGTTGTAAAGCAGAAACTAACACACCATTGTAAAACAGTTATACTCCAATAAAGATGTTAAAAAAAAAAAAACTCCCCACAAACAAAAGACCAGGACCACATGGCATCACAGATGAATTCTACCAAACATTTAGACAAGAGTTAACAGCTATCCTTATCAAACTATTCCAAAAAAGTGCAGAGGAAGGTACACTTCCAAACTCATTCCATGAGGCCACTATCACCCAGATACCAAAACAGAACAAAGATATCTCAAAAAATAAGAAAATTACAGGTCAATATCACTGATGAACATAGATGCAAAAATCCTCAACAAAATACTAGCCAACTGAGTCCAACAATATATTATAAGGATCATACACCATGATCAAGTGGGATTTATCCCAGGGATGCAAGGATTTTTCAATATCTGCAAATCAATGTGATACACCACATTAACAAATTGAAGAATAAAAACCATACAATCATCTCAATAGATACAGAAGAAGCTTTTGATTAAAGTCAACATCAATTTATGATAAAAACTCTCCAGAAAGTGGGCATAGAAGAAACATACCCTAACATAATAAAGTCCATATGTGACAAACCCACAGCTAAACATCTCACTCAACGGTAAGAAGCTGAAAGCATTCCCTCTAATATCAGGAACAAGACAAGGATGTCCACTCTTGCCACTTTTACTCAACATAGTTTTGGAAATCCAAGCCACAGCAATCAGAGAAGAAAAAGAAATAAAAGGAATCCAAATAGGAAAGAAAGAAGTAAAATGGTCACTGCTTGCAGATGACACGATACTATACACAGAAAATCCTAAAGATGCCACCAGAAAACCACTAAAGCTCATCAATGAACATGGTAAGGTTGCAGGGTTCAAGATTAATATACAGAAATCTGTTGTATTTCTATACACCAGCAATGAACTATCAGAAAGAGAAATTAAGGAAACAATCCCACTTACTATCACATCAAAAAGAATAAAATACCTAGGAATCAACCTACCTAAGGAGGCAAAAGACCTGTACTCCAAAAACTATAAGATACTGATGAAAGAAACTGAAGATGACACAAACAGATGGAAAGATATACCATGTTCTTGGATTGGAAGAAGTAATATTGTTAAAAAGACCATACTACCCAAGGCAATCTACAGATTCAATGCAATCCCTATCAAATTACCAACGGCATTTTTCACAAAACTAGAACAAACATTTTTACAATTTGTATGGAAACACAAAAGACTACAAATAGCCAAAGCAATCTTGAGAAAGAAAAACAAAGCTAGAGGAATCAGGCTCCCCGACTTCAGACTATACTACAAAGCTACAATCATCAAAACAGCATGGTACTGGCACAAAAGCAGATACATAGATCAATGGACCAGGATAGAAAGCCCAGAAATAAACCCATGCACTTATGATCAATTAATCTACGACAAAGTAGGCAAGAATATACAATGGAGAAAAGACAGTCTCTTCAATAAGTGGTGTTGGGAAAATTGGACAGCTACATGTAAAAGAATGAAATGAGAATATTCTCTAACACCATATCCAAAAATAAACTCAAAATGGATTAAAGACCTAAATGTAAGACCAGATACTATAAAACTCCCAGTGGAAAACACTGGCAGAACACTCTTTGACATAAATTGCAGCAATATTTTTTTGGATCCGTCTCCTAGAGTAATGGAAACAGAAGCAAAAATAAACAAATGGGCCCTAATTAAACTTGAAAACATTTGCATAGCAAAGGAAATCATAAAAGAAAATGAAAAGACAGCCTACGGACTGAGAGAAAACATTTGCAAATGATGCGACTGACAAGGGATTAATTTTCAAATACACAAACAGCTCATACAACTCAATAGCAAAAACACAAACAACCCCATCAAAAAATAGGCAGGGCTTCCCTGGTGGCGCAGTGGTTGAGAGTCCGCCTGCCGATGCAGGGGACACGGGTTCGTGCCCCGGTCCGGAAAGATCCCACATGCCGGGGAGCGGCTGGGCCCGTGAGCCATGGCCGCTGAGCCTGCGCGTCCGGAGCCTGTGCTCCGCAACGCGAGAGGCCACAGCAGTGAGAGGCCCGTGTACC
>NC_041234.1:83340436-83344013 GCF_002837175.3 Physeter macrocephalus | reverse complement strand
AATAGACATTTCTCCAAAGAAGACATACAAATGGCCAACAGGCCCATGAAAAGATGCTCAACATCACTAATTATTAGAGAAATGCAAATCAAAACTACAATGAGGTATCACCTCACTCCAGTCAGAATGGCCATCATCAAAAAGTCTACGAATAATAAATTCTGGAGAGGGTGTGGAGAAAAGGGAACCCTCTTACACTGTTGCTGGGAATGCAAATTGGTGTAGCCACTATGGAGAACAGTATGCTGGTTCCTTAAAAAACTAAAAATAGAGTTACCATATGATCCAGCAATTCCACTCCTGGGCGTATATTCCAAAAAGACGAAAACTCTAATTTGAAAAGATACATGTACCCCAATGTTCACGGCAGCACTATTTACAATAGCCAAGACATGGAAGCAACCTAAATGCCCATCTACAGGTGAATGAGTAAAGAAGATGTGAGATACACACACACACACACACACACACACACACACACACACACACACACACACACTGGAATATTACTCAGCCATAAAAAATAATGAAATAATGCCATTTGCAGCAACATGGATGGACCTAGAGAATATCACACTAAGTGAGGTAAGTCAGAGAAAGATAAATACCATATGATATCGCTTATACCTGGAATCTAAAAATATTATACAAATGAACTTATTTACAAAACAGAAACAGACTCACAGACATAGAAAACAAATTTATGGTTACCAAAAGGAAAGGGGGAGGAGGGATAAAATAGGAGTTTGGGGTTAACAGATACATACTACTATATATAGAATAGATAAACAAGGACCTACTGTATAGCACAGGGAACTATATTTAATATCTTATAATAACCTATAATGGAAAAGAAACTGAAAAAGTATATATATAACTGAATCTCTTACTGTACACCTGAAACTAACACAACATTGTAAATCAACTATACTTCAATTAAAAAAAAAAGAATCAAACTAACTGGACTTGTTACACAGTCCTATTCAAAGTGATGAAGTTGAGGCTCTGTAAGACCTTTGAGGTACCTTTTGAATTACCCATGGCCTCTGATTTGTCTTCTGAACCAGACCATGAAAAAAAGAAATTCTAGTCATTTTGATTTTGTATGGAACTTTTGCACGGAGCTCATTTTTTTTTCACTATCATTCTTTGAAATTGGTAAATATCAGTTCATCAGAAGAAGCACCATTCCTTGATCAGTGCAGCTGAGTAGCAATTTTTCATTTCCATGGAAAACATGACCCACAATTGCTTCTGTCTCATAAAACAACTGCTATCCATGGGTCTGCTGGCCAGAGAGCTTCTGAACAACAGCTTACCTGCCCCAGTGGTTGTCACTTCTGGCTTGGCTGGAGGAACAAAGGGAGGCCAGTGTGATGGATGTTTCTGAACTAATTCAAACATCCTTAAATTTTCCTTTAGAATTTCCTGAGGAGACATAGAAACAGTTGTAAACACTGCAGAGTCACTACATTTCTGCCCAGTTGGCAGTATATGACTGCAAACCCTAAGAGAGTGGCCTGGTTGTTGAAAGGTGAAAGCAAAGGCTTAGCAAATACACCCATCCTCTACTTGACCCGTCTGAAGACCCAGCTCTCTTCAATTCTAGATACTGTTGGCCAGGAAGGAAGGACACTGGAGGGAGGATCTGATGGAAGGCCAGTACTCACTGCCCATGCTCCATCATGAGGTCTTACGCCAGTTGCATGGGACCAACTCAATTTAGGGGTGAGATCTTCCTGAAGTGTTGGCTCCAAAGAAATGTTGGTTAATCAAGTTAAATCTGCCCCCAAAGAATACTGGCACATGTTGGCATGGTTTCCGTTTCAATCCAAGACATATGATATATGTCCTAATTTAAATAGCATAGTCTTATCAGAAAATTTTCTTTCTAACATTAAATGTGATATACAGTTTTGCAGGATTCTGAAATGTAAGTAATGCCTTTAGAAAATAATTCTCCATTATGTCTCAGCCAATTATTAACTGGGGTTTCAGATTCAGCTGGGGACTTTAGTGTTAATTATTTGTTCACCTGTGAAGAAAAATCTTCCCTCCTTGCACTTACAAGAGGCTCTGGGATCCCATCTCTCCAACCCCTCGGTTTTGCAGATAAGAGAACATGATGTCTCCTGCCACCCCATCCAGGGCTCTTTAAACTACTCCCTATGATCCCCCCTCATTCTTTCAATAAGCGTTGATCAATATCTTCCACATAATTGGCATGTGTTAGAAGCAAAGGATGAGGGAGGCAGATACAAAAGTTGTGAGCCAGCAAAATGATAAATACCCTTTGACATTAAATGCCAAAAAGAAACAATAACTTGCTTTCGTATTTACACAGATTTCTGCAAACTGTGTTTGCTTTAAGTGTCAGTGTGCCTACATTTTATATAAATAAGACAGTTAATAGAAAGGCAAGCCCCTTAAACCATAATGGAACACGTTAAACTGTAAATGGACACAAAACAAATAGAAGAGTAGTTTGGCTCCTTCAACCATCTCAGTGTTACAAACAGAGTAAGGAAGAATTTAGGCTGAGCTATATGAAATTGGCATTTTTAACTTAAAATGGCAGAATATTAGTTGAATATTTCATTGACTCACGGGCTCAATGAGATGGAACATTCAGTGGTTAAGCATAATGCAAACCAAAGTTTTTCTTTAGTTTCCCCAAAGTTATGTACAATTCCCCACATCCTAGTTTCTTTCTCTTGCAATAAAGTCATACCAGGCTGGATTTATGTTACTATGAAAAACCGTCTTGAAAAGGAATTATATTGAATAACACTTGTTTTTTAAGACTAAGAAAAAACATACATCTTTACCTTCTGAACAAGGCTACACCAGCTATCAAAGTCTTTTTCTTCTTTGCAGAAAAATCCCTTGGGGGAAAGCAGAAGAAGACAACTTAGAACTGGTCAGGGGCACCCAGGCAGGCCCTCTGTATTGCAAGATGGAGCCATTGGCCCGGGGTTGTGATGTAGGATGTGGGCCACTTCCTTTGGATGTGTCCTCCCAGCAACAGGGAGGAAGAGTGTCTGAGCTTATCTCTCTCCTAGATCAGTGCCTCACTTGAACACATACATCTGCTCATTCATCTTCATATTTTCTCTCTCTCTCTCTGCCTCTTTCTCTTATTCTGTCCCTTTCCCTTTTACCCTGTCCCTTTCCCTCCCTGATCCTCTCCCTTCACACTGTGAGATATAGTAACTTGAAAACCAGTCTCCAAAGCACAGGGTTAATTCCATTACATTCAGTGCACAAATATACCTACCTATAAAAAACAATCCATTAAAACCAGCAAACAAAAGCCAAATAGTACTTTTAGCTAGAGGCATTACTTAACAAGGTGGCTTTGACCTTAAGGAAATTATCTTTTAGAATAAAGAGGTGGTGGTGTGATGAATTGGGAGATTGGGATTGACATATATACACTAATATGTATAAAATGGATAACTAATGAGAACCTGCTGTATAAAAAATCAAATCAAATAAAATTCAAAACTTCAGAAAAAAAAAGGGACTTCCCTGGTGGTTAAAGAAAAAAAAAAAAGAATAAAGAGAACCATCGGCC
>NC_041234.1:83331341-83337536 GCF_002837175.3 Physeter macrocephalus | reverse complement strand
ACACACACACACACACACACACACACACACACACACACACACACACTGGAATATTACTCAGCCATAAAAAATAATGAAATAATGCCATTTGCAGCAACATGGATGGACCTAGAGAATATCACACTAAGTGAGGTAAGTCAGAGAAAGATAAATACCATATGATATCGCTTATACCTGGAATCTAAAAATATTATACAAATGAACTTATTTACAAAACAGAAACAGACTCACAGACATAGAAAACAAATTTATGGTTACCAAAAGGAAAGGGGGAGGAGGGATAAAATAGGAGTTTGGGGTTAACAGATACATACTACTATATATAGAATAGATAAACAAGGACCTACTGTATAGCACAGGGAACTATATTTAATATCTTATAATAACCTATAATGGAAAAGAAACTGAAAAAGTATATATATAACTGAATCTCTTACTGTACACCTGAAACTAACACAACATTGTAAATCAACTATACTTCAATTAAAAAAAAAAGAATCAAACTAACTGGACTTGTTACACAGTCCTATTCAAAGTGATGAAGTTGAGGCTCTGTAAGACCTTTGAGGTACCTTTTGAATTACCCATGGCCTCTGATTTGTCTTCTGAACCAGACCATGAAAAAAAGAAATTCTAGTCATTTTGATTTTGTATGGAACTTTTGCACGGAGCTCATTTTTTTTTCACTATCATTCTTTGAAATTGGTAAATATCAGTTCATCAGAAGAAGCACCATTCCTTGATCAGTGCAGCTGAGTAGCAATTTTTCATTTCCATGGAAAACATGACCCACAATTGCTTCTGTCTCATAAAACAACTGCTATCCATGGGTCTGCTGGCCAGAGAGCTTCTGAACAACAGCTTACCTGCCCCAGTGGTTGTCACTTCTGGCTTGGCTGGAGGAACAAAGGGAGGCCAGTGTGATGGATGTTTCTGAACTAATTCAAACATCCTTAAATTTTCCTTTAGAATTTCCTGAGGAGACATAGAAACAGTTGTAAACACTGCAGAGTCACTACATTTCTGCCCAGTTGGCAGTATATGACTGCAAACCCTAAGAGAGTGGCCTGGTTGTTGAAAGGTGAAAGCAAAGGCTTAGCAAATACACCCATCCTCTACTTGACCCGTCTGAAGACCCAGCTCTCTTCAATTCTAGATACTGTTGGCCAGGAAGGAAGGACACTGGAGGGAGGATCTGATGGAAGGCCAGTACTCACTGCCCATGCTCCATCATGAGGTCTTACGCCAGTTGCATGGGACCAACTCAATTTAGGGGTGAGATCTTCCTGAAGTGTTGGCTCCAAAGAAATGTTGGTTAATCAAGTTAAATCTGCCCCCAAAGAATACTGGCACATGTTGGCATGGTTTCCGTTTCAATCCAAGACATATGATATATGTCCTAATTTAAATAGCATAGTCTTATCAGAAAATTTTCTTTCTAACATTAAATGTGATATACAGTTTTGCAGGATTCTGAAATGTAAGTAATGCCTTTAGAAAATAATTCTCCATTATGTCTCAGCCAATTATTAACTGGGGTTTCAGATTCAGCTGGGGACTTTAGTGTTAATTATTTGTTCACCTGTGAAGAAAAATCTTCCCTCCTTGCACTTACAAGAGGCTCTGGGATCCCATCTCTCCAACCCCTCGGTTTTGCAGATAAGAGAACATGATGTCTCCTGCCACCCCATCCAGGGCTCTTTAAACTACTCCCTATGATCCCCCCTCATTCTTTCAATAAGCGTTGATCAATATCTTCCACATAATTGGCATGTGTTAGAAGCAAAGGATGAGGGAGGCAGATACAAAAGTTGTGAGCCAGCAAAATGATAAATACCCTTTGACATTAAATGCCAAAAAGAAACAATAACTTGCTTTCGTATTTACACAGATTTCTGCAAACTGTGTTTGCTTTAAGTGTCAGTGTGCCTACATTTTATATAAATAAGACAGTTAATAGAAAGGCAAGCCCCTTAAACCATAATGGAACACGTTAAACTGTAAATGGACACAAAACAAATAGAAGAGTAGTTTGGCTCCTTCAACCATCTCAGTGTTACAAACAGAGTAAGGAAGAATTTAGGCTGAGCTATATGAAATTGGCATTTTTAACTTAAAATGGCAGAATATTAGTTGAATATTTCATTGACTCACGGGCTCAATGAGATGGAACATTCAGTGGTTAAGCATAATGCAAACCAAAGTTTTTCTTTAGTTTCCCCAAAGTTATGTACAATTCCCCACATCCTAGTTTCTTTCTCTTGCAATAAAGTCATACCAGGCTGGATTTATGTTACTATGAAAAACC
This sequence comes from Physeter macrocephalus, assembly GCF_002837175.3. Taxonomy (NCBI): domain Eukaryota; kingdom Metazoa; phylum Chordata; class Mammalia; order Artiodactyla; family Physeteridae; genus Physeter; species Physeter macrocephalus. The sequence goes on along the minus strand of NC_041234.1, from coordinate 83,335,228 downwards.
GTCTTGAAAAGGAATTATATTGAATAACACTTGTTTTTTAAGACTAAGAAAAAACATACATCTTTACCTTCTGAACAAGGCTACACCAGCTATCAAAGTCTTTTTCTTCTTTGCAGAAAAATCCCTTGGGGGAAAGCAGAAGAAGACAACTTAGAACTGGTCAGGGGCACCCAGGCAGGCCCTCTGTATTGCAAGATGGAGCCATTGGCCCGGGGTTGTGATGTAGGATGTGGGCCACTTCCTTTGGATGTGTCCTCCCAGCAACAGGGAGGAAGAGTGTCTGAGCTTATCTCTCTCCTAGATCAGTGCCTCACTTGAACACATACATCTGCTCATTCATCTTCATATTTTCTCTCTCTCTCTCTGCCTCTTTCTCTTATTCTGTCCCTTTCCCTTTTACCCTGTCCCTTTCCCTCCCTGATCCTCTCCCTTCACATTGTGAGATATAGTAACTTGAAAACCAGTCTCCAAAGCACAGGGTTAATTCCATTACATTCAGTGCACAAATATACCTACCTATAAAAAACAATCCATTAAAACCAGCAAACAAAAGCCAAATAGTACTTTTAGCTAGAGGCATTACTTAACAAGGTGGCTTTGACCTTAAGGAAATTATCTTTTAGAATAAAGAGGTGGTGGTGTGATGAATTGGGAGATTGGGATTGACATATATACACTAATATGTATAAAATGGATAACTAATGAGAACCTGCTGTATAAAAAATCAAATCAAATAAAATTCAAAACTTCAGAAAAAAAAAGGGACTTCCCTGGTGGTTAAAGAAAAAAAAAAAAAAGAATAAAGAGAACCATCAGCCTCCTTCCCATTCCTCAGAACCATCCTACAGCACTAAAAGAACGGTCCAAAACAGGAGGAGGACTCTGTCAGCTCTCCGTCACTGGCCCTCGGACAATTGGGTCAAACTGGTAGAGAGGATGCAGACGGGCCTCAGAACCACTGGCTACTTCCCAGGCAGCCGTCCCTTCCATGTGTGGACGGCAGTCATATTTCCAGTGGGGGAAAGCCTGCAGCTTCCTGGACTGTGTGCCCAGAGGAATGGACACTGTCTACCCAGGAGGTCTTGCCTCCTTATCCCTCCTTCCCTATGTCTCACCTTATTCCCGGTGCCTGGATGGCAATATTTAGAGGGCAAGAAGGAAAAGGGGGAAAGATGGTAACACTGATCATGACTAACATTTCTAGAATGCTTAGAACATGCCAGGCACCGTGCTATGTGCCTTACACATAGTGTACTCATACAGCCATGCAAGGAAGGAACGACCGTTCTGCCCACTGGAGGGATGAGAAGGCCGAAGCTCAGAAAGGTTAAGGGACTCCCCCTAAGTCCATGGCTGGTAAGCGGCTTCGATCCTAACTCGGTTTTTTCAGGGCCCATTCCTTCCCCACTACGCCACATGACACTACCTCTCGTGGGGGGTGGGGAGCGAACATTCTTTTGCCGCCCTACCTAACAACCTGGATAACTTCCAGGGAGCCAAACTGTGATAGGGCAGCGCTGTGTCTCTTGGGCCACCCAACCTTCAGATACCCACCAATGCTACGGAAGGATCCAAGTTCAGGATGTTCATTCGCTGCGGAGGTTGCAGACAGTGGAAAGTCTGGTCGTCAACCGTTCCGTTCTCAGTGTCAACAAAGGTCTGGGTTGTGTGAGGGTCCAGGAAAATGAGCTCATCGCCTGTTTTGAATGAGACATGCTTAACCTTCGAAGAACCACCGGCCCTGGCTGCACTGCTGTCCTTGGGATGAGGCGCTCTGGTTGTCCTAACCCCTCCCTTGGTGACAATGAGAATGAAATGACAGAAAGCCGGAAGGAGGGTGACCATGCTTGAAGGAAGCCACCCACGCCCAAAGCCAATCATTCAATGCGAAGACCTGCCCTAGCATTTGTATCTCCTCAAAGCCCAAGTCCAAAAGTGGAAAGGCACAGGTTCGGGGAAAGCGGGGAATGAGCGGCCACAGATGACATGGCGGGCTCGGTGAGCAGCAGTCGCCAGGAGGTGGTAGGTGGAGTCACCAGGCCATGCGTCCAGGTGCCATCAGGGAGCTCCCTGACCCTTTCAACACTGGGAAGCCTCTTGCTCCAGACCACTGGTTCTTAGACCTATGGTCAAAGAGCACAGCCGGGAAGGAAAAAGGCCCTGTGGCCCCAAAAGAAATGGGAATGCTGACTCTGCTGTGGATGAGGTACCAGGGAGCTGACTTCTGGTCTTGATTCGCTAGCAAGTTAGTCTTTGTTAGCAAGTCAGTAATTCCTGTCAGAAAGCTCTGCCTTGGTCACAGTAATATCAGTACAGATACGCCTTGCTGGGAAAACTCACTCTGAGATTGGTCGACCGTTACAAATTGGAGAAAAACGCTGCTTCATAAATTGAAAAAGGTCTAGCCCAATAATGACCTGGGCGGAGTTGGGGATAATAGAATCTCTACTTTTATCTCATGTTCAAAGGGTTGGGAGTCCCTCTAATGCTCAGCAGCAGCATACTGAGTAGGCTGACGTACCTAAGGGGTCACCCCAACCTCGCTGTCCGGGCCTGAGAACCATCTGGGCCTCTGCGTTCTAGACGGGGTTGAGCAAACAAAGAGAGAGATCTGCCTGAGGCAGGAGGATGGGGTGGGAAGGGACACCCCGGAGACGCTCTCTGGAATGGCATCCAGGATTCTTTTGGGTACATCTAAGTGCTTCTGCTGGCAAAGAGTGTTTCTGATGTCTGATGCCCAGTTTAGTTTATCTCTGTCGCAGACCTAGGACAAACCACTTCACTCTGTCTTAATTTTCTTGCTTTTAAACTGGGGTCACCGGGTCTGTTCCAGTTACCTCACAGGGTATTATCAGGATGAGAAGATCTCACCTCTGTGAACTGCTTAAAACACAATACAAGCGCAAGGTAGTCATAGAGGTACCTTGCTGAGACTCAAAAGGATTTTCCTACAAATATATGTTTAAGAGCACATGGAAATCAATGTCCCCATATGGCTTGCTTTAGGAAAGTCAAGGTACATATTCCCCCAGACCACAGGCGGGTGAGACCCGTTATATCAAAAAAAGCCTCAAGGCTCAATGAAGAGCAACCACCAGGATGTTTAGAGGAAAGCCTACCTAAGACCATAGAAAGGGAAGGGGAGAAGGAAGCTGTGCACGAGAAAATGCGACTCCAAAGCAGGATTAGAACCGAGCGTTCTGCCAGTTTTGAGTTAAGGTACTGGGAATAATAACAGTGTCCTCTCTGACTCTGGCCCTTTCCCATGGGTGTGTGTGTGTGTGTGTGTGTGTGTGTGTGTGTGTGTGTGTGTCTGTGTGTGTGTGTGTCTGTGTGTGTGTGTGTCTGTGTGTGTGTGTGTCTGTGTGTGTGTGTGTCTGTGTGTGTGTGTGTCTGTGCCCGTGTGTGTGTGTGTGTGTGTGTGTCTGTGTGTGTGTGTGTCTGTGTGTGTGTAGTGGAGCTTTGTGGGCTGCCCTATTTCTGAGAGTGCTTAAAAGAGATACAGTAGATCAAAGCAGGATTAGAACCAAGCGTTCTGCCAGTTTTGAGTTAAGGTACTGGGAATAATAACAGTGTCCTCTCTGACTCTGGCCCTTTCCCATGGGTGTGTGTGTGTGTGTGTGTGTGTGTGTGTGTGTGTGTGTGTGTGTCTGTGTGTCTGTGTGTCTGTGTGTGTGTAGTGGAGCTTTGTGGGCTGCCCTATTTCTGAGAGTGCTTAAAAGAGATACAGTAGATCAAAGCAGGATTAGAACCAAGCGTTCTGCCAGTTTTGAGTTAAGGTACTGGGAATAATAACAGTGTCCTCTCTGACTCTGGCCCTTTCCCATGGGTGTGTGTGTGTGTGTGTGTGTGTGTGTGTGTGTGTGTGTGTGTGTCTGTGTGTGTGT
>NC_041234.1:83315741-83322789 GCF_002837175.3 Physeter macrocephalus | reverse complement strand
GTGTGTGTGTGTGTGTGTGTGTGTGTGTGTGTGTGTGTGTGTGTGTGTGTGTGTGTGTGTGTCTGTGTGTGTGTAGTGGAGCTTTGTGGGCTGCCCTATTTCTGAGAGTGCTTAAAAGAGATACAGTAGATCAAAAAAGTCCTAGAAATGATATGGGGACTAAATCAAGGTCTCTAATCAGGCCCAAGAAGAAGTGGCAGGCAGGTCCACCATCTGCAGACACTGGGCTCATGCGACGGATTCCAGGTGGCACCCTCCACCAAAGCGCAGGGGACAAACATTCTAAGCAGAAAAAAATCTCCCAGCCAGTCTCTCACCCTGGCCATAGTCTTTTGCACCAGGAGCTTCTCCCAGCTTCCCACCGGGCAAGAGGGCACTCGGGAAGCAATGTGGTGTGGTGGGCAGGGACGGCCAAATTGGGATCGAATCCTGGCTTTGCTACTTTTGAGCTCGGTAACCTTGAGTAAACAGCCCCTCTGAGTCTTCCGCTAGGCATAAATGGAAATAATGATCTCTACCTCACAGGGGTGTTGTGCTAACTCTATCAATCAATCTATCTATCTAAAGCTATACATCTCTACATAACTATCGATATTAATCTATATCTCTCTATACATGTATATATGTTTTAATATATAATTATATATTTTACAATATAAATATAAATTATATATTTATATATAATATAGGAAACATTATAATGACAAGTAATATAAATATATATATTTTTATGCATGGAGAGAGAGAGAGAAAGAGGGGGAGAGAGATTGAGAGAGAACCCTCTGCAGAGTCCCTTGCTCAGAAAATGGCAGTTCTCATCTGTCCCCTCCCTTCAGACATTCTGCCAATCCGGACTCTCCCCACCCGAGCCTAATACAGTAAGGGGGTAAGTCAGAAAATGGGAGTTGAGGGGAGTTTGGAGCCTCAAGTGAAGGTTAAACAAAGGATTTATGGACATTAGCGGGCAAATGGGCACTATGTAATCCTCTGTCTTGGGAACTGAGGATTGCCCACACCTCTTTCAAAAGTAGTCCGACTCCACCAATGTCTCCCCGACCCAGTGGCCGCAGGAAACAGGAGGGCTATGCCAGCTTGGCGCATTCTCTCTGGGTAACTTGGGATAAAGGAGGCCAGGGTGCCCAGGATTCACTGAGATCCCTCCAAAATTATTTTCCAGTGTTTCCACCTTTTCCTCAGGCACGGACAGTAGGAAATAGATTTTTGCTACATTTTCTTTGACAGGAACCCAAAAGCTTAGAAACAGAGAACATCTAAATTTATAACACTCTAAATACTGGGGTTTGTACTTAGAAAAAGAAAAGCCTCCACTTTCCCAAGGTTCCATCAAGCTGTAGTTCCCAGGATCGACCAGTAGATGGCAGCATTCGAGAGAGCCCCAGCAACTGTGGAGAAACCCTACCTTAAAGAGAGAAAGAGCCAGCAGAGGAAAGAGGTGCTGGGGTCAGGCTGGATCTTTTTGCTGAGTGCCTTCCTGCGAGGGGACAACATGGTGAGCTGGGGGTCAGCCCTATCTTCCATAAAGGGAACTTGAGACTGAAAGAGCTGACACTCTTTTCCTGCTGGCACCCAGCTAGCCAGTGGGAGACTGGCCACATACAGGGCTGGGTCTGTTTCCACCCGCCCCACCTCCATGAATCTCCGAGGAGGAGATGAGTGGGAAGGTGACCAAGCGCGTCTCACTCAGTCCTTTGCACATCCCTCAGGCCATTCCCCACGCCTGCTCTGGCTCTCCCTTGCACTCTAAGCTCATAGCTTCCTCGAAGCCCACTCCTGCGAGAGGTGTCCCGTATCCCACTTCCGTCACCACATCACTCCCTTACTCTGCGGGACTAAGCAGGTGTCTAGGCCCTTGGTGCTCAAAGTGTGGCACCAGCAGCACCGGTACTACCTAGTTAGAAATGCAGGCTCTCAGGCCCCACCCCAGACCTGCTGAACCCACATTATAATAGGCTCTCAAGGTGATTCATGTGCACATTAAAGTTTGAGAAGCACCGGGCTAGCTCCCCTCGTGTGCCAAGGGCCTTAAATGTCTCTGGTCACAGCTAGTGAGTAAGGTGGCTGGGTTTCCAGAGGCATCTACGGAGGCAGGTAATGCCGGGCTGCTCACCAGGATCCACATTAGGAGGTTAGTCGTTTTAAGGCTTAGCCTCCAGTATCAGGAAAGGGATACCTCTGTCTTCACCTCCTCTTATTCCCACCAGAGTCAGGGCTCTGAACAATAAGCTAGCAGCCCAAGCTGCATGAGCCCGGGAAGCCAGAGGACGGCTCCTAGCCTGAACGCCCGAGCCCCATTAAGAGGGGTATCGGCAAGGCCAGGGGAGTGAAGCCCTGACACCCTGGACGCCACAGGAAAGAGAGACAGGCGCTGAAGCAATGCTATGACCTTGGGGCCGTCCAGTGGGAAAGCAGCCATGGAACCATCTTATCAAGAGGCAATGAAGCAGAGGCACTGAAGGGGGATCTGCTCTCTGTCAGGCCCAGGTAAACGTTACTCTCCAGGCCAGAGACAAGATGAGCTGCCCAGAGGCCACAGCATCTCCAGGCTAGGTGAGGGCCCCCTAAAACTGGAATTGCCTGGTCTCCCGTGCAGACCTTCTGCCCGCCCTCCCCTAGCCCATGATGACTTACTTGTGATTCCTCTTTTCTTACCTAAGAATCCTATGAAATAATAGGCGTTATTTGGTTTTCCTCCTAATGCCCCTAAAGACTGTGGCATCTTAAAACACTCCTGGAGGGAAAGAGAACGCAAGATTCTCAGCTCATTTGTGGACTGCTGCTCACGGATCTCCGTGCTCACATGGCGGTGGGATGGGCGGGCAGCAAGCGGCTTGGGGAAAGGTGCGACTTACTTTGAAGGCGTCGACATAGACAGGATTGATTTGGTTTATGCCCAGGCGGAGGGGCACAATAAGCAGCAAGGGTTTCCAGGCTGGAGAGCAGGCAGAGGGGCCCTTACTCTGGGTCGAATCATTCAGACACTCAGGGGGGCTCTCAGCAGCTGTTTCGGCACTCAAGGGGAGGGTGTGGCACATTTTTTCTAGAAACAGAAGACAAGAGAGCTGGGTAAATAAGGGGCATCCAGCCCTAAGAGATGTGCCAAGGGCAAAACTAAAGGAGACCTCACATGACAGCCGCTGCCTGGAAGGCCCTCCCCCCTGCCACCGGGGCCCTGCTGCCCCACCTCCTACAGGAAGCCCAGGCCACCCCTCCAGCCCTTACTTCCCCTCCTTCTGGCAACTGAACACTCACTTACCTCTTGTCACATATTATGGGGTCACTGGGAGAATCTCATTTCTCAACTAGACTGCAAGGGCCTTGGAAACAGGCACTGTATCTGTTGGTCCCTCGAACCCCGTGGCGGGGAGCACAGGGGGGCCGCCACAGAAGACCTGTCAGTGGTTTAACGGATTACCCGCACTTGGGGAGTGCTGCAGGGAAAGGGTCTGGTGCCTCACTGAGGGGCAGCAGAGATCCTCTAATTGTTTTCTCCCTTTCAGAAAGCTGAAAGGGAAGAGAAGGGGCACAGGGGATGATTAACCGGAGCCCTGTGCGCCCCTATCCTGCTAGATGGGCAGGCCAGAGAGTCGGGGGGGCAGGGGAACGGGGGTGTCTGTGTATCTTCTTTCTCTTTTTCTCCCTCGCTTTCTGTCTTTCTCTCCCACCACGCCCCCCACACATTTTGAATGGTGAGGAAGAACCTCATCACCCAGCCACCCGAGAAGGTAAACTGGCCCGGGACTCACTGATATCTTCAATAACCACGGTGTTATCCATTGAAACATAAACAGCCAAGGAATTCCATTCATCAAATAAAGCAAGTTTTCTGCAAAGCAACATACAATGAAGTCACAATTGGGGAAGATGGACATCTCGGCAGGAAGCAGTACAACCTATGTATGCCCAGCGTTCCTGAAGTTACCGAACACTGAGACACAGAGAAGTTGGGATTCAGGTCAGGTCTGGCTCCCTTGACTGAGCCCTGGAACATTCTATGTCCAGGGGCCTTGAGAATGCCAGAGGCACTGTTTCCGCACCTCAGAAAGAAGGCCTGCTTTACAAAATGCAAAAAGCTGCCTTGCAAAATGATGTTACTCCTACTGGGTGAAAGAGAGAGGTTACCAGTGCATCTTCTCCCAAGAGATTTTGTTTTCTTTTCTTAAATAAGAGATACTCTGACTTACTCCTTGTTTCAAAAAAAGAAAACTGTTATTAATATACACATATATGTATTTGTTTAGGAGCATACATAATACAAACAATAAGTTCTAGGGAAATCCAGGGAGTTGGGGAGAGAGAGAGAGGTGATCTCTTCTGTCCCTTCCCACATGCGGTAAGGATGCTGTCCCAGGAGACTCGGGCCGCAGATGGCGTCTTTCTCCTCTTGCCAGTTTGAAGAAGACATGTTTACCCTGGCTACTCTGGAATTCTGCAGTAAAGCCCAGTCTCAATGGCCGAAAAAACAAAACAAAACAAAACAAAAGACACATTCTCTCCCAAACCAAAGTAACTCCCAAGAAGAGGTTAATTACCATTATATTTTAATTTCATTTAATGTAGTATCTTTCCCCCAAAATAATAATGACAACATCATCATCATCATCTACTGTTGTTAATAACAATCACGATGACTCAGAACCCACTTAAATTCTTTAAAAATGTATGTTTCCATTTGCTTGTTGCTGGGAAGCTCAAAATTTAGAAGAAAGAAGCAAATTCTGAGGGATTTCATTTATAAACCAACCATATCAAGCTAGGTTTTGGGCTCGGCACAGCCATTCTAATCTTCTACACTTTCTGCCCTGGGTTCCTACAGTGGTTCCCGAAATACCACCAGATCCCAACTCAGCAGATCAACAACGCCCCAAAACCCACTACGGACCGCGGTAAGAAAGTGGTCTCAGAGAGGCTGCACTGTTAGCAAAGAGTAATGCGAAGATACAGGTTTCACTTGGGTCCCCAGGAAGTCCAGACTACTCCCCTCAAAAGCACATTTACAAAGCATTCCAGTTCATTGAAGGTTGGCTAATAATTGAAACAGTGCCCCATCTGTATTTTGCATGGAGCAGGTCCCATCATCACACGCCAGAGAGCCCAGGAATTGAAGTAGCCACCAAAGGAGGCTAGACGGTTTCAATTTTCTGATGCCTAAATCCAGCCCCAGATTCTATCTGCCATTTACATTCATTCAGTCATCAAGTATTTATTGAGCACTTACATGTGCCAGGCAGTTTCATGTGCTAATATTACAGGAGTGAGTGAGGCAAATACAATCTCTGCCCTCATGGAGTTCCCATTTGGTGATAGGTTGTCAGAAAGGAGAGTGACAACAGGTGAGATGGCCTGCAGGTGTAGGTGCTAATGCCACTCACCCCATTCATTTCCAAAGCATTGGTCCTGGCCTCTCCATGTCATCTCTTGCTGTGGGAGGTGAATTCTGAGACTTAACAGGACAATTGCGAAAGTACCATGCTGGGGTACCTTGAGTCTCCTAAGAGATGACAAACTGATTCTAAGACTCCCTTGGGGTTTGTCTCCTCCAATAGGTGGTGAGGTCCTTGAAGCAAGAACTACACCTAGTTTATTCCTGTGCACTCAGTACTTAGGGCAACAGAGGCACCCAGTAAATGTTGAATGAATCAGTGAAGAATTTTTTTTTTTTTTATAACATACAGGGTGGGAGTCTGTGTCTTGCCTAGGCTGGCTCAGGCTTCCCCGCTTAGTTCAAACCCTTTGGCTTCAAAGTGACCCTCAGGCTGACGGCTGAGCACGTGAGCGCCAACCTACAAGTGGGATACGGAATGAGTCCTGAGGAGCCTCCCCATAGACTGGTACCAATGACTATAACTGTGATTTACCAAGACAGTTGCCCACACACATTACACATTTCAAAGAACTATCTGAGCAAAATGGTACAGATGTTTGGTGGCTTAGTGGGATGTGGCAGGAACAGCTGGGTTGATGGGATGTTGAGTTGGTGGAGGGAGGCATAGGAGATGGTAGAATAAGGCGCATGCCAGACTCTTTTACTTACTTTAACACCTGTGCAACTGTATTTGGTCCAAACCATTCGCCAATTGATTTCCCTTCTCCTACACCCATCTGTGCTGTTTTTATGTGGAAAAATAATAAACAGGTTAGCAAACCACAAACTCCTAATTTTTTGCGTAAATAAGTAGATGGGCCGACTTAGTAGAGCCACATACAAAGCAGGGGACAAGAAAAGCAAGTACAGCAATGTAAGCTGAATTTCACGTACAGTGTTCCTTTCCTCTTAATTGAACGGCAGAACAGAGAGACAGCCTTTAAACTGCTCATGTGACCTTACCCATTTGATGGATAGAGTAGCAACAGTCTTTTCTATCTAGGAAGCACTGTAGGATTCGTTGGTATTCTTTGGGTTGTTCTTTCTGTTTCGCCCAGTTCCAGTCTTTTTAGGAAAAAGAAAAAAATGAGTTAAAATCATTTTTATAACTGCTTGTTATCTCTGCACTCTTACTGTGACTATGAGGTTAGAAGGAAGACGAAGGAGTTACATGTAGAAGGTGGGAGCGATCAGGTCAGAACATCCCTAAGTATCTTTAATGTTGATGACCAAGACATCTGGAAACTGATTTCTTTCAAAGACTCAGTGGGTATAAAGTAAAAGCAAAACAAGAAGTTGACCAAGGAATTGACTTAGCCCACGAGCTTGAGTTGGATAAATATTACATGAAGACAGTGTCACAAGGCCCTTCTGGTCAGCTACTCAGTGAACAGGAGGTCACCATAAAACCTGGCAGTATATCCGTGTCTCACCCAGACGCTGTTATGTCTCATGTCCACACAGACAGCAAGGGCTTTGGTCCGTATATTTTGGCAGCATTGCCAACAGAGTCTCATGGGGGGAAGTGCTCTTCTGACACACATCTATTCCCAGGGGAATATACACAATTTGCAACCAAGGAAGCTTTTTTTTAAAAATGCATGCTGCCATTTTTGTTAACATCTTTATTGGAGTATAATTGCTTTACAATGGTGTGTTAGCTTC
>NC_041234.1:83269170-83314802 GCF_002837175.3 Physeter macrocephalus | reverse complement strand
AATTGCTTTACAATGGTGTGTTAGCTTCTGCTTTACAACAAAGTGAATCAGTTATACATATACATATGTCCCCATATCTCTTCCCTCTTGCGTCTCCCTCCCTCCCACCCTCCCTATCCCACCCCTCTAGGTGGTCAGCTAGGTGGTTTGTGACCATGCTGCCATTTTTACACAACCTTTTATTTCTACTTTTTATTATTTATTTATTTATTTATTTATTTATTTTTTGCGGTACGCGGGCCTCTCACTGCTGTGGCCTCTCCTGTTGCGGGGCACAGGCTCCGGACGCGCGGGCTCAGCGGCCATGGCTCACGGGCCCAGCCGCTCCACGGCACGTGGGATCTTCCCGGACCGGGGCACGAACCCGTGTCCCCTGCATCGGCAGGCGGACTCTCAGCCACTGCGCCACCACGGAAGCCCATATTTTTATTTCTATTTTTTATTTTTTTTGCTACACAACCTTTTAAAAAGGCCACAATGAGTTTTGGAAAAACAAATACCTTTGTTATCAGGTGTTCCAGGTTTCCTTATGACCAAAACTAAAATAATTACATCTGTGGGGATCCCGTCTGTGCCTCAGGCACAGCCCCCCAAATCCTATAGGGGCTGCTTATCACTGAGGACAACTGCAAAAACTCTGGTCATCACTGCTGTGGACAGGACACACTATTCCCATTCCCTCAGCTCTAGGAACTCTGTCTAATGGGACAGATTTCTGAGACGTAGTTTGCTTCCAAGACAGAAATTTCTCTCCTGAGGTTTTAGAGAGCATTTGAATTCACAACTGAAATCTACTTGAATCCAAAGGCCACTATCTCCAGAGACTTTAGTTCTCTTCGCTTCTAGTATTTCTGAAACCAAAGTTTTACACTTCGTATCCAGCAGTCTTCAAAGGGTGAACAGCACCCAACTGTTTCTCATCAGCTTCTAAACTGTTCAAGTCTGGGGGAAATCCTGATTAGCTGGCTTCTAAGTACCACTAAATATTTACTGATGACAGTGATAAGTGAACACCCCACCTCAACTGTACAATAACCGAATAGGAAACACTCCAAAACACTTCTTTATAAAATTACACCTTCTCTTTCGTCTTAGCTACAAGATCTATTTCCACATTCTGCCTGCTACTTGCTTTTATATTAAGGCGATTGAGATTGCTGACTGTGGGGGTTTTTTTCCCCCAGTTTGCTTTCCACAAAATTCACTTCCAGAAGAATCATCTTGAAGTGTTTCATAAATGAGAAAGTTAAACAGTAAGAACGATCTGCTCCAAGAAGTATGTGTACAGTAGAGAAATCACTGGACAAGGAGTCAGAAGACCTGCAGTCTATTCCCAAATCGATGCCTTCTTGCTGTTTGACCCAGGGCAAGTCACCTTACTTCCTGAGCCTCAGTTTCCTCATCTGTAAAACAGAAATTATGATACTACCCAGGGAACACAGGCACAGGACATCCTAAACCCTGAAAAGAAGGCACGAAGCCCTAAACCCTCCCCAGCCCCTTCCCCAATCTTCTCTGGGAACCTCAGGAGGATGTGTGAGGTTGAGTAGTCCTGGACAGGGAGCGACGTTTTTGTACCTCTGAATCTCAAGGAGCAACACCCGATGAGTTCAGCAGCCCAATCTCATCCAAGGTGTTCTTTCACTCCCTCATCCTCAAGGCAACCCAGACTTTCCCCCAAGTGCCTGAACTGGCATCTATCCAAGGTCAGCCTACAGATGCCGACAGGGAAGCACACGCATGTCTTAAGAAAGCAAGACTTGAGAGTTCCAACAGTGATTACTGGAAGGTTCTTAATGACGCAGCCTCCTGAGGAAGCTGATTTAAGGATTTCTTCATCATCGAATGGACAGCATCAGTGAACCCAAACCAAAATAGCTCCCTCATTAGGCACTTCCTTTAGGTCACTGACATCCTTCACTAGGCAGATATTTCAAATGAGGTCAAAAAACAGAGTTATCACCACACCCTTCTTCCTGCTCCCTTTGTTATCTGACCTGTTTAAGGACTCACGCGAACAATAGTGAAGATGGAAACTCTAAATGATACACCTGCCTCAACGTTCATCTGTCCCAGGAAAATAAGTCTCCGGCTTGGTGAGTCACAAGGAAATGCCGGCTGTTTCCTTCTCACGAGAGGTTTTGTCAACTTGTCAGCCCCACTACTTGGACTTGCAGAGAGCACTTCAGGACCTGCAGCTCTGTTCCCTCGGCACCAGTGCTAAACCACCAGCAGCAAGTGCGACTGCAGAGGTCTCCAAGGCAGCTTCCAGAACAAATTTAACTCACCCCTGCCCAAGTGTCTGCAGATAAGGGCTTGAGCCAGCATCATCTGTCCACAGCGTAGCATACATCCCCAGCCGGCGTCTGACGAAGGGCCCGTTCCCCCTGTTGGCAAAATGGATGGGAATGAATATGAGTTCCTTGAACTGCCCTTTCCTGAAACATCAGCATATTTGGGAATCATACAAGACAGACAGGCACATATACTCGGAATAGAGAGGCAAGAGATATAGCCAGACATCAAACAGGGTTTGTTACAGGGTGGAACTTGCAAAGATAATGCTGACTTAACCAAAACAGGTTCTATGGCCAAAGGAAAACAAACACATGAACAAAACCTGCCCCTTATGTTTTCCGCCTAGAGACATCCAGGTATGCGTGCAGTTTTGGTACATGACTACCATGTATGACTACCAACACTTAGTCCATGCCATGTCATCATCTGCTTGACCAAACCTGACTTTTCACAACTCACTTCTCAGGGAGGGCAATCTTACCTTAGTTAAGAAATAAATGCTACCAAACTTGATTATCAAAATGGTCAAGGAAATCTGGAAGGCTCTTGACTGTTCTAAATATACATTATGAAGGTCTGAACAGTAAGAGGGAGAACATAACATAGAGGAAAGAGTCCTAGATTACGCATCAGAAAACCAGTCTCTAGTTACCCAATCTAAGTCTCATCTGTAGACTGGGGATAATAGCACATGCCTTGCCTACTATTAGTGGATATTGTAAGAATTAAAAGAGAGAGAGTATAAAAGTGTTCTACAACCCACTCAGGACGATGTAAATATTTGGTGTTATGAGTACGGTCATAATTAAAAATACCACTAATAAATTAGAAATGTACTATCTTTTTAAAAGGCACAAAGCCAGTTAATAAGACAATGGGTTCCATTTTAAGAACACTTGATGTAACAAAAATCCCATAAACGTGGCCAGGGTGAGCTCAATATCCTTTTTCAAGGTACCAGTGAAATGAGATAACTTGGATGGTGGAGGAGACATTCTGCTTTCATTGTTTCATTTCCCAACATGGAAGTGGAAAAGTATGCTATAAGCATGGTCTCACAAGACTAACCGTAAAGGGGGTCATCAACCACGTAAGACAAGTGGGCCAAGGTGGCCGCTCCTTTCCTTTTGTTGTGGGGACTGAAGGAGAGTTGCTACAGCAAGATGGGGAAGGTTGAGCCAATTTGTGAGCTGGAAGGGGAGTCTTTCGGCTCTTGCTAATGGTGGGATTATGGGCCAGATTAGTATGGAAAAGATGCAAGGAAGCCCACATAAAAAAAATATCATCTCTTCCAAAACACTGTCAGAGTTGAACTGCAAACGTTTGCAAATCTTGAAAAGATCTCTTCACCCAGAAAAAAGTTTAACAGTTTAGAATCACTGGGTACTAAAGATTGTTCTTTTGTGTATTTTGCTCAGGTACTACCTATGGAGAGCAAAAAAAAAAAAAATGTCTGTGTGAACTTCACTCTTTGCACTTATCAGAAAGGTTGATTTCACTCCAGTTACTAGGTCCAGTCCTGGACCAAAATCAGTCAGACAGGTTTCCTCTTAGGAGAATAGCTTCCACCATTTGAGTTTGGTGATCCTTTCCTACAGTACCACGAGACTAGGAAGAGGTCACCCTACTTGCAAACATTTCACAAATTTTCTCTGGAGGGATCCTATTCACTTAGCTCATTGAACTGTCCTTTTTTCTAGACAGCGGCTGGTACTCCTAGCTGACTAGAATTCGTTCCAAGCAAGTCCATTATAATTCATCTCCCAGTGGCAAGATGTTTTCAACTCACAGGGGAAAAAAAAGCAAAGGAATTATTTTCTTTCCTTCAAGGTACAGCCATCTTTAATAATCAAATAGCTCCACAAAGCAGTGGATTATAATTTAATAGATACTGTCCAAATTAAAAGCTTGACTTTTTCCTTGCTCTTAGAATTAAAACAAGTAACACTTCTAAGTGCCTGAACACTTGGAGGTGGGTGGGCTTAAAAGTATACTGGCATTACACATTAACACCATGGAACCATACATGATGAGGCACGTCGGCAATGAAATTTCTGGATGAAGCATAAGACTTAACTACTCCGCCACATTAAATTCTTCGCCATAGTGAGCTGTTAGTTCTGAGGTTTCCATGATGTCACTGATAACCTCAGGAAAGCTATCTACAAAGAAGAAAGCACAGTATAATAAATGATATACCTACCAATTGGTGAAAATTTCCTTCTGTATGTAAACCATAGACGAGCACTTATATCAGACAACAGCTTAGATTTTTCTGTAATTAAATGTGAAATTAGAATTAAATCATCACATCCCATCTGAAGATATCTGCCTTTGATTTCTGAGCCAGCAGCAAACTCAATTTCAAATAACCAGACAATTCCATTGTTATGAGGCTAAGGGAAATTCACAGGAAACCCAATCTCATTTTAGCCAAATAATTTCAGCATTTCCTCCCACCTATGTTTTGATCAGAGCTACTGGCTAGTACAATGATGCTGGGTGGTTCCTGCCTCCTTCTCACTGAGAGCCAAAGCCCCAACAGGTACTTAACACTGGGGTCACGTGGCCAAAAGACAAGGACTAGGAAAAGCGAGGATC
Source organism: Physeter macrocephalus (assembly GCF_002837175.3). Taxonomy (NCBI): domain Eukaryota; kingdom Metazoa; phylum Chordata; class Mammalia; order Artiodactyla; family Physeteridae; genus Physeter; species Physeter macrocephalus. The sequence continues at coordinate 83,309,903 of NC_041234.1, read as the reverse complement.
CTGGATAACCTGCTAACAAGGCAATCAGCCCCTGCCTGAATGATGATGGTTGGTTGGATCTCTTATCAGTATCCACTGTCTGTTATATAAAACTAGGGATGGGTCGTGGGGTGGGGGGTACATACAAATGTTTAACTAAGAAGGAGATGTCCCTGCTAAGCAAATTAAGTGTATAAGAAATTTATCAATACTACCTACTGCAACTGGCATTTGTAATCTAAATGGATGTATAACGTCACAAATGCTTTTGTACATTTTTTTCCAAAGCATGCTTTCTTGTATTTTATGGCATAAATTTACTTCGATGGCCACAAATCTGGCATCCACATCCCATCTGTACTTAGATGTGGTTCTGTCTTTCTTAGTCTTCTCTCTCCCCCTTCCCAACAACACATCTATATTTTTATTCTATAGAGAACTTATAGCCATTGCACTTTAAAAGAAGAAAAGGAAGTTCAATTTTAGCCAACAGTCTCTATTTTTTCTCCTGCCTTTCCTTTGAACAAATCAGAAAGTTGAGCTGTCTGGATTTTCCTTCCCCTTCATGTTGCCGGTGCCTAGCACATTATGGGAAGCAGACGTAAAATGGTTAAGAGCAAGACTTCTGGAGCCATGTTCTGCCTGGGTTTGAACCCTGACTCTACTACTTACCAACTGTGTGGGCTTGTCACTTAACCTCTCTAAGCTTCTGTTTCCTCATCTGTAAAATGGGGAGAATGATCGTACCTACTTCATAGACTTATGAGTATTCAACAAGATAATACTACATGGAAAGTAGTAGCTTACATGGTACAGTATGCAGTAAGCCTGAGGTAAATGTTAGCTGTTATTATATTCCCTCCTCTCTAATGCTCACGCCACTCACTCCTTCGTCTGATATTCTCTATGTCTTCCAGCTTGCGTATATGCTAGAAAGTCTGGGGAAAAGTTGTATAGACATTTTAATAATAATTTCACCTTGAAAGGCCTTTTCCAGCCTAACGTTTGAAAATGGGCATATTTGAGGACATGGAAGCAATCTAAGCGTCCATCGACAGATGAAATGGACAAAGAAGGTGTGTCACATATATACAATGGAATATTACTCAGCCATAAAAAGAAATGAAACTGAGTTATTTGTAGCAAGGTGGATGGACCTAGGGACCGTCATACAGAGTGAAGTAAGTCAGAAAGAGAAAAACAAATACCGCATGCTAACACATAATTATGGAATCTAAAAAAAAGATGGTTCTGAAGAACCTAGGGGCAGGACAGGAATAAAGACGCAGACATAGAGAATGGACTTGAGGACACAGGGAGGAGGAAGGGTAAGCTGGGACAAAGTGAGAGAGTGGCATGGACATATATCCACTACCAAATGTAAAATAGAGAGCTAGTGGGAAGCAGCCGCATAGCACAGGGAGATCAGCTCGGTGCTCTGTGACCACCTAGAAGGGTGGGATAGGGAGGGTGGGAGGGAGACGCAAGAGGGAGGAGATATGGGGGTGTATTTATATGTATAGCTGATTCACTTTGTTATACAGCAGAAACTAACACACCAGTGTAAAGCAATTATACTCCAATAAAGATGTTAAAAAAAAGAAAATGGGCATATTTGGCAACTTGGGGATCCCTGTTGTCATGGAATGCTGAACTAGAAGAGATCATCTCCAGTCCCCCTCCAGTTAATTACTGGTGAAAGGAGTTCAGATCTGGAAAGAGAAGTGAATTATCCAAGGTAGAAGAGCCTGAATACAAAAGGTCTCCTAATTGCTAGCACCAGGTGCTCTCTACTATTCAGGATTCTCCAATCAAAAGGATGAAGCCAGAGTCAGATGGCGTGAAGAGATGCTAACTTCCTCTCCTGCCTTTTTCTTTTTTTTTAATTTTTTAATTTTTTTGGCCGTGCCGCGTGGCACGTGGGATCCTAGTCCCCCAGCCAGGGATTGAACCCACGCCCCCTGCATTGGAAGCGCAGAGTCTTAACCACTGGGCCGCCAGGAAAGTCCCCGCTCCTGCCTTTTGATCAGCTTCTTCCTGTCCCTCCCTCCATGCTAGGGCCTCCAAAGAGGATCTCTCCTCAGATACAAAAATCAGAGCTGCCTCTCTCCAAGTTCAGGCTTCATCTGTGTGCTGGGTTGTTAGCAGTTTCAGGTGAAAAGGTCTTTCCCAATCTATAAGAGCGTAAGGGTAAGGAAGAAAAATCCAAGCCTCCTTTCCATCTAGTTGCAGTGGGTAAAAGTTCTATACAAAATCAGAATAAACTGAGACAGTGCTGCAGTTAGCAAAAGCTCTAAAACTATAAGACTTCTCAGTGTCTGATATTGTTTCTGACAGCCATGGGCTATTTAGAAGTCCCTTGGGTGGCAGTGTGTTTCATCTAGATAGAAAAGGACATGAGAGGAATGAGAAGTATGTAGCCCAGTCATCTAAGACTAGATACTGGTTAGTGATTGCAGGAGCAGGTCCATGTTTTTTGAAACCCGAGGCTTATAGAATCTGGGGGTTCTCCTTTAAGGGAAAGAACAAAAATACATGACTTTTTCAAATCGTACAAATACCAATGACCATGTGAACACACTGCTAGGGCCTCTCAGGGCCTTAGAAGGGACCTTGCATGCAAGCAAGGGGCCCGAGGCTTAAACTCCTCTGGTTGTCAGGTAAATTCGCCTAGGAGTAGCATTAACCCTTATCAACCCAAGGAGGAAAACAAGATAGGACCTTAACCTTGGGCACCCACCTCATTTGGGTTCTCACAGACCAATGCTACCAAACCTTACCGGTTTTAAGAAGATGCTGTTTCCCCAAGATCCATACCAGCTCATCTGTATCTGGAAATTCTTCTAGGTAGTCAGCGAAAATAGTAATCTGGTTTTCATACTTGGATAAAACTGAAAGAAAAAGAAAGAAACTTAGGCAAAATTTAATACAGAGGGCTTGCTTCTGTGGTTTACTGATTGTTACCTCTGTCCTGAAGGTAAAAGGTCGCTGGCTAGAATTTAATGGAAGCAAATCCTTTTCCTTAAGGAACAAAGACACTCACAAGGCCTGAAAATCCTTTAGTAGAGGCACCATCTCTGAATAATTTTTTGGTCACAGCTATGCCAAACCTTTTTTTTTCCCAATGGGGCTTTCTTTGTAAATAGTCACTTTCCAGCTTCTCCTAGTGTGACTGTAGCAGGTGGCACAATAATACCTGCATACCTAACCCCTGTCCACATCACAGGGAATATTGTGAGGTTTCTAGCGGCCAGTGGCTTAGAAGGGGGTTATGATAAGCCTGAAAGACTATACGACTGTGAAAACGTAATATTTTAGCTGGAAGACCAGATGTTTTAACAGTACTTTCATTTACCATTTTATTCACTTATAACTTCTGCAAAGAAGAATCTTGAAGCTGCCGATAAATATAACTTGTTCTTGGGATTCACAAGTGACTCTCTCTCAAGAGAAAGCAACCGAACAAAATACAATTAAATCTCATAAGTTCACAGGCCACAGTCTCAGAACTTATGGCCATGTAATGCGAGATATGTTCATATTCACTTTTGTACCACCTGTGGATAAAGGGTCTGCTAAAAGAGTCAAGACTGATTTATGAAGGGGTCTTATTGCAAAAGTTCCCTTTAAGTAATTTTCTGAGAGAAAGAATATTGTACGTAAATAAGTTTCCAAGCCAGCCCAGAAAAATCTATCTTAACCTGTAACCAGAAAAATCAAATTGCTAGTATATTTCGTAGTTTATGGTGTTATTTCAATGACAAATCATATTTCAAGTTCAAAGCTGAGACAACTCAACACACACCTTCTCTTCTCAGCTCTTGGAGGCTCCCAGCCCCTATGGGGAGGGGAGCTCAGACTGAGTAGGGGCCATTTTGTGCAGATTCAAGTAGCTGCAGGGACTCTCCCAGACCAGTCCCTAAGAGCACCAGGGGAATAGTTTCCTATAAAAAAATGGCATTGTGGGATGTGTTTAAGCTCACTTGAAAGGACAAATTGCTTTCTTTTGGCTTTGTTTTCTAAGGCACGCTGTTTTCATAGAAATAAATGTTCTTAAGTATAAATGAGTCTTATCTGATCATGAAAACAGGTTACGTGGTTGGAGGCTGATTTTATACTTTGTATAATTTGTATAAATTGAAGTTATAATTGGTTTGAAGTTAAAATTTTAGAAACACAGCTACCCAGGGATACTGCCTTTCTTGAAACACATTACAGAAGTCCAGTCTTTCAGGGATTTAGGTAGCCTTTCTCTTCAAGATGTTTTAATCATTAGGGTTACAGCCTTGGCAGTATTTCAAAACTAAAGAAGTTAGAAGTGAGACAGCCATTTCATTCCCCAGTGAAAACTCATCACTGACGAATCTGCCAGGGAGCTTGTGCCATCTTAGCCTTTCTGCCACTGGTCTCAGCCCCTGGCCCATGCCCAGGAAACAGCAGGCTAAAAATGATCATCCAGGTCAGGCCATCCCCAGGAGGTGGTGGACTGAGGTGGCATAAATCACACTGTGTACCTCCCCACCCTACTCTACACCCCTCACAGGCAAGAGAAATCAGCTTAAAATGAACATCCAGTGTAGCATAGAAAAGAGAAAAAAGAAGTCAGGAAATAAGTAGCTTGCGAGGAGTGTGGGAAAGGGGCAACCTCTCTGGCATTCCCCTGGTAGGGATGAGGAAGGGTGGCATTGGATGAATGTACAGCATGTATGCATATAAGCCTTGGGTCTCTTTTTAGTACTGGCTGAAAACAGAAACATTTTTCTATCGCCAACCCTGTCTCAGTGAGTCATTGCCCAGCTATCTGGTCAAATTAGTACAGCCCCTTAAAGCCTGTGAGAACTGCACTGCTTCACCTGAGATGGCTCTGACCAAAATGGTAGCCAAAGAATTTTCCTCTTGCTCTTCCACACCACCCCCCAAGGCCAGCAGAAAGGGCATTACAGTCTCTATTCTTCCTGATTCTCCTCTTAGAAAACAGACTCCCAGAATGCAGTGTGTCAGGCCATAGCCAGCCTGAGGTGAAAGCTACATGGATGAAACAAATGAAAAGCCAGAACAGAAGATGAGATTAACGGAAGCAAAGAGCAGTAACACGGGGAGAGTGCATAAATGGGAGTCCGGGGAGGAGAGAGGAATTGGTCTTCCACAAGAAGACCTCCAAGAGATAAAGAAGCCAGCTGGGATGTGGCTGAGGTGCAGAAGTGAAATGGCATTTCCAAACAAATCACTTCTCACTAACGGCAATCCTTTGGAAAAAAATTTTCGAAAACTACTTTTGTCTTGCCTTAAAATTAACAAACAAGACATCAGCCGCATATGAGTTCCTTGCCCATTCAGCCTGTTTAAAGACATAGAACTGTACAGGCAGAGCTACAAATACTGCAGCTTGGTGGACCAAGAATTAGCTTCTACAAGGTCCGATGGACAACAGGCTTCATTCTGTTCCATTCTACTTTAATAATTATTGCACCGAAGTCTCTGCTGGGTTAGCTTAGTAGTCAACTAATAATTGATAAAAAGCTTTCCATAAACTCCTGGAACCAAAACGTCTCCCAGTCTTGGCCAAGTGGCTCTGTGTACATGTTGGGGCATGCCTTCAACAGTCAGCCAGGCAGTTGATTAACTCTGCCTTAGTTTTCCCTTTCTGCTTGTACAGAGCTCGAGGTTAGCCAGAGTGAGAGCTGAGGGCCTTCTCAGGTCTTTCCTGAGCATGCGCACAGCCTTGGGAATGTACATAGCCCTGAACATGCATGTGGTCCTCTAGATTCCCAGGAATATGCCTGAACTTTTCAAAGCCCCAATGGATATATTATTCCTCAGCTTTACCTTTTAAACTTTTTGGTTATCTACTCCTCAAACAGCTGTGAAGTTAATCAATTGCCTCTAATAATTTTCCAAAAAAGCCCCGGCAGGGAAGGCTTTCTGTACCTCCAAGTCAGGACAAATAAATACAAATCTTGTAAGTGGGGTCTTCCGGGGAATCATCAGACAGATCAAATAATGACAATTCTCTAGAAATGAGGCTTTACAGGAGCTCCAACCGTGTTCTGCGTCCTCCAGGGGCTACCAGGTTGCTGGCTTTCCCTATGGTTGCAGGCTGTGGATTCTCAAGGCTACTGCAGAGCTGGAGAGCAAAGGATGGGCACAGCGCAAGTGAAAACGCCACAAAGCTTACTATTCTTACCAAAATGCAGCCGTTTTTCATGAATAAATACTCCCCAGATTGGTGCAAGCCTTTGGTTAATTTCCAGAGTGCTGCAAAAGTTGATTCTGATCATTTTTGCCAATTCTTGTCATTTCTATTATGGGTAGAATTTTCAGAAGTCCTCACTCTGCTATTTTTGCTGATAACTTACTTTAATAATTTGCTTTCCAGTGATCTACTATATTTCTAAGGATTATTTTGTAAAACTGCAAATAAATGAAGAAAAAATCATTTTAAACAACAGATTTTCTGATAGGGCTTAACAAAACTTGTACATCAAGGCTCCCAGATTCTGTGGGGTTTGTGCCCCACAAACAACACAATCACTCTAAAATGAAATCAAAAGGTCACAGAATCTCAGAGCCAAAAAAAGCCTGAGACACCACAGCATATCCTCCTTGTAGATCACCCTGTTCTAAAAGCACTCCAGGATACTGCTGCTTCCAAAACTGCCTTCTCAGCAATACATTTTTTGAATTTTTAAAAAATTGAGGTATAGTTGACGTACAATATTATTTAAGTTTCAGGTGTACAACACAGTGATTCACAATTTTTAAAGGTTATATTCCATTTATAGTTATAAAATGTTGGCTATGTTCCCTGTTTTGTATTATATGTACTTGTAGCTTATATTTTATACATAGTAGTTTGCGCCTCTTAATCCCCAACCCTTATCTTGCCCTTCCCTACTAGTAACCACTAGCTTGTTCTCTATATCTGTCAGTCCATTTCCTTTTTGTTATATTCACTAGTTTAATACATACACATTTAACATACTGTCAGGTCACAGCTTCAAAAACATAAGAAAATGTTCACATCAGACAGGTATGGTAAGGGCTGAATATACATTAATATACTCATTCCATAAATTTTTACAGAGTACCTACTATGTGCTAAGCACAGAGAATAAGACATCACTGAGATGTAGCCTCCATCCTCCAAAAGCTTTTTTTTTAACATCTTTATTGGAGTATAACTGTTTTACAATGGTGTGTTAGTTTCTGCTTTACAACAAAGTGAATCAGTTATACATATACATATGTTCCCATATCTCTTCCCTCTTGCGTCTCCCTCCCTCCCACCCTCCCTATCCCACCCCTCTAGGTGGTCACAAAGCACCGAGCTGATCTCCCTGTGCCATGTGGATGCTTCCCACTAGCTATCTATTTTACATTTGGTAGTGTATATATGTCCATGCCACTCTCTCACTTCGTCACAGCTTACCCTTGCCCCCCCATATCCTCAAGTCCATGCTCTAGTAGGTCTGTGTTTTCTTCCAAAAGCTTTTAATCTAGTAGAGAGGATAGGTCTGGAAACAACTAACAACAATAAGTCCTATAAGAAAGGAAAGTGAGAGAGAAGAGATCAAGATGGTGGAGTAAGAAGACATGGAGCCCACCTCCCCCCAACAAAAGCATCAAAAATACATCTACATGTGTAACAATTCTCACTAAAACTAACTGGAGGGACTTCCCTGGTGGCGCAGTGGTTAAGAATCCCCCTGCCAATGCAGGGGACATGGGTTCAAGCCCTGGTCCGGGAAGATCCCACATGCCATGGAGCAACTAAGCCCATGCGCCACAACTACTGAGCCTGCACTCTAGAGCTGACGAGCCACAACTACTGAAGCCTACGGGCCACAACTACTGAAGCCTGTGCGCCAAGAGCCCATGCTCTGCAACAAGAAAAGCCACCACAATGAGAAGCCCATGAACCGCAAGGAAGAGTAGCCCCCGCTCACGGCAACCAGAGAAAGCACACACGCAGCAACGAAGACACAACGTAGCCGAAAATTAAAAATAAATTAATTAATTAAAATAAAAAAGAAAAGAATCCATCTGCCAATGCAGAGGACATGGGTTCGAGCCCTGGTCCAGGAAGATCCAACATGTTGAGAAGAAACTAAGCCCCTGCGCCACAACTACTAAGTCTGCGCTCTAGAGCCCGCGAGCCACAACTACTGAAGCCCGCGCCCCTAGAGCCCGTGTTCCGCAAGAGAAGCCACCACAATGAGAAGCCCATGCACCGCAACAAAGAGTAGTCCCCTCTCGCCGCAACTAGAGAAAGCCCCCATGCAGAAACAAAGACCCAATGCAGCCAAAAATAAATGAATGAATGAATTTTTTTTTTTTTTTTTGCGGTATGCGGGCCTCTCACTGTTGGGGCCTCTCCCGTTGCGGGGCACAGGCTCCGGACGCGCAGGCTCAGCGGCCATGGCTCACGGGCCCAGCCGCTCCGCGGCATGTGGGATCTTCCCGTACCGGGGCACGAACCCGTGTCCCCTGCATTGGCAGGCGGACTCTCAACCACTGCACCACCAGGGAAGCCCGAATGAATTAATTTTTTAAAAACCTGGAAACTGGCAGAAGCACTCCTGTACAACCAAGATTATAAGAACGATCCACACATAATCCAGTAGGAAGGGAAGAAAAGTGATCAGGTTAAGACCCGTGCTCCTGGGAGGAGAATCAGAGGAACAGGGAGGTTGCATGGCTGGACACCCACCCTGGGGAGTGATCAGGTTGAGCCACAGACTGGGTGTCCCAGAGCTGGGGTTCTTTGTGGAAGAGACAAGCCCCCTCGGCTGGTTGGAGGACAGCTAGACAAACAAGACTGGACTCCACTTGTGAGGAGTGCATGCACGTTGGCTGTCCCCGAGGCAGGGCAGAGAGAGATCTGCTCTGAGGCGGCTGGGTTTCCCATGACCAGCTGGCCATGCACCTCAGCCCGAAGAACCGAGCAATGCTTCCATCCCACTCATTCCATGCCACAGCACGCCAATTGGATCTGGGGTAGCCACGACCAGGGAAAAGACTTGACCATGGGATGCAGAGGCGACTGAGTCGTGGGGTGGAGCCTGGGTGGGGCAGCAGTGGCCACTGTTGACACTTACTCAAGCAGCGTCCCAGAAGCCGCCCAGATCTCTGATGGCAGCCACCCCACCACAGCTCACTCCCCCACCCCAATACACACAGAGTGACCACAAGGGCCCCGCCTGCCCTACGGAGCAGTTCCACAACAGGGTGGGAGCAGCTGAGGCTGGCGACAGTGATCAGCTGTGAAAGACAAAAGGGAACTGCCCCTAAGGCAGAGCAGAGAGAGGTCTGCCCTAGCAGCTGCTGGGTTTCCTGTGACTGCCTTGCCGTGCCCACCAGCCCAAGCTCAGTGAATACTCTAGCCCCGCTTAACCCATGCCATAGCACTGAACTGGATCTGAGGTGCCCATGACAGAGGAAAAGACTCGACTATGGGACACAGACGTGACCCAGTCCCAGAGTGGAGCTACTCTTAGCTCCTACTCAAGCAGTGCCTCAGAAGCCCCCCAGATCTCTGACAGTGGCCGCTGCACCACAGCTAACCTCCCAGTATACATGGAGAGTCCACACAGGCACCGTCTTTCCTGTAGGGCAGTTCCACAACAGGGCAGGGGTGGCAGAGGCTGTGAGGAACAAAGGGGATCTGCACCTGAGGCTATGTCTGTGTGGAGCCACAGACACCTATACAGGCAGTGCATTAGACCTCTGTCAGCACACGGGCCCCGCTTGCTTCAGCAGTCCCCTCCTCTGGGGCAAAGGTCCTGGTGTGGGGAGAGGGAAAAACACACACTTAAAGGGAACAGAGTTAGCTCAGGCCCCACCCCTGAGAGGGTGGTGACAGCCACTGAGCAAAGAGGAAGTCCCACCTCACACCCACCTCCAGCTCTAGCCCTTAAATCTCCAGCCGCACCAGCTATGAAGGTGATAGCTGCCAGCACACCCTGAGGAAAGATATGACTTGCATTCACATCAAATCCAGTTCTCCCACCAAAGGCATCCGGCATACACAGTCTGTAGAGATGGTCCCACAGAAAAATACACCTTCAAGACTGCAATAGATAACTGTTTCACCTAAATCACAGAGGCAAGAAAGTTAAGCAAAATGAAAAGGCAGAATAACTACTCTTAATTGAAAGAGCAAGAGAAAGCCCCTGAAAAATAAATAATGAAACAGAAATAAACGATTTACCACATAAAGAATTCAAAACATTGGTAATAAAAATGTTAACTGAATTAGGGAAAAGAATTGATCTAAACAGTGATCATTTCAACAAGGAACTAGAAAATATTTTTAAAAACCCAATCAGAAATTAATAATTCAACAGCTGAAATAAAAAGCACACTAGAAGGAATGAATAGCAGACAAAGTAATACAGAGGAACACATAAGTGATCTAGAAGACAGAATAATGGAAACCACACAATGAGAACAGCAGAAAGAAAAACAAATTTTTAAAAATTAAAGCAATTGAAGAGATCTCTGGGACAACATTAAGCATCCAAACATTTGCATTATATGGGTTCCAGAAGGAGAAGAGAGAGAAAAGGGGATCAAAAATGTACTTGAAGAAATTATGCCTGAAAACTCCCCAAACCTGAAGAAGGAAACAGATATCCAGGTACAGGAATCACAGAGGGTCCCAAACAAGATGAACCCAAATAGACCCACACCAAGACATATCATAATTAAAATGGCAAAAGTTATAGATAAAGAGAGAATTCTAAAGGCAGCAAGAGGAAAACAAAGAGTCATATGCAAGGGAACACCCATAAGGCTATCAGCTGATTTCTTTGCAGAAACCTTGCAGGCCAGAAGGGAGTGACATAATATATTCAAAGTGCTGAAAGGGAAAAACCTGCAACCTAGGATACTCTACCCAGCAAGATTATCATTTAGAAGGAGAGATAAGGGCTTCCCTGGTGGAGCAGTGGTGGAGAGTCCGCCTGCCGATGCAGGGGACACGGGTTCGTGCCCCAGTCCGGGGAAAAAAAAAAAAAAAGAAGGAGAGTTAAATAACTTCTCAGATATGCAAAAACTAAAAGAGTTCATCAACACTAAACCTACCGTAAAAGAAACCTGAAGGGTCTTCTCTAAATGGAAAAGAAGTAAGAATCTATAGGAAAGGGAAAATCCCACTAGGAAAGGCAAATATATAGTAAGGATTGAGGATCAAACACTTAAATAAGCCAGTATGTAGATTAAAAAACAAAAAAATTGTAAAAGCAACTATAACTACAGTAAACAGTAAAGGGATAAGATTGAAGATGTAAAATATGACATCAAAAAACACAAAATGTAGGGCAGGGAAGTAACAAATGTAGATCTTTTAGAATGTGTTTGAACTTAAATGACTACTACTTTAAAACAAGTAGATATAATTATAGGTCAGCATATATGAACCTCATGGTAACTACAAATCAAAAACCTACAATAAATACACAAAAACTAAAAAGAAAGGAATATATGCATACTGCTAAAAAAAATCCTCAAACCACAAGGAAAGAAGAAAAAGAAGAAATGAAAAGAGAGTAAGTATAAAAACAAGTAATAAAATAGCAATAAGTACATACTTATCAATAATTACTTTAAATGTCAATGGACTACATGCTCTGATCAAAAGACATAGGGTGGCTGATTAGATAAAAAGCAAGACCCTTCAATATACTGCCTACAAAAGACTCACTTCAGGGATAAAGACACATAGAATAAAAGTGAGGGGATGGAAAAAGATATTTCATGCAAACAGAAACATGCAAAGAAAGTGGGGGTAGCAATACTCATATCAGACAAAATAGACTTTAAAACAAAAGCTATAACAAAAGACAAAGGAGCATATTATATAATAATAAAGCAATCAATACAAGAAGAGGATATTACATTTTTTAACATATATGTACCCAATACAGGAGCACCTACATATATAAAGCAAATAGTAACAGACATAAAAGGAGATATTGACAATAATAAATAATAGTAGGGGACTTTACCACCTCACATCAATGGACAGATCATCCAGGCAGAAAATCAATAAGGCAACAGTGGTCTTAAATGACAAAATAGTCCAGTTGGACTTAATAGATATCTACAGGACATTACAATGAAAAACAGCAATACACATTCTTTTCAAGTGCACATAGAATGTTCTCCAGTATAGATCACATGCTAGGCCTCAAAACAAGTCTCAACAAACTTAAGAGGATAGAAATTATATCAAGCATTTTTTCTAACCACACAGTATGAAACTAGAAATCAATGACAGGAAGAAAAATGGGGAAATCACAAACACATGGAAACTAAATGACATGCTACTAAAAACCCAACAGGTCAATGAAGAAATCAAAGAGGAAATCAGAAAATACCTTGAGACAAATGAAAATGGAAAAACAACATTCCAAAATCTATGGGATATAGCAGAAGCAGTTCAAAGAAGGAAGTTTATAGCAATACAGGCCTTCCTCAAGAAACAAGAAAAATCTCAAATAAACAACCTATCATGCCACCTAAAGGAATCAGAAAAAGAACAAACAATACAGCAGAAACTAACACACCATTGTAAAGCAATTGTACTCTAATAAAGATGTTTAAAAAAAAGAACAAAGCCCAAAGTCAGCAGAATGAAGGAAATAATAAAGATCAGAGAGGAAATAAATAAAATAGAGATAAAAAAACAATAGAAAAGATCTATGAAACCAAGAACTGTTTTTTTGAAAATATAAACAAAATTGATCAACATTTAGCCAGGCTCACCAAGAAGAGAGAGGACCCAAATAAATATGAAATGAAAGAGGAGAAATGACATCCATACCACAGAGATACAAAAAATCATAAGAGAATACTATGAATAGTTAGTTTTATGCCAACAAATTGACAACCTAGAATAAATGGACCAATTTCAAAAAACATACAACCTTCTAAGACTGAATCAAGAAGAAACAGACAATTTGAATCCACTGATCACTAGTAGCGAAATTGAATTTGTAATTAAAAAAAAAAAAAACACTCCCAGCAAACAAAACTGCAGGACTGGATGGCTTCACAGGGAAATTCTACCAAGCATATAAAGAAGAACTGATACCTCTCCTTCTCAAGCTATTCCAAAAAATTAAGAGGATGGAACACTCCCAAATTCTTTCTACAATGCCACCATTACCCCAATACCAAAACCACAAAAAGATGCTACAAAAAAAGAAAACTACAGGCCCGTATCTTTGATGAATGTTCATGCAAAAATCTTCAATAAACTATTAGCAAACTGAATCCAACAATATATAAAAAGGATCATATACCATAATCAAGTTGGATTTATTCAAGTTGGATTTATTCCAGGGACACAAAGATGGTTCAAATTTGCAAATCAATCAATGTAATACACCATATTAAAAAAAGAAAGGACAAAAATCACATGATTATCTCAATTGATGAAGAAAAAGCATTTGACAAAGTTCAACATCCATTCATGATAAAAACTCTCATTAAATTAGGTATAGCAGGAACATATCTCAATGCAATAAAGGCCATTTATGACAGACCCACAGCTAACATCATATTCAACAGTAAAAAGCTAAAAGCCTTTTCTCTAAATTCAGGAACAAGACAAGAATGCCCATTCTCTCCACTGTTTAACATAGTATTGGAAGTCCTAGCCATGGCAATCAGACAAGGAAAAGAAATAAAATTATCCAAATTGGATGGGAAGAAGTAAAACTGTCCCTATTTGCAGATGACATGCTACTTTATACAGAAAACCCTGAAGTCTCCACCCAAAAACTATTAGAACTAATAAATGAATTTGGCAAAGTTGCAGGATACAAGATTAATACGTAGAAATCTGTTGCTTTTCTGTACACTAATAATGAACTATCAGAAAGAGAAAATTTAAAAAAACTCCCTTTAAAATTGCATTAAAAAGAATAAAATATTTACAAATAAACTTAACCAAGGAGGTGAAAGACCTATACTCTGAAAGGTATAAAGCATTCTGAATGAAACTGAAGATGATACAGAGAAATGGAAAGATACACTGTGCTCTTGGGTTGGAAGAATTAATATTTGTTAAAATGGCCATCCTACCCAAAGCAATCTATAGGTTTAATGCAATTCCTATCAAAATACCCATGACATTTTTTTCACAGAACTGGAACAAATAAAATTCATATGGAACCACAAAAGACCATGACTTGCCAAGGCAATCTTGAGAAAAATGAACAAATCTGGAGGTATCATACTCCCTGAGTTCATAATTATACTACAAAGCTATGGCAATCAAAACAGTAGGGTACTGGCACAAAAACAAACATAGATAAACAGAATAGAATAGAGAGTTCAGAAATAAACCCACGCACCTATGGTCAATTAATCTACAACAAAGAAGGCAAGAATATACAATGGAGAAAAGACAGTCTCTTCGATAAGTGGTGCTGGGAAAACTGGACGGCTACATGTAAAACAATGAAATTAGAACATTTCCTCACATCATATACAAAAATAAACTCAAAATGGATTAAAGATCTAAATGTAAGACCTGAAACCATAAAACTCCTAGAAGAGCTCATAGGTAGAACACTCTTTAACATAAATTTTAGCAATATTTTTATGAGTCTGTCTCCTAAGGCAAAAGAAATAAAAGCAAAAATAAACAAATGGAACCTAATTAAACTTAAACGCTTTTGTACAGCAAAGTAAATCATCCACAAGTTGAAAAGATAAACTACGAATGGGAGAAAGTATTTGCCAATGAGATGACCAACAAGTGGTTAATATCCAAAATATACAAAGAGCTCATATAACTCAATATCAAAAAAACAAACAAGTCAATTAAAAAATGAGCAGAAGACCTGAATAGACATTTTTCCAAAGGAGACATACAGATGACTAACAGGCACCTGAAAAGATGCTCAACATCACTAGTTATCAGAGAAATGCAAATCAAAGCAACAAGGAGATATGACCTCACACCTGAATGGCTACCATCAAAAAGCTTACAAATAATAAATGTTGGAGAGGATGTGAAGAAAAGGGAATCCTTGTATACTGATGGTGGGAATGTAAATTGATGCAGCCTCTACGGAGAACAGTATGGAGGTTCCTCAATAAATTAAAAATAGAACTACCATATGATCCAGCAATTCTACTCCTGGGTATACACCTGGAAAAAACGAAAACACTAATTCAAAAAGATACATACACCCCAATGTTCATAGCAACACTGTTTACAACAGCCAAGATATGGAAGCAACCCAAGTGCCCATCAATAAATGAATGGATAAAGAAGATGTTGTATATATATACAATGGAATATTACTCAGTCATAAAAAAGAATGAAATAGTGCCATTTCCAGGAACATGGATGGACCTAGAGAATATTACACTTAGTGAAATAAATTAGACAAGTACAAATACTGTATGATATCACTTATATGTGGAATATAAAAAATAATACAAGAAAATATATATGTAAAACAGAAACAGATAGATATAGAAAACAAATTAATGGTTACCAAAGGGGAGAGGGGAGGGGGGAAGGGCAAATTAGGGGTATGGGATTAAGAGATAAAAACTACTATGTATAAGATAGATAAGCAACAAGCATATACTGTATAACACAGGGAATTATAGCTATTGTCTTGTAATAACTTTTAACAGAGTATAATCTGTAAAAGTACTGAATCACAATGCTGTACACCTGAAACTAATATTGTAAATCGACTATACTTCAATTTAAAAAAAAGAAAGGAAGGTGATGTGGAAGGCAACAAATGATTAATCTGGGAATGAATGGATCTTCAACAACCTTGAAAAGGTGGCATCAGAGCTGAACCTTAATGGAAATAAGATATAAGTGGGATGGGGGAAGGGAGGAAACTCCTGTATGGGGGAACACCAAAAGTATTTGGCAAGCAACTGCATGTGGGATGGGTCTGGGAAGAGTGAGAAAGAGAGAGAGTCAAAAATAAGTTGCAGCTTTCAAGTGTGGGTGATGAAATGGTAGCAGAAAAACATGGTTGGGGATAGAGGGATAATAATCTTGATCCAGCCAGAACCTGTTGGAGTCATGGATTTGGTTGACAAAGGAATGAGAGGTTAAAAAAAAAAAAAGCGAAGAGGAAAATCAACCTCCATAGGGATCATGTAGACGGGCATGGTAGATGGCAGGTTGATTAGCAGAGCCTAGGAAAACAGGAGGAATCCAGAAAAACAAAACTCAGCCTAAAATGTACCTTCATCCCCTTCCTCCTGGGTCCACTTAGTGTCCTGGTCTTCCCAGCCTCTGCTCATCTGTGCATAGGCCCTGCCCCCATCTTCATTTCTCTTCCTTCCAGTGCCCTGCTTTTCTGACAACCAAGAATTTTGAAAATAAAGAGCCGGATAACAGTTCTTAGCACTGGTCTAGGCCTATGCTATCCAGTACAGTAGCCACTAGCCACGTGCAGCTATCTACAATTAAATTAATTCAAATTAAATACAACCAAAAATTCAGTTAGTTGCCTTAACCACATTTCAAGCACTCAATAGCCACGTGCAGCTAGTGGCTACCATATTGGACAGCACAGCTGTAGAATAGTTCCATCATCACAGTTCTATTGGACAGTCCTATTCTAATGGCATTTCTATGATTCTGTAGCAGGTGGAGGTGGGGTGGGTTGTTAGGAGGGGTATTCCAAGTGCTTGGAAGAGAAGATGGGTTCACTTGTCTCTTTCTTAAGAGAGCTTTATGTGAATTTCTAAGTAATTGAGGCGGCAATTATTTATTAAGTTCCATACGTGGTTCTGTAAGGAATACAGAGGAAACATCCTTATAAACATTCACTAAATGTTAAATAAACAAGCTAAGGCATCATAAAATCATAATCTAGTTAAGCATATGAGCCTTAGGTAAATGAAAAAGCTAAAAATATAAGGTAATGTATATAGGCAAGTGTTGATAATAACTAAGTGCTGTCAAAATTCAGAAAAGGGGGAAGTCAGTCAGCATTGGAGTCATCAGGGAAGATTTCAAGGACAATGTAGGATTTGGACTGCTCCCTAAATTATTGCTTGGATATGGATGAGCAGAGATAAGAGGGGAGAATATTCCAGGTGAGAAGAACACCTCATGTGTGTCAGAGACAGGGACAGGTTCCAGAGAATACTGAGCAAAGAGATTAGATAGGTGGCTTGGGATTGGATTGTGGAGGCTGGAAAGCCAGGCAGTATAGTCCAAAGTCTCGGTAAAGCCATTAACAGTTTTCAGAGCACTTTCACATGATCCTGTGACAGCCCCTTGGGATAGCCAGGGCAAGGATCATTACTTTCACTTTAGAGTTGAGGAACTGAGTCTCAGGTGATATGACTTGCCCAGGGTTATATAGTTAATGAACAGTATAACCAGGATTCAAACTGAGTTAATCTTACTCTCCATTCAGTATTCTTCCCACTATACCTTGCTGTTAGGATAAAAGCTAGATTTGAAGCACTGGAGAGAGGGAGACCAATGAGAAAGTTGTAATAATCCAGGCATGAAGTGTTGAAGGCCTGACCTAAGGTGGCAAGAAACCAGATGCTCTGGTTATATAATATCCCATAAAGCAGACTGACAGTTTTGTACCTACTGTTTATAGGGGAGAGTAAGAGTAGACAGTCTGAGGTTAGAACACTATAGTTATTTTTAACTGGAAGTGATCTAAACTACCCCCAAAGGAATAAATATTAACAATATAATTCATATACTGTGTCCGGACTTTTCCAGACAGCTGTAGGCAATGTTTTGGACATGGTTCCTAAACAAATATCACTTTATATGTCTATGCATTTTTATGAGCCATTTCTGACTTGATAGTGTTTCTTTCCTCTGTCAATTTCAATTTTCATTTCTGAAAACTAATTGGTCATATGATTTCTTACCTCATCTACATTTCCAGTGAGAAAGGACTAGTGCAAAAAGGTCAAGGAGTTACAGGCCTTGGAGTTTTTCCACCCTATTTAGTAAAACTAATTATTAGCTTAGCAATTAATTACCTAATAATGATTTACTAAGAAAACACTAAAATACACCATTGCCAGATTAATCTTAAAGGATTTCTCTGCCCATGTCACTAAGCTGCTCAGAAATTTCCACCAGCTTCCCAGATCGCTCCAACTGATAGGAATCAAATACAAATTCATCAGCCTGGCATTTAAGGCCCTCTCCAATATGGCCACATTCTACATCTCTAATTGTTCCCCACTGCTCATTACTCCTTCATGAGATCTACTCTTTTCAGCCAATATAAACCACATGATACACTGGAGGTTCTTTGCTCATTCATGTCCTACTTGCGCATAAGTCCTACCACAAGTACTACCTTCTCTATGAACCCTTCTTCCTCAATTTTCCCACCAAGAAATACTTGCTCCTTCTTCTAAGCCTCTATAGTCCTTTATTTATATCTCCTTTATGGCACTGGGCACTTTTTACTTTAGATTATTGTTATTTGCATGCATGTCATCTCTCTGCTATTGGAATGAATTCCCATCTCAGCCCACGTAGTATTCATCTCTGTATCTCCTACAGTTCTGATCATAGTGCCCTGCAGTAAGTTGTCCCCTAAGGGCCAACAAATGTTTATTGAATGAATGGGCACACTGACTAAAGTCCAAAAGCTGGTTTATATGTCCATCCACACATTAATTTAACAATCCTTTACTGAGTGCCTATCATATGACTGGCACTGTGCTAGGCCCTGGGGGTAGCAACATATTTTAAGCAATTTCAAGTCTAATGGGAAGATAATGAGAAGGAGAGTTCATTTTGATCTAGTATGGTCAGTGTCTGCACAGGGGGCTAGGGCAGAACAGCAGAGGGTTGTCTAAGCCAGCCTAGGGTACAGAGAAGGCTTTGGGAAGAAAGATGATGGCAGGACTTAACCTTAACGGATAAAAGTTAGGCAATTTGGGCAGGGGAAGGACGTTCCAGGCTGAGGAGAAACGTGTACCAAAACATTGAGGGCTGAGAGACTGTGGAATAGTGATGCCACATGGAGACTGTCAAAGATTGAGGTTGATAAGGCAGGCAGGACTGAGAGATGCTGGTCTTGGAAGCCTTGGTAAAAATTCTGGACTTAACCCAGGCTTCATGGAGACCCTGAAGGGTTTCAAATACATCCAAGAGGAAGTCTACGTATTCCACTATTTGCAGAAACCAAGCTGTGCAACAAGTAATTGCCTGTAATGTAGTTGGGTTTTTTTTTTTACATTCATTATCAAATTAAATTCTGTTAAGAAACAAAACAAAACAACACAGAAAGCCTCAAAAACCTGAAGTAACCATCTTTGTCAAGGAAGGGTTTAAGGTGGGTCTCTGTCTTACAGCACACTCAGTGGTACAGCACAACTGGAGAAACCCTGAATCCTTTCCAGAAACAGTACTCTTCATTTGGAGCACTTTTCCAGTTTTCTCCTCTGTTTACAACCACCTCACCCACTTCCCAGACCACAGGAATTTTCCACACACCCTTTCAACATCACACTTCATTAGTAAATGTTGCTAGCAGACATATGATGTTTAAAAATTCTTTACCTCCAATGTAATGTAAAATTATACTGCCAGAGTTTAGTTGTTGGATTACATAAAATTATATGTGTATCTTCACTTCCAAAACAAAAGATGTACTCCCAAGTTAATCCTAAGGCAGATTGCTGTAAAGTGAACTTGATTCTTCAATGTTATTTTATGATCATTTGAGCCACATTACCCAAGAAAAGACAATTTGACCCCATCCAGAAAAGATACAGCTTGTATTAAAATGGTTCCTCAGCCCTGACGTGCACTCTATGTATCAGACACAAGAAAAATAAATATCCATCTACCCACAGGCATGAAAGACCCAACCCTCCAACCACAACAAAAATACTCTCTAATATCTGACAGGCAAAAAATCTTGACCTGCTAAACAAAACACAGATCCATTTTTAATCCCTAAAAGTGGCTCTTCACAAAGTGGGTTTTCTTATTCTCTGCCATCAGTTCTTTCATCAATACTAAGTTAAATTATTCTAAGTTAAATTAATTCAGTTTAAATGTCTTTTTATTGCACCTACCCTAGCAATTCCACTCTTAGTTTTATATTCAAGAAAAATGAGCACTCATGTCCACCAAAAGATATGGTAAAAAATGTTCATAGCAGTTTTATTCATAATAATCAAAACCTAAAAACACAAATGTCTATCGACACGGATGTTATGGACTGAATATTTGTGTCCTCCCAAAATTCATATGTTGAAGCCCTAATCCCCAGTGTGATGGTATTTGGGGTCTTCAGGAGGTAATTAGGTCATGTGGGTGGAGCCGTTATGAATGGGCTTAGTGGCCTTATAAAAAGAGATACCAAAGAGATGATCTCGCTCCAGCATGTAAGAACACAGCAAGAAGGTGGTCGTCTGCAATCCAGAAAGAGGGACCTCACCAGACACCTAATCTGCTGGTTCCGTGTTCTTGGGCTTCCCAGCCTCCAGAACTGTGAGAAATAAATGTTTGCTGTTTAATCCCCCTGGTCTATGGAATTTTGTTACAGAAGCCTGAATTGACTAAGACAAGGGGAATGGATAAATAAATTGTGGTGAATAACACATGGGAATGGTACACAGCAACAAAAAAGAACTAACTAATACTATACGCAAAACATGGATGGATCTCACATACCTTATGTTAAACAAAAGAAACCAGACACAAAACAGTACATACAATACAATTCTATTTATATAAAGTTTGAAATCAGGAAAAGCTAACCTATGATGATAGCAGTCAAAGTAGTTGTTACCCTTGGGAGAAGGTACTGACTAAGAGGAGGCAAGAGAGAACCTTCTGGGGGGATCAGAAATGTTCTGTCTTGATATGGGTGGGGGATGCACATACATAAAATTTCATTGAGCTGTACACTTAAGATTTGTGTACTTTATTGTCTGTAAGAAATACCTCAGTTCAAGAAAAAAGAAAAAGATAAGTCCCTATAGTGGATTTATTTCTGGTACAGATTGGCAATATGAATAAAAATTATGCTAACAACAAAATATTATTTTGTTATCAGGAGCAGAGATATAGTTATGAATTTATCCCTGTGCGTGCGCACACACACACACACACACACATATCAAATATAAGTGCAAGTAGTTTGGGGCTTCAGATATTATTTAGATATAAGGCTAATTTATTGGATTTTTCCATTTATAGCATTCCAAAATGTTATCTATTTTTACAGGATCATTTTGATTTGAAAGTCACTTCATCAGAGAAATATATTGAATTTGTTCCCCAAATCTTAATGAAATAAAACATAGTATACTAAAGAGAACACTGGCCTATGAATTAGTAGAGCTGGGTTTTATTTCTGCTCTTTTACTAGCCAAGTTACCTTGGGCCAGTCTTCAAGCAAAGATTCCCTTTCCTTATCCATAAAATGGAGATAATACTTTCCTCCCTACAAAGCTATAGTGAGGATCAAATAAGAAAATGGTTGTGAAAGTGCTTTGTAAAATTTAAAGAAGTGTTAATATCCTCAAAGCTGTGTTTAATTAGAATTTGTGCCTGGATGTGGCCAATAGAAAATGTACTTAAATTTCAAAGCTTGTATTTAAGTTTCACATATCTTACACTTCACCAGAGTCAGGATTAGCACAGACACTCAAATTCTAAGATATCTGAAAAGTTAAAATAATTCCATTATAATAATACTAAAAATAGATATGTTCAGGGAAGTAGAGTTAATAACTGCTTTCCTTGTTTTTCCTAATTATGACTTCTAGATGTAGCTCTAGTGATGTAATATGCATTATATTCAGTTCACATTTCTAGAACTTTGAACTGTGTCTGCAACACCCACGCCATAGTCCCCCTCTCCATTATGAACTTCTCAATATCTGCCCCTGAAGGCTGCTCCCATTTCTACCCTCTGCCATCCATTGTGACCACTATATAAAGTTTTTTCAAATATTCTTCACTCTGAAATCTTTGTCAGAGCCCTGAATACTCCTAGTCAGAGAGCCCCAAATGAAAGCTCTTTTGTGTCACCTTTGGAAGTTTGTTCTCTGATGAGAGGAAGTGATATAGGCCAGAGTAGCCTCAAAATGCTTCCTGCCACCAACTGTTCTTTCCACTGGACCCAGCGGGAAACTCCTGATTGGAGAGCCATGTGGTGTGAGAGGAGCTTGACAGAAGGGAAAATCAGTGTGATTTGGCTTCAAGGACTCCAGTGGTTCCTGTTCCTGGAGATTTTGTTCTTAGTTCCACAGCTAAGCTCCCCAAACTAGAAGAAGCCTGCAGATAAACAAACAAAACAGACTAGAGAAGGTAAATCCCTATCCTCTCAAGATCCGTGAGAAACATTCCCTTCAGGCATTAAGTCCTAGTTAAGAAGTCTCTGTCGAGCCTAGTGAGCTAGGGAATGGGGATGAATTTTACAAAAGTAGATCAAGAGCAGCCAGAAGGGTCAACTGACAAGCAACGAGACAGAAAACCATGAAAATCTAATATGGATTCACACACACACACACACACACACACACACACACACACACACACACACACACTAAATGGCCTATGACCATTTAGTGCAAGGGCAAACATTAAATCACATTTCAATAGGCCTTAGAATACCACTATATTATAACACAAAACAACAACTGACAGTCATAATAATGATCCTTAACCAAAAAAGATTAAATTATGTCCATAAACACAGTATAAGAAGTCAGAGGAGTAGACTGTTTCATTGGGGTTTTTTGTTTGTTGTAGGAGAATTCCACTCAGGGTGGTTAAAATGTTTTTAAAAAAAAACTCATGGAGCTTAAATTAGAGAAATCACGAGCCATTTGAAAAACGTAGGGATTAAAAATGTCTTGAGGCTTCCCCAGTGGCGCAGTGGTTAAGAATCCACCTGCCAATGCAGGGGGCATGCGTTCGAGCCCTGGTCCGGGAAGATCCCACATGCTGCAGAGCAACTAAGCCCATGCGCCACAACTACTGAGCCTGCACTCTAGAGCCCATGAGCCACAACTACTGAGACCACATGCCACAACTATTGAAGCCTGTGTGCCTAGAGCCTGTGCTCCACAACAAGAGAAGCCACCTCAATGAGAAGCCCACACACCGCAACAAAGAGGAGCCCCCGCTCGCCGCAACTAGGGAAAGCCCGTGCACAGCAACAAAGACTCAATGCAGCCAAAAATAAAATAAAAATAAATAAATTTTTTTTAAATCTTAAAAAATAAATAAATAAAAATCTTTTTCCCAGAAAGAGCCACGTAGCAGAGGTTTTCTGAAAAGGGAGATGAGCATGGGATAGCTTAGTCAGAGAAGGCTTCATGGAGGAGGCAGGGTTCAGGGTTGGGTTTACTTTGAAGTCTCTTTCCTTTCAAAGTCTGGTTCTGCCTTTACTGATTTCCACACTTAAGCACACCTGCCAGGGCCTCAGGTTGAATGTCACTAAAGGAGACTAGTCCTAAGGGAAATTTAATGATAATGAATAAAGAGAAAGATGGGATGCAGACCCTGACCCCATTCTATTGTATCATAAAGGAGCTGGCTAAGGCTTCAATGCCTGAATAAGCAGAGTCTCCGGTATGAGCAGCAATTGTGCCAAGCAGCAGAGAATCTGTAGGAATGATGAATGGTACCCCATCCATAGTTCTTTACTCTGAAATTACTGGAAAAGCAAGGTTTAGCAAAGAATTTTTACTTCACAGTCAACTTTTATTTAGTATATAGAAGTACACCAATTGGAAACTACAAAACATTACTGAAGAAATTAAAGATGACACAAAGAAATGGAAAGACATCTGTGTTCATGGGTTGAAAGACTTAATATTGTTTAAGATGTCCATACAACTGAAAGCGATCTACAGATTCAATGCAATTCCTCAAAACCCAGTGGCAGTTTTTTGCAGAAATAGGTAAATTCATCCCAAAATTCACAAGGAATCTCAAGTGACCCTAAATAGCCAAAACAATTTTGAAAGAGAAGAACAAAGTTGGAAGACTCATACTTCCTAATTTCAGAACATGTTTCAAAGCTATGGTAATCAAAACAGTGATACTAGCATAAAGACAGACAATAAAACCAAAGGAGTCGAATTGAAATCAGGGTCTCAAAAAGATATTTGAACATCCATGTTCATAGCAGCATGATTTTCAGCAGCCAAAAGGTAGAAGTAAATAATCTGAATGTCCATCAATGGATGACTGAATAAACAAAATGTGGTATACACATACAATGAAATATTATTCAGCCTTAAAAAGGAAGGGAATCCTGTCACATGCTACAACATGGATGAATCTTGAGAAAATTATGTTAGGTTAAATGTCAATCACAGGACAAATACTGTACCATTGCATTTATATGAGATATCTAACTAAACTAGTCAAACTCATAGAAACAGAAAGTAGAATGGTGGTTACCAGGAACTAGGGAAAAGGTAAATTGTTGTTTAATGGGTACAGAGTTTCAGATTTGCAAGATGAAAAAGTTATAGAGATCTATTTTACAATAATGTGAATATACTTAACACTAGCGAACTGTACACTTAAAATTAGTTAAGATGGGTTTCTTTTTGTTGTTGTTATGTGCTTTATACCACAGTAAAAACTAATTCCTAAAAAATGAAGTATACCAATGCAGGTAGGGATGAGAGTGATTTTACGTATTCTTGACTAGATTTTTACTGGGAGAAAGGCTATAGCTAATACAGCATCCATGTTTTCTTTAAGTAACTACTTATATAACTTCTGGTTCTAAGAAAAGACAGAATAGATACATTTCTTTATTCTTCCCAATAAGTACAGCTAAAAACACTGGACATTATAATATACATAATAATAGGTAACATGTTAATATAATGATATAATATAATAATATTAATATAGCACATGTATGTGTGTGCATATATATATGTATGTATATATATATGAACTTTGAAAGGTAGAGAGAAGACAATTTGGCTAGGGATCTCAAGACATAGGCAATGACCTGGCAATGAGTTCCCTGGGTTTTGTTTCTAAGTAATATACCTCCTGGACCTGGTGATGGAGAAGCCAGCAACCCAGAAATGCCAAAGGATGCAGACAAAAATGTCCTCCCAAAAGCTCTAGCCAAAGGAATAGGAAAGGGGCAGGCTACCAAGATAGAAAACTTTAAGACAATAACTGCCATACACTATCCAAGCACCAGAGAAAAACCTGTGGCCTCATCCCACACCCATCAGCAAAGACCAAGTTGGGAGCCTAGACTTCTACCTTCATCTGGCTGTAAAGAGTCACACATACCCTTCCCCCACTCACTGAGGTGATTTCAAAAAAGGCTTAAGTGGGGATCTGGGACATTCATCCCTTCCAGGCAGTAATGAAGCCCCTAGAACATGATGGTAGAGGAGGCCACGAGCAATAGCAAGATGTCCTTCTCTCTCTAAGCCAGGGTGGTGTCAGCAGAGGTCTAGTGGGGAGCCTGAAATTTCACCCTTGCCCAGTAATAATGAGGGGCCCCTACTCCTACCTCAGTATCAATGGATTGTGAGTGGGAAACCCTGACTCCCACCCCTCCCTGACAGTAACGAAGCCATGCCCCCATTCTTGCACCTGAGCAGTCTCAGAGTTGACTCACTAAAAAGAAAACATTGATATAAGATCCAGGGTCTCATAATACCCCAAACGTCCAGGATACAATAGAAAATCACTCATCATACAAAGAACCAGGAACATCTTAAGTTGAGTAAGAAAAGACAATCAACAGAAACCAACATTGACATAACACACATACTGGAATTATCCAAGAAAGATTTTAAAGCAGCCATTATAAAGATGCTTCAACCAGAGGGAAGGAGAGGACTGGAACGTGCACCAGCATTCTGGCTCTTAGAAGGGCTGCCCAAGGGACTGGTATCTGTCTCACCAGAATTGGGGTGCTGATAGAGAGCTGGCTCACTTTGGATGCCTGGTGGTCACTGAGAACAAAAGAGAGTGGAGCAGCTTGCTCCTGTAGAACCAGAGAACATGCATTGGCACAGAGAGGCACCAGTAGGAGCAAGGATTTACAATCTCCTGAAAGAGAAACTGGCAAGCCTCTCTAATTGAGAAATTGCATGCATAGGACCAGAGAAGTCACATCCCCCTAAAAAAGGTTTCAGAAACCCCAGAATCTCTAGCCATGATGATTGGTGAAGGTCTTTCACTGTACCAAGCCAGTCCATGAAAAATGGGAGAAGTGGCTATGTTCTCAAACATGCAGACCCCAACACAAAGTTACATGACACACAAAGGAATGGCAAACATGACCAAAAAAAAAAAAAAAAAAGAACAAAATAAATCTCCAGAAACTGATCCTGAAGAAACAGAGATATATAAAGTATCTGACAAAGAATTCAAAATAGCCATCATGGATGATCTACAAGCTCAATAAAATGGTGTATGTACAAAATGAGAATATCAACAAAGGGACAGAAAATATTTTTAAGAGAACCAAACAGAAAATTATAGCTGAAGAATATAATAACTAAAAAGTTCACTGGAAGGGTTCAACAGCAGACTAGAGTAAGCAGAATAACCAGTAACTCAAAGACAGGTCACTTAAAATTATCCAGTCAGTGGAACAAAAAGAAAAAAGAATGAAAAAGAGTGAAGAAAATCTAAAAGACTTATGGGATACTATCAAGTTGACTGACAAATGCATTTTGGGAGTCCCAGAAGGAGAAGAGAAAGGGATAGGCAATTTTTTTGAATAATGGCTGAAAACTTTCCAAATCTGGGGAAGAAAATGGACATGTACATTCA
The DNA here is from genome assembly GCF_002837175.3 of Physeter macrocephalus. NCBI lineage: Eukaryota > Metazoa > Chordata > Mammalia > Artiodactyla > Physeteridae > Physeter > Physeter macrocephalus. The sequence continues at coordinate 83,283,133 of NC_041234.1, read as the reverse complement.
GAAACCCAATGGACTCCAATGAGAACCCAAAGAAACTGAAATTAAGACATGTTATAATAAAATTGTCAAAGTTTAAAGACAAAGGGAATTTTGAAAGCAGCCAGAGAAAAGCAACTCCTCACAGCAAGGGAACTACTATAAGACTATCAGTGTATTTCTCAGCAGAAACCTTGCAGGCCAGAAGGGAGTGGGATAATACCTTCAAAATACTGAAAGGAAAAAAAATGCCAGCCAAGAACACTATATCCAAGAAAATTATTCTTCAAAAATGAAGGAGAAATAGACATTCCCAGATAAGCAAAAGCTGAGGCAGCTCATTACTACTAGATCTGTCCTACAAAAAATTCCAAAGAGAATCTTTCTAATTGAAATGAAAAGAAACATGAAAGCATACGAAAGTATAAAGCTAATAAAAGTAAATATATAGGCAGATACAGAACACTGAGTACTGTAACAGTGGTGTGTAAATCACTTTAATTCTGGTATGAGGTTAAAAGACAAAAGTATAAAAATGACTATAACTAAAATATGTTAATAGATACACAATATAGAAAGATGTAATTTGTGACACTGATACCATAAGGTGTGGTGGGTGGAAAAGTAAAAGTGTAGAATATTTGTATGTAATTGAAGTTGTTGTTATCAGTTTAAATAAATGATTATAACTGTAATATGTTTTACATGAGCCCCATGGTAACTGCAAAGAAAATACCTATAGAATATACACAAAAGAAAATGAGAAAGGAATCAAAGCATGTCACTAAAAAAATGAATGAAAGAAAGGAAGGGAGCAAGGGAGTTAAAGAGGGACAAAAAAAGTACAAGACAGACAGAAAATAATAAAGTGGCAATGGTAGGTTCTTCCCTATCAATAATTACTTTAAATGAAAACGAATTAAATTCCCCATTCAGAAGACATAGTGGGGCTGATGGACAAAGAAACAAAATCCAACTATATGCTGCGCACAAGAGACTCACTTTATTTATTTATTTTTTTGGTATTCTTTTTTTTTAACTTTTTAAATTAATTTTTATTGGAGTATAGCTGCTTTACAATGTTGTGTTAGTTTCTGCTATACAGCAAAGTGAATCAGCTATATGTATACATATATCCCCTCTTTTTTGGATTTCCTTCCCATTTAGGTCACCACAGAGCAAAGAGGAGACTTCCCTGTGCTATACAGTATGTTCTTATTAGTTATCTATTTTAGACATAGTAGTGTATATGTGTCAATCTCAATCTCCCAATTCATCCCACCCCTGCCTTTCCCCCTTGGTATCCATACATTTGTTCTCTAAGTCTGTGTCTCTATTTCTGCTTTGCAAATAAGTCCATCTGTATCATTTTTCTAGATTCCACATATAAGAGGTATTATACAATTTTTTTTCTCTTTCTGGCTTACTTCACTGTATGACAGACTCTAGGTCTACCCACATCTCTGCAAATGGCACAATTTCATTCCTTTTTATGGCTGAGTAATATTTCATTGTATATATATACCACATCTTCTTCATGCATTCCTCTGTTGATGGACATTTAGGTTGCTTCCATGTCCTGGCTATTGTAAACAGTGCTGCAATGAACATTGGGGTGCATGTGTCTTTTTGAATTATGGTTCAGGTATATGCCCGGGAGTGGGATTGCTGGAACATATGATGGTTCTATTTTCAGTTTTTTTAAGGAATCACCATACTATTCTCCATAGTGGCTGTATCAATTTACATTCCCAACAACAGTGTTAGAAGGTTCCCTTTTCTCTACACCCTCTCCAGCATATATTGTTTGTAGATTTTTTTGATGATAGCCATTCTGACTGGTGTGAGGTGATACCTCATTGTAGTTTTGATTTGCATTTCTCTAATAATTAGTGACGTTGAGCATCTTTTCATATGTCTATTGACCATTAGTAGGCCTTCTTTGGAGAAATGTCTACTTAGGCCTTCTGCCCACTTTTTGATTGGGTTTTTTATTTTTTTGATATTGAGCTGCATGAGCTGTTTCCATATTTTGGAGATTAATCCCTTCTCAGGTGCTTCATTTGCAAATATTTTCTCCCATTCTGAGGGTTGTCTTTTCATCTTGTTTATGGTTTCCTTTGCTATGCAAAAGCTTTTAAGTTTAATTAGGCCCCATTTGTTGATTTTTATTAGGTGATCATAGATGCGTGGGTTTATCTCTGGGCTTTCTATCCTGTTCCATTGATCTATATTTCTGTTTTTGTGCCAGTACAATACTGTCTTGATTACTGTAGCTTTGTAGCATATTCTGAAGTCAGGGAATGTGATTCCTCCAGCTCTGTTTTTCTTTCTCAAGGTTGCTTTGGCTATTCAGGGTCTTTTGTGTTTCCATGCAAATTGTAAAATGTTTTGTTCTAATTCTGTGAAAAGTGCCATTCATAATTTGATAGGGATTGTACTGAATCTGTAGATTGCTTTGGGTAGTATAGTCATTTTCACAGTATTGATTCTTCCAATCCAAGAACATGGTATATCTCTCCATCTGTTTGTGTCATCTTTGATTTCTTTCATCAGTATCACTGATGAACATAAATACAAAAATCCTCAAGAAAATACTAGCAAACAGAATCCAACAACACATTAAAAGGATCATACACCATGATCAAGTGGGGTTTAACCCAGGGGTACAAGGATTCTTCAATATATGCAAACCAATCAATGTGATACACCATATTAACAAATTGAAGAATAAAAACCATATGATCATCTCAATAGATGCAGAAAAAGCTTTTGACAAAATTCAACAACGATTTATGATAAAATAAAACTCTCCAGAAAGTGGGCATAGAGGGAACCTACCTCAACATAATAAAGGCCATATACAACAAACCCACAGCAAACGTCATTCTCGATAGTGAAAAACTGAAAGCATTTCCTCTAGGATCTGGAAAAATACAAGGATGTCCACTCTCACCACTATTATTCAACTGTTTTTGTGCCAGTACAATACTGTCTTGATTACTGTAGCTTTGTAGCATATTCTGAAGTCAGGGAATGTGATTCCTCCAGCTCTGTTTTTCTTTCTCAAGGTTGCTTTGGCTATTCAGGGTCTTTTGTGTTTCCATGCAAATTGTAAAATGTTTTGTTCTAATTCTGTGAAAAGTGCCATTCATAATTTGATAGGGATTGTACTGAATCTGTAGATTGCTTTGGGTAGTATAGTCATTTTCACAGTATTGATTCTTCCAATCCAAGAACATGGTATATCTCTCCATCTGTTTGTGTCATCTTTGATTTCTTTCATCAGTATCACTGATGAACATAAATACAAAAATCCTCAAGAAAATACTAGCAAACAGAATCCAACAACACATTAAAAGGATCATACACCATGATCAAGTGGGGTTTAACCCAGGGGTACAAGGATTCTTCAATATATGCAAACCAATCAATGTGATACACCATATTAACAAATTGAAGAATAAAAACCATATGATCATCTCAATAGATGCAGAAAAAGCTTTTGACAAAATTCAACAACGATTTATGATAAAATAAAACTCTCCAGAAAGTGGGCATAGAGGGAACCTACCTCAACATAATAAAGGCCATATACAACAAACCCACAGCAAACGTCATTCTCGATAGTGAAAAACTGAAAGCATTTCCTCTAGGATCTGGAAAAATACAAGGATGTCCACTCTCACCACTATTATTCAACAGTTTTGGAAGTCCTAGTCATGGCAATCAGAGAAGAAAAAGAAATAAAAGAAATCCAAATTGGAAAAGAAGAAGCAAATCTGTCACTATTTGCAGATGACATGATACTATATATAGAAAATCCTAAAGATGCCACCAGAAAACTACTAGAGCTAATCAATGAAATTGGTAAAGTTGCAGAATAAAAAATTAATACACAGAAATCTCTTGCATTCCTATACACTAACAATGAAAGATCAGAAAGAGAAATTAAGGAAACAATCCCATTTACCATTGCGACAAAAAGAATAAAATACCTAGGAATAAACCTGCCTAAGGAGGCAAAAGACCTGTACTCAGAAAACTACAGGAGACTCACTTTAGATTTAAGGACACACATAAGCTGAATTTGAAAGGATGGAAAAAGACATTGCATGCAAAATGTAACCAAAAGAGTATAGGCGTGGTATACTTATATCACACAAAATCGATTTTAAGTTTAAGAAAATTGCCAAGAAATACAAAGAAAGACATTATATAATGATAAAAAGTCAATTCACCAGTAAGTTATAACAACTACAAATATAAAGCATGCAACATCAGAGGACACATACATATGAAGCAAACACCGACAAAACTGAAGGGAGACATAGACAGCAACAAAATAGTAGTAGGGGATTTCAACATGTCACTCTCAATAATGGACAGAACACTCAGACATGAGATCAGTAAGAAAACAAAAGACTTGAGCAACACTACATGAGCCTAACAGACATATATAGAACATTCCACCCAATAGCAGCAAAATACACATTCTTCTCAAGTGCACACAGAACATTTTCTAGGACAGATCACATGTTAGGTAACAAAATAATTCTTAACCAATTTTAAAAGGTTGGGATCATACCAACTATATTTTCCAACCACAATGGAATGGAACTGGAAAATAATGGCAGGAGGAAAACTGGAAAATTCATAAATATGTGGAAATTTAAAAACACACTCTTGAACAACCAGTGAGTCACAGAAGAAATGAAAAGGGAAATTGTAAAATACCTTGAGACAAATGAAAATGAAAGCACATCATACTAAAATTTATGGAATGCAGCAATAGCAGTACTAAGAGGGAAGTTTATAGTGAAAATTGCCTACATTAAAAGAGAAGAAATTTTTCAAATGAACAATGTAATATTACATCTCAATAAACTAGAAAAAAAGAACATATTAAGTCCAAAGTTAGGGGAAGGAAGTAATTAAGAGCAGAAATAAACAAAATAGAGAATAGAAACAAATCAATGATACTAAGTGCTGGGTTTTTTTAAAGATCATCAAAATCTACAGACCTTTAACTACAGTAGTTTAAAAAAATACTCAGATAAATAAAATCAAAAATGAAAGAGGAAAAAAATTTTAAATGAAAGAGGAACTATTATAATGAATGCCACAGAAATTAAAAGGATTATATTTGACTACTATGAAAAATTATACATCAACAAATTGGATAACCTAGAAGAAATGGATAAATTCCTAGAAATATATAACTAATCAAGACAATCGTGAAGAAACAGAACTATAAGTAGCAAGGAGATTGACTCAGTAATCAAAAACATTCCAACAAATAAAAAGCCCAAGACCAGATGGATTCACTGGTGAATTCTATAAAACATTTAAAGAAAAATTAACTTCTTTTAAAGAATTAACTTTAAATTCATGTCTAAGTTAATTCTTAATTTAAAGAATTAACTTCATTCCTTTTTAAAAAGAGTTTCAGAAGCCAATCTTTCTCAAACTCTTCCAAAAAGCTGAAAAAGAGGGAGCCCTTCCCAGTTCACTTTGTGAGGCCAGCACTATCCTGATGCAAAAACCAGAAGAAAGACACTACAAGAAAAGAAAACAATAGGCCAATATCCCTGATGAATATAGATACAAAAATTTTCAACAAAATGCTAGCAAACCAAATTCAACAGCACGTTAAAAAAATTATACACCATAACCAAGCAGAATTTATCTCCAGGATGCAAGGATAACTCAACATATGCAAATCAATCAATGTGATACACCACATTAACAGAATGAAGGGAGAAAAATATCACATGATCATCTCAATAGATGCAGAAAAAGCATTTGACAAAATTCAACACTTTTTCAGGTTATAAAGTTGAGTATTCTAAACTCAACAAACTAGGAATAAAAGGAAATTACCTCTACATGATAAAAGTCATATACAAAAAGTCCACAGGTAACATCATACTCCGTCATTAAAAACTGAAAGATTTCCTCGTTCAGAAACAAGACAAAGATGCCCACTCTCACCACTTCTATTCAACATAGTACTGGAAGTTCTAGCCAGATCCATTAGGCAATAAAAAGAAACAAAAGGCACTCAAATTAGAAAGGAGGAAGTAAAATTAGTTCTGTTTATATATGACATGACCTTATATGTAGAAAACTCTAAAGACACCACAAAAATTTTTAGAACTAATAAATTAATTCAGCATATGCTCTAACTTTTAAGTCTTTACAGGATACAAAATCAATATACAAAACTCAGTTATATTTCTATATGCTAACAATGAACCATCTGAAAAGGAAATTTAGAAACCAATTTCATTTAAAACACCATCAAAAAGAATAAAATACTTAGGAATAAACTTAACCAAAGAGGCGAAACTCTTGTACACTGAAAATTATAAAACATTGCTGGAAGGAATTTAAATGTACAAATACATGGAAAGATATCTCATGTTAATTGATTGTAAGACAATATTGTTCAAATGTCCACACTATCCAAATCAATCTACATATTCAATATGATCCCTATCATAATCCCAATGGCATTTTTTATAGAAGTAGAAAAAATCCTAAAATTCATGTAGAACCACAAAGAACCCCAAATAGCCAAAACAATCTTGAGAAAGAAGAACAAAGCTAGATAACTCACGCTTCCTAATTTCAAAACCTATTACAAAGTTACAGTAATCAAAACAAAATGGCGCTGGCATAAAGACAGACATATGGACCAATGGAACAGAGCAGAGTGCCCAGAAATAAACCCACACATATATGGTCAAATGATCTTTAACAAGGGTGCCAAGAGTACACAATGGGAAAAGGACAGTCACTTCAACAAATGGTGTGGGGCAAACTGAATATTCACATGCAAAAGAATGAAACTAGACCCTTATCTTACACCACACACAAAAATCAACTCAAAATTAAAGCCTTCAGCAGAAGACCTAAAACTATAAAACACTTAGAAGAAAACCTAGGGAAAAAATTTCAAGATATTGGTCTTGGCAATGACTTCTTGGATATGACACTAAAAGCACAGGCAACCAAAACAAAAACAGACAGGTGGGACTACATCAAACTAAAAATCTTCTGCATAGCAAGGGAAACAATCAACAGAATGAAAAGGCAACCTACAGTATAGGAGGTTATATATATATGTAAACCATATCTCTGATAAAGGGTTTATATCCAAAATATATAAGGAACTCCTACAACTCAATAGCAAATAATAATAATAGCAACTTTATTTTAAAATGGGCAAAGGACTTGAATAGACATCTCTCCAAAGAAGACATCCAAATGGCCAACAGATATATGAAAAAAGTGCTCACCATCACTAATCATTGGGGAAATGCAAATTAAAACCACAATTAGACATCAACTCACTCCTGCTAGGATGGCTATTTAAAAAAAAATAACAAGTGTTGGCAAAGATGTAGAGAAATGGAACCTTTCTACACTGTTGGTAGGAATGTAAAATGATGCCACTTTTACGGAAAAATAGTATAGACGCTCCTCAAAAATTAAAAATAGAACTACTATATAATCCAGCAATACCATTTCTGGGTATTTATTCAAAAGAATTGAAAACAGGCTTTGGAAGAGATATTTGCACTCCCATGTTCATTGCAGCATTATTCACAATAGCCAAGAGGAAGAAATAACCTAAATGTCCATCAATGAATGAATAAAGAAAATGTGGTATATATATGGTATATAAATACAATAGAATATTAGTCTGCCATATAAAAAGGAAATCCTGCAATATGCTACAACACAGATGGAACTTGAGGACCTTGTGCTAAGTGAAATAAGCCAGTCACAGAAGATCAAATACTGCATCATTCCACTTAAATGAGGTATCTAAAGTAGTCAAACTCATAGTAACTGAAAGAATGGTGGTTGCCAGGGACTAGGGGGAGGGAGAAATGGGGAGTTGCTATTCAATGGGTATAGTTTCAGTCATGCAAGATGAAAACAATATTGTGGGGAGGACTTCCCTGGTGGCACAGTGGTTAAGAATCTGCCTGCCAATGCAGGGGACATGGGTTCGAGCCCTGGTCTGGGAAGATCCGACATGCCATGGAGCAACTAAGCCCACGTGCCACAACTACTGAAGCCGCATACCTAGAGCCTGTGCTCTGCAACAAAGAGAAGCCACTGCAATAAGAAGCCCACGCACCACAATGAAGAGTATCCCCCGCTCATCGCAACTAGAGAAAGCCCAAGTGCAGTGATGAAGACCCAACGCAGCCAAAAATAAATAAATAAATATAAATAAATTTTTAAAAAATAATTTAAAAATAAAATAAATTTTTTTAAAAAATTGTGCCTATAGTTAACAATATTGTGTAATGTACACTTAAAATTTTAAGAGGGTAGATTTCATATTATGTGTTTTTTACCACAATAAAAAAATATGTGATATGCACCTAAACCACTGCTGAGTGGGAAATTTATAGCACTAAATGCTTACTTCAGAAAAGAGGAAAAGTCTCAAATTTAAAAATATAATTTCCCACCTTAAAAGAAAAACTAGAAAAATAAGAGTAAAATAAACACAAAGCAAGGACAAGGAAGGAAATAATCAATTTAAGAGCAAAAATGAATGAGATTGAAAACTGAAAATTAATAGAGAAAAATCAATGACATAAAGAGCTGATTCTTTGAAAAGATCAATAAAATAGACAAACCTCTAGCGAGAATGACAAATAAAAAAAGAGAGAAAACACAAATTATTAATATCAGAACAAGACAGGGGATATCACTAGAGACTCTGCAAACACCAAAAGGATAAAGGAAATATTACAAACAAATTTTACAATTTTGAAAACTGGACCAATTCCTTGAAAAACACAAACACCCAATACGAAATAGATAATTTTAGTAGTCCTATAGCTATTAAGAAAATTGAATCTGTACTTTTAAAACTCCAGGGCTTCCCTGGTGGTGCAGTGGTTAAGAATCTGCCTGCCAATGAAGGGGACACAGGTTCGAGCCCTGGTCCAGGAAGATCCCACATGCCATGAAGCAACTGGGCCCATGCACCACAACTACTGGGCCTGCACTCTAGAGCCTGCGAGCCACAACTACTGAAGCCAGCGCGCCTGGAGCCCGTGCTCCCCAACAAGAGAGGCCACCACAATGAGAAGCCCGTGCACCTCAACGAGGAGTAGCCCCCGCTCACTGCAACTAAAGAAAGCCTGCACAGCAAGGAAGATCCAACACAGCCAAAAATAAATAAATAAATAAATAAAAATAAAATTCCCTTAAAAAAAAATCTCCAGGCCCAGTTGGTTATACTAGAGAATTCTACCAACCACTTAAAGGAAAATTAATACACAATTAATTTTGTGTACAGACTATTACACAATCTCTTCCAGAAAATACAAGACGAGGAAATACTTCCCAATTCTTATTATAAGGCTAATATTTCATTGATAAGAAAATCAGACAAAGACAGTACCAAAAAATTAAATAACAAGCCAATATCATTCATGAATAGAGGCACAAAAATCCTTAACAAAATATTAGCAAATAGAATTCAGCAATATGTAAACAAATTTATACACTATGACCAAGTGGATTTATTTCAGGGATGCAAGGTGGGTTCAATATTTGAAAATCAATCAGTGTAATAAAAAAAATCACACGGTCATATTAGTGGATACTGAAAAAGCTGCTTGAAAAACTTCAACATTTATTGACGATAAAAATCCTCAGAAAACTAGGAATTAGGGGGGAATTGCCTCAATTTTAAATAGAATATCTACCCCTAAAAAGCTACAGTTAACATCACACTTAATGCTGAAAGATTGACTGCTTTCCCCCTAGGATTGGAAACAAAGCAAAGGTTCAGCTCTCACCACAGCTATTACACATAGTACTGGAATTCTGAGCCAGAACAATAAGGGAAGACAGAGAAATAAGAGGCATAAAAAGTGGAAAGAAAGAAATACCACTGTCCCTATTTGCAGATGACAAGATGGTCTACAAAGAAAATCCAAAGAAACCAACAACAGAAAAAAAACTCCTAGAACTTAATCAGTAAATTCAGCAACATTGCTGGGTACAAATTATACAAAAATCAATTGTATTACTATGTACTAGCAATGAACACATGGAAACCAAAATTTAAAATACAATATCATTAACAGTCACACAAAAAATGAAATAATTATAATTCTAACAAAACATATACAGGACTTGTATGTTGAAAACTACACAATGCTGAAAACGACACAATGCTAGCAAAAGAAATAAAAGAAGCTGTGAATAAATGGAGAGATATGCCCTGTTCATGAATTGAAAGACTCACCATAGTAAAGATTTCAGTTCTCCCCAAATTGATATACAGTTCTTATACAATTCCTATCAACATCCTAGCAGACTTTTTTTTAGATATAGGCAAGCTTATTCTGAAAAGTATAGGGAAAGACAAACAAACAATACTGAAAAATAATAAAGGAAGAAGTATCACTCTACCCGATTTTAAAATTTATTATAGAGCTATAGTAATCAAGACTGTGTGAGATGGCAAAGGGACAGACACACAGATCAATGAATCAGAACAGAGAACCCCAAAATAGGCCTATACAAGTACAGCATACTCATTTTCTACTATAGTACAAAAGCAATTCAATAGAGCTGAAGCAACTGGACATCCATAGTTTAAAAAAATTAACCTCAATCTAAACCTCACACTAAATACAAAAATTAACTCAAAATGGATCATGGACTTGAAGGTAAAATATAACTAAAAAAACTTTAGAAGAAAATCTAGGAGAAAACCTTTGAGACCCAGGGCTTAGTGAAGAGTCCTTAGACATAGCAACAAAAGCACAATCCATAAAAGAAAAAAATTGATGAACTGGACATCATCAAAATTAAAAGCTTTTGCTCTATGAAAAAACTCCTGTTAATAAGATGAAAGGACAAGCCATAGACTGGTAGAAAAATATTTGCAAACTACATATGTGACAAAGAACTTACATCTAGAATATATAAAGAACTCTCAAAATTCAACAGGTAAAAAACAAAAAAACCCCAAACAATATATTTGCAAACTACATATGTGACAAAGAACTTACATCTAGAATATATAAAGAACTCTCAAAATTCAACAGGTAAAAAACAAAAAAACCCAAACAATGCAATTATAAAATGGGCAAAGGATTTGCAATAACGTAGATGGAATTTGAGGTATTACGCTAAGTGAAATAAGTCAGATGGAAAAAGACAAATACTGTATGATTTCACTTATATGTGAAGTGTATAAACAAATAAAATAAATGAACAAATGAAACCAAATATAAACAAACACATAGATACAGAGAACAGAGTAGTGGTTACAAGAAGGGAAGGGGCGGAGGGAGGGCAAAATGGGCAAAGGGGGTCAACTGCATGGTGATAGACAGAAACTAGATTTTTGGTGGTGAGCACACTGTAGTGTACACAGAAATAAACTATTGTACACATGAAATATATAATGTTATTAACCACTGTTACCTCATAATTTTTTTTATTTTAAAGAAAATAGGCAAAGGACATGAGACATTTCACTGAAGAAGATATAGGGATGGAAAATAAACACATGAAAAAATACTGACCATCATTAGCCATTAGAGAAATGCAAATAAAACCACAATAAGATATCACTATGCACCTATCAGAATGGCTAAAATAAGAAACAATTACAACGACAATGCTGGTAAGGATGCAGAGAAACTGGATCTCTCATACATTGCCAGTGGGAGTGTAAAATGCTATACAGCCACTCTGGAGAAGTTTCTTTAAAAACTAAACATACCCTTACCATATGACCCAGCAATTACTCTCCTGGGCATGTATCTCAGACAAATGAGAGTTATGTCTACACTAAATCCTATACTCAAATGTTTATAACAGTTTTATTTGCAACAGACCCAAACTGCAAATAACCAAAATGTCTCTCATTAGGTAAGTGGTTAAACAAACTGTGGTGTACCCATAGCATGAAACTCTCCTCAGCAATAAAAAAAGAACAGACTACTGATACACGTATCAACCTGGATGGATCTCGAGGTCATTAAACAAAGTGGGAAAATTGGAAAAAATCACATTCTCCATTATTTCATTTATATAAAATTCTCAAAATGACAAAATTATAGAGTAGGAAAACAAATTAGTATTTGGCAGGGGTTGTGGATAGCTGTGACTATGAAGGGGTAGCTTTCTAGTGAAGGAATATTTCTGTATCTTGATTGCAGTTATGGTTGCACAAATCTATGCAAGTGAGAAAATAACATAGAACTGTACACACATATCCTACCAATGTCAATTTCCTGTTTCTTACCTTGTATTATAATTACATAAAATGTAATGATTGGGGTAAACTGGATGAAGAGTATATGGTACTGTTTTTGCAACTTCTTGTGAGTCCCTTATTCGTTATAGTAAAAAAGTTTAAAAGTAAACCATTTATAAAGCAAATAACTCAGAAAACAAGAGTGTGTGGAAGCTAAAACCCAGGGAGCAAGTAAATAAAATGTTTTATTATAATAGCCTATAACAATATGCCAGCTTTACGAAGAGAGAGATTTAAACGGGGAAGAGTTGCATAGGTCAGTGACACACAATACCAAGGACAGTTTTATCTGTAGGATTAAAACATGTGCTTAAAAAAATATTAGAGCCACACATTAAAATGTCTCATCTTAAACCAGGCAACTGGCTATTGTGAATTGCTTGCAATTAACCACATAAACAACTTACATCTGCAAACAATGAAAAATATCAATCGCAAAGGGTCTTCAGGCCAGTTGTTCAAACTTTATCTAGTAAGTGGTAGGAATGGAGAAGTTTCATTCTGGATAAGCCAGAACCTATTCCTGTGACTGTCATACAGTTAACTGTCATATACCTCTGTATGGTTTCCTCAAGTTTGTTTCACTATAGAATATATTGGTTTCCAGCTGTGCTATGGAAAGAATATTTACATTAAATAAAATGTTTAGTGATTAGAAAGGAGCAAGTAGAGGGAAACTGCCTCTCTCTGCACTGTCCACAATGATAACCACTTGCCATATGAAGCTATTTAAATTAAAAATAATTAAAATTAAATTTAAAATTTAGTCCCTAGACACCTTTCAAGTGCTCAGTGTGACTAGTGGCTACCCTACCAGAACAGCATAGATATAGAACTTTTCCATCATCACAAAAAGTTCTACTGGACAGTGTTGCTCTAGAGCATGAAAATCATGTCATTTCCCAAGAATCATAGGTAGTGTTACAGCCCAAAGAGCTCTGACAGGAATTAGTATTGCATTACCTGAGGTTTGCATTTACACATAATTTCATCTTCAGCAATATTGAGCAGTATGTTGCAGTGGTTAAGTGCTAGGGCTTTGGGGTAGAATAGCAGTGGATTTTAATTTTAGCTCCAACTTTTGCCAAATTGTGTGACCTCAGGCATGCTACTTCACTTCTCTGCGCCTGTATTCTCATTTTTTAAAAGGTGGGGACAGGAGGATAATGGTACCTCCCTCATAAGGTTGTTGTGAAGGATTAAATGAGATAAGCCCAATACCTGACACATGTGATCAGTAAACGTTAGTTATTCTGAAGGCCAGAAGGTGAACTTGGCTTGTTCTAGGACCTAGACTCTATATGACCAGTAGTAAAGGGAATATGCAATTGTATGCACAGCAACGGAGTCAGTCCCTAACAGGGCCCGCCCCCCTTTGACTCTTCTTGATAAACAGTAACCACATTGTTCCTCCATACTTGAGGACAGTGACAAAAGGGAAGACACCCTTGAAATCTTTGAGAGTCAAAGAATACCTTACCCTTGGCCTTAAGGGACTCAGAATTGAAAGTTAACCACCCTGTCATATCAAATAAAATAAAAGCACAGGGCTTCCCTGGTGGCGCAGTGGTTGGGGGTCCGCCTGCCGATGCAGGGGACACGGGTTCGTGCCCCGGTCCGGGAAGATCCCACGTGCCGCGGAGCGGCTGGGCCCGTGAGCCATGGCCG